>NW_026596073.1:3424484-3447800 GCF_907164565.1 Psammomys obesus | reverse complement strand
ACATGTAGACATCCAGTTGGACCAGCACCATTTGTTGAAGATGCTATTTTTTTTTCATTGTATGGTTTTGGCATCTTTGTCAAAAATCAGGTGTCCATAAGTGTGTGGGATTATTTCTGGGTCTTCTGTTCGATTCCATTGATCCACCATTCTGTTTCTATGCCAGTACCATGCAGTTTTTATAACTGTTGCTCTATAGTACAGCTTGAGATCAGGGATGGAGATACCTCCAGAAGATCTTTTGTTGTAGAGGATTGTTTTAGCAATTCTGGGTTTCTTGTTATTCCATACGAAGTTGAGAATTTTTCTTTCCAGGTCTGTAAAGAATTGTGTTGGCAATTTGATGGGAATTGCATTAAATCTGTAGATTGCTTTTGGTAAGATGGCCATTTTTACTATGTTAATCCTGCCAAGTCATGAGCATGGGAGATCTTTCCATCTTCTCATATCTTCCTCTAATTCTTTCTTCAGAGACTTGAAATTTTTTTCATACAAGTCTTTGACTTGCTTGGTTAGGGTTACACCAAGGTACTTTATGTCATTTGTGGCTATTGTGAATGGTGTTGTTTCTCTAATTTCTTTCTCAGCCCTTTTGTCTTTTGTATACAGGAGTGCTACTGATTTTTTTGAGTTAATTTTGTATCCGGCCACTTTGCTGAAGGTGTTTATCAGCTGTAGGAGTTCCCTGGTAGAGTTTTTGGGGTCACTCATATATACTATCATATCATCTGCAAATAGTGATAATTTGACTTCTTCCTTTCCCATCTGTATCCCCTTGATCTCCTTCAACTGTCTTACTGCTCTAGCAAGGACTTCCTGCACTATGTTGAAGAGATATGGAGAGAGTGGGCAGCCTTGTCTTGTCCCTGATTTCAGTGGGATTGCTTTAAGTTTCTCTCCGTTCAATTTGATGTTGGCTATAGGCTTGCTGTATATCGCCTTTACTATGTTTAGATATGTGCCTTGTATCCCTGATCTCTCCAATACTTTAAACATGAATGGATGTTGGATTTTGTCAAATGCTTTTTCAGCATCTAGGGAGATTATCATGTGGTTTTTTTCTTTCAGTTTGTTAATATGGTGGATCACATTGACGGATTTCCGTATATTGAACCACCCCTGCATATCTGGGATGAAGCCTACTTGGTCATAGTGGATAATATCTTTGATGTGTTCTTGGATCTGGTTTGCAAGTATTTTGTTAAGTATTTTTGCATCAATGTTCATAAGGGAGATTGGCCTGAAATTCTCTTTCTTTGTTGAGTCTTTGTGAGGTTTAGGTACCAAGGTGATTGTGGCTTCATAGAATGAGTTTGGTAATGTTCCTTCTGTTTCTATTTTGTGGAATAGTTTGAAGAGAATTGGAGTTAGCTCTTCTTTGAAGGTCTGGTAGAATTCTGCGCTGAAGCCATCTGGTCCTGGGCTTTTTTTGGATGGGAGACTTTTGATGACTGCTTCTATTTCTTTGGGGGATATAGGACTATTTAATTGATTTACCTGGTCCTGATTCAGCTTTGGTGAGTCAAATAGATCAAGAAAATTGTCCATTTCCTTTAGATTTTCAAATTTTGTGGCATATAGACTTTTGAAGTAAGTCCTAATGATTGTTTGGATTTCCTCAGTGTCTGTAGTTATGTCCCCCTTTTCATTTCTGATTTTGTTGATTTGGGTGGTGTCTCTCTGCCTTTTAGTTAGCTTGGCTAAGGGTTTGTCGATCTTGTTGATTTTCTCAAAGAACCAGCTCTTGGTTTCATTGATTCTTTGAATTGTTTTATTTGTTTCTAATTGATTGATTTCAGCCCTGAGTTTGATTATTTCCAGCCGTCTACTCCTTTTTGGTGTGTCTGCTTCTTCTTTTTCTAGGGTTTTTAAGTGGGCCATTAAGTTGCTTGAATGAGCTGTCTTGAATTTCTTCTTGAAGGCACTTAGTGCTATGAACTTTCCTCTTAGCACTGCTTTCATTGTGTCCCACAAGTTAGGGTATGTTGTGTCTTCATTTTCATTGAGTTCTAGAAAGGCTTTAATTTCTTTCTTTATTTCTTCCCTGACCTAGCTGTCATTTAGTAACAAGTTGTTCAGTTTTCATGTGTGTGTAGACTTTTTGCTATTTCTGTTGTTGTTGAGGTTCAACTTTATTCCATGGTGATCAGACAGGATACAAGGGATTATTTCAGTCTTCTTGTATCTGTTGAGGCTTGCTTTGTGACCAACTATATGGTCTATTTTGGAGAAGGTTCCATGAGGTGCTGAGAAGAAGGTAAATTCTTTTGTGTTTGGGTGTAAAGTTCTGTAGATGTCTGTGAGGTCCATTTGATTCATGACCTCTGTCAGAGATATTGTTTCTTTGTTTAATTTCTGTTTTGTTGACCTGTCCTTTGTTGAGAGTGGGGTGTTGAAGTCTCCCACTATTAATGTGTGGGGATCTATATGTGGTTTAAATTTTATCAATGTTTCTTTTACAAATGTGGGTGCTCTTGTATTTGGGGCATAGATATTCAGGATTGTGATGTCTTCCTGGTGGAATTTTCCCTTGATGAGTATGAAGTGTCCTTCCTCATCTCTTTTTATTAATTTTGGTTGAAAGTCTTTTTTTTTTATCAGATATTAGAATGGCTACTCCTGCTTGTTTCTTGGGTCCATTTGCTTGGAAAGTCGTCTTCCAACCTTTTACCCTCAGGTAATGTCTATCTTTGTGTCTTAGGTGTGTTTCTTGTATGCAACAGATTGCTGGGTTTTGTTTACATATCCATTCTGTTAATCTGTGTCTTTTTACTGGAGAGTTGAGTCCATTGATGTTGAGAGAAATTAATGACCAGTGGCTGTTAGATCCTTTGATTTTGATGTTGGCTGTGTTCATAAGGTTGTGTGCTTGGTTGCGTTTTGTTTTGCTGTAGTAAGGTTAATTACTTCCTATGTTTTCTTGACAGAAGCTAATTTTCTTGGGTTGTATTTTCCCTTCCAATATCTTCTGTAATGCTGGATTTGTGTGTAGGTATTGTTGAAATTTGTTTTTGTCATTGAATATCTTGTTTTCTCCGTCTATGAGGACTGAGAGTTTTGCAGGGTATAGTAGCCTGGGTTGACATCTGTGTTGTCTTAGGGTCTGCATGATGTCTGTCCAGGCCCTTCTGGTTTTCATAGTTTCTGTTGAAAAGTCAGGTGTGATTCTAATGGGTTTGCCGTTATATGTTACTTGGCCTTTTTCCCTTGCAGCTTTTAGTATTTTTTCTTTGTTCTGTATACTTACTGTTTTGATTATTATGTGGCGGGAGGATTTTCTTTTCTGGTCAAATTTGTTGGGTGTTCTGTAGGCCTCATGTATCCTTATTGGCTTCTCCTTTAACTTGGGGAAATTTTCTTCAATGATTTTGTTGAAAATATTTTCTGGGCCTTGGAGAAGGGAGTCTTCTTTTTCCTCTATTCCTATTATTCTTAGGTTTTGTCTTTTCATATTGTCTTGGATTTCTTGGACGGTCTGTGTCAGGAATTTTTTGGATTTAACATTTTCTTTGACAGATACATCGGATTTCTTCCATTGTATCTTCTACACCTGAGATTCTTTCTTCCATTTCTTGTATTCTGTTGGTTATGCTTACCTCTGTAGTTCCTGTTTTCTTCCCTAAATTCTTCCTCTCCATTATTTCCTCCATTTGTGTTTTCTTTAATTTTTCTAGTTCTATCTTCAGGTCTGGAGTTGTTTTGTTTACTTTCTTCACCTGTCTGCTTGTATTTTCCTCTTTTTCTTTTAGTTCCTTCAACTCTGTCTCTTTGATTTCTTTCAGTGATTTAATTATTTCTTCTCTGAAGGCCACAAGCTATTTGGCTGCATCTTCCCGTATTTCTTCACGGATGGCCCTAATCTGCTTGTCTTTATCTTCCTCCATTTCTTTACGGATAGCCATGATCTGTTTGGTTTTATCTTCCTCTAATTCTTTACGTATTTTATCTGTTTCCTCTATTATTCTCTTCATCAACATAGATGTAAGGTCATCTTCTTGATTTTCTATTATGCTGCATTGTTCAGGGCTGTTCGCCCCTGGATGGCTGGGTTCTGGAGATGCCATATTGCTCTGTCTTTTGTTGGTTGAGCCTTTACGCTGACCTCTACCCATTGGGCTGATTTAGGTGTTGGCTGTTAGTTTCTGTGCTTCCTGGAGTCCTGAGGTAGGGAGTATCCCCTTGGCCGGAAGATGATTTTTCCTGAAGGAGTCCTTCTCTGCTTTTTGGTTATGGTCACTGTATGGCCAGTGTTTCTCCGGAGTTGCCACTGCTCACCTCAGGTTTATAGCCCTGAGTAGTAGCTGTGGTCTATGTTAGGCAGGGGGGGATCTCCTCTTACCCATAGAATTTCTCAAGACAGCTGCCCCACTGCTGGGTTTCTTGTTATAAATTTAGTGTGCTGCTGCTCACTAAATTTCCATGTACAGTCCTCTTGAAGAAACTGCTGATTCCCTAGCTGTGGGGTTTTCTCCCAACAGGGAAACTCAGTCTGTTATTTTGGGGTGCACAGTTCTGTCCGGGAAAGTGGGAGGTGCACTCAGCAAGTCTCTGGGCCAAAGGCTGATTGCTCCGCTCTGGACTTGGAGAATGTGCACCTAGGTTGAGTTGGCGCCTGGGGGCACTGCTCTGGTCTGGAGGCTGGGTGCCTCACTCTGGACCAGAAGCTGTGTGTCTCTGTCTGGGATGGGGGATGCAGAGACCGCTCTGGTCCAGACGCTGTGGGTGCAGCCCCCCTGAAGGATCAGGGATTCCCACAGTTTTGACAGTCCAGCCAGGGACAACTGGCCGATCCCTGGCACAATATCTGAGGGCTGCTGTAATGGCTCTTCGGCTCCTCTGCAGGAGGAGGAGGTCCGAGGATGCAGCTGTGTGTCCCAGTGCCCCAGGGGAACTCAACAATGGCGGCAGAGCACAGCGCTCCTGCCTGCACTAGAGTCTGCATGAGTCCAGGAAGTGTTTTGGTGCTGGGTGTCCTAAGTGTTAGAGCTGTTGACCCCCTCCGCTGGGGGTTTCCTCCTGCCAGAGGCACGCAGTCTGGTGCCCTGGTGCCCTGGTCCCCACAGTTCTATCTGAGGCGGCAAATCAGGCGTGCAGGCAGGCGCCTTTGTCCCGGCTCTGGGTTCGTGCTGGCTCCTGGGGCACCTGCGGAACCCCAGTCTTTTCCAGGGGATGTCTGGGTAACCTGGGGTCGGTCCCAATTGTTTCCTGCTCCGTGGGGTTATCTCTTGACTGGGAAATCCAGTCTATGGTGTTGTGGGCCCACAGTTCAGTCTGGGACAGTGACCAGATCGCGCTGGCGTGTAGCCCTGGGCTGACAACCAAGAGCCTGGCGGAACCGGGATCTCTTCCGCGGTTTAGCCGGGTGAGTTAAAGCTGATTGAATCCCCCACCATGGGGTATCCTCTCACCTGTGAAACACAATCACTTGTGTTTTGTGGCCGCGAGTTCTGATTGCTGGTCACTGTGCCAATCCTGCTGTGCTGCTCCTCAGAATGAGAGTCCTCCCGGCGCCGCCATCTTGCCCTGCCCCTTGTGAAACGTTTTTTTATAAACTGGAATGTCATTAAAAAAACGGTGCTTACAGAATGTTATCAACATAGTAGAAAGTAGTAAAAAGAATATGATCAAATTATATTTTGATCATATTCTTCCCTTCTCCCAAGTCCTTCCAAATTCTCTCCCTCTCCCTGTACCCCAACTTTATGCTCTTTCTCAAAAAACAAACGAAAATTCAATATAACAACAAACCTCCCCAAACCAAGAAAATAAAATAACCTACATCCCAGAAAAATATGAAACACCAAACTGTAAACAAATAAAAGCACACAGAAACACTGTGGAGTCTATTATATTCTGGTCAACTCCTTGTGACCATAAGGCCTGTTTTGGAGTGGTTGATATACCCAGTTTTGTTCTATTGGAAAAAACTGATTTTTCTCTCTCTCAGCAGATATATGTGGCAGTTCAGATGTTAACTTTTGTGCTAGTGGCTATCTTTCATTCATTAATGAATGAATGAATGAATGAATTAGTTGTTTTTTTCTTTTTTTTAGCCTCAATTTTATTTATTTATTTATTTATTTATTTTTTATTTTTATTTTTAGTTACAATTTGTTAACTCTGTGTCCCAGCTGTATCCCGCTCCCTCATTCCCTCCCCCTCCCCAACTCCCTCCCTGGTCTCCTCCCTGCCCCTTTCCAAGTCCACTGATAGGGGAGGACCTCCTCCCCTTTCATTTGACCCTGTTTTATCAGGTATCTTCAAGGATGGCTGCAAAGTCCTCCTCTGTGGCCTAACAGGACTGCTCCTCCCCTGGGGTAGGGGGAGGACAAAGAGCCTGCCCTTGAGATCCTGTTAGAAATAGTCCTTGTTCCCCTTGCTTTGGAAAACTACTTGTTTACTGAGCTACCACGGGCCACATCCCAGCAGAAGTTCTATGTTATATCTATAGATGGTCCTTGGTTGAGTGTCAGTCTCAGAAAAGGCCCTGTGCCCGGATATATTTGGTCCTTGTAGAGCTCCTATCCTTTCCATATCATATTAACTCCCCTTCTTTCATATGATTCCCTGCACTCTGCCATGGTTTGGTTATGAGTCTTAGTGTCTGCTTTGAAACACTGCTAGGTAGAGTCTTTCAGATGCCTTTTGCAGTAGACTCCTGTCATACATTCAATGCACATCCCATTTGTCTTTCTAAATGAGGATTGATCATCTTTACCCATGTCCACTTACTTGATTATCTTCTTTAGGTGTGTAGATTTCATTATATTTATCATATCTTGTAGGTCTATATAAGTGAGTATATACCAAGTTTGTCTTTCTCCTTCTGGGATACTTTACTCAGAATGATCTTTTCTAGGTCCCACCATTTGCCAGCAAATTTCATGATTTCCTCCCTTTTGATTGCTGAGTAGTATTCCATTGTGTAAAAATAACACAATTTCTGTACCCATTCCTTTGTTGATGGACATCTGGGTTGTTTCCAAGTTCTGGCTATTACAAATAAAGCTGCTCCAAACATGGTTGAACAAATGTCCTTGTTGTGTACTTGAGCAAAATTTGGGTATATACCTAGGAGTGGTATAGCTGGGTTTTGAGGTAACACTACTCCTAATTGTCTGAGAAAGCGCCAGATGGACTTCCAGAGTGGTTGAACCAGTTTACATTCCCACCAGCAATGGAGGAGGGTTCCTTTTTCTCCACAACCTCTCAAGTGTTGTCACTTGAGTTTTTGATCTTAGCCATTCTGATGGGTGTAAGGTGAAATCTCAGGGTTGTTTTGATTTGCATTTCCCTAATGGCTAATGAGGTCGAGCATTTCTTTAAGTGTTTCTCTGCCATTCGATATTCCTCTACAGAGAATTCTCTTTGTAGCTCCCTTCCCCATTTTTTAATGGGATTACTTGGTTCGTTGCTTTTCTGCTTCTTTAGTTCTTTATATATACTGGATATTAACCCTCTGTCAGATAAAGGGTTGGTGAAGATTCTTTCCCAATCTGTAGGCAGTCGTTTTGTTTTGATGACAGTGTCTTTTGCTTTACAGAATCTCTTCAGTTTCATGAGGTCCCATTTATTGATTGTTGCTCTTAGAGCCTGTGCTGTTGGTGTTCTGTTCAGGAAGTTGTCTCCTGTGCCAATGAGTTCTAGGATGTTCCCCACTTTGATAGTATGATAGTCCAACTTTGATATAATGGTTTTTGTTTTATCTTATATTTTGTTCTATTATGTCTTGTTGTCTCTTAGAAGCCTGTTTTTTTTTTGTTGTTGTTGTTGTTTTTCTAATGAGAGACAGAAAGGGAATAGATCCAAATTGAAGAGAAGGTGAGAAGTAATTGGGAGAGGTAGAGAGAAGGGAAACTGTATTCAGATTATATTGTATGAAAAAAACCCTATGTTTAATAAAAGGGTGAAAAGAATATAACAAAATAAAATACAGTAACATGAAACAACAAAACGATCACATTGAAGTTAGGCAAGATAAACCAACAAAAGGAAAAGAGCCCAAGAGAAGACACAAGAATCAGAGACCCATTTATTTGCACTCAGGAATCCCATAAAAACACTAAACTGGAAGGTATAATAAAAGCCCAGAAATAATGGAAACAACCAATGCAGGCCCTATACATGCCACTCAGTCTCTGTGAGGTCATGTGAACTTTTCTCTTGTTGACTTTGAGGTCCTGGCTTTCTTGGTGTGCTCTATTTGTTCTGGTCTTTACATTCTTTATGCCTCCATTTCCTCAAGAGTTTCCTGACCTCTGATGGAAGAGATTTGATGGAGACATCACTTTTATAGCTGAATGTTCCAAGATCTCTTACTCTATTTGATTTCTTGCTATGGGTCTCTGTATTTGTTCCCACCTGGTACAGGAGGAAGCTTCTCTGATGGTAGATGAGCAAGGCAATGATCTATGATATAGCAGAATATATTTAGCAGTCATTTTATCACTATAGTTTTTACACATTTTTAAAAGCAGTGTTATTATTTTTATTTATGTAATCTTTTTATTATCATTTATTACAATTTATTCAATTTGTATCCCAGCTGTGGCCACCTCCCTCATCTCCTCCCAATCCCACTCTCTTTCCCTCTTCTCCCCTAAGCCCCTCCCCTAGCCCACTGATAGCGGTAGTCCTCCTCCCCTTCTATCTGACCCTAGCCCATCAGGTCTCATCAGAACTGGTTGCATTGTTTTCCTCTGTGGCCTGGCAAGGCTGTACCTCCCCCAACAGGGGGAGGTGATTAGAGAGCCTGTCACTGAGTTCATGCCAGAAAAAGCCCCTGCTCCCCTTACTAGGGAACACAGTTGGAGACTGAGTCTATGGGCTACATCTGAGTCTCTGAGTCGGAGTTTCAGGTCCTCTCCATGCATTGTCCTTGGTTGGGTTATCAGTCTCTGCACGGCTTCCAGAGCTCAGTTTTTTTGGCTTTGTTGATCTCCTTTTGGAGCTCTTGTCATAGCCAAACTTTGGGCAGAGGGCATGGAATTTTATGAAAGAAGAGGACGATAGAAAGACCTTGAGAGGTAATATTTGTTTTTACTCTGGGTCTCTGGATTATCTAGTCTCTGGTTCTTAAGTCTACAGCTTAAGGCAGTTAAGCTGTACAGTTAGCAACGAAAGGTGGTAAATGATGGATGATGACTTAGGAAAGTCACAAATCTGCAAAAAAAAAAGAGCATTCTGAACAAATTTGTGAAGGGAGAAATGGATGTGTTTCATGGAAATTGATGCCACATGTGAGCTCATTTCCATTTATAGCTGCAGTTCTATCCATTTAAATGATTTAAAAATAAATTTTAATAGAAGTGTTAATTGAAAGGAGCGATCCTTCAACAAAGCCACATACAATTCTTTATGATACTAAGCTTATTGATTTGTGATACACATTTAAGTAGTAAGAAAATCTATAAGTTGCAAATAAGACAGCCTTAATTCAGAATCCTCCCAAATTTACCCTGCTTTAAACCACATTACCAGTGATTTCCAGAAATCAGTTCTTTAAATAGTTAGGCAACTAAATTGTTAGGGAAATAAGGCTTGGCTTGGCTGTAAGGTTTATTCAAAAGAGAAAACCCAGGTTGAGGTAGTATAATCTCTTCACACACCTCATGAATATGCCCCCCCATCTAATTTAATTAAGACAGAAACATATTTATTTTTCTGTTTTGCTTCTTTGGGCTCCAGCTCCCCAGGCAAGGATGTCCACCTACTGCAGCTTGCAGATCCCGTGGGCTGGGACAGCCAGGGGCTGTGGAGACCTTGGGCAGTGGATGAGCCTGAGAGAACAGATTCTTGGGAGGCAGACTTTGTTAAGGAGCTCATTTAATCGGGGGCAGGGGGGGAGGCTATTTAAACCTCTGGGGAGTGGGAAGAGGCTTTCAGGGTGGGCATATAGCATTGTCCAGAGCCAAGGTACTGGGAATGCCTTATTTCCATGACAAGAATTCCAGGTGCTTGCTGGACATGACTGTATAAGGAGAGAGGAAGTTTACCTTGGCTGTAACTACTTGACCTCCACTTGTGGGCAAGAGTTAGAGGCACAGGACTCCATGTGCAGGACATTCGAAGGATGGAGTGGTCACTAAGCCCCACTCCTACTCCAGACCAGTGGCTCTTCCTGGGTCTACTGTACCCAGGTCCCGTACTGTTTTATCCCCATCCCACCATAAATCTCTTCTTTGTAGTCAACCAGAAAAGAATTTAACTATTTTGGATAAGCAAGTACATTCTGCTTGAAATGAAGACTATTCAACATGAAAATGCTGCTGGGTGTTTTTTATGACAGTCAATGAAAAGACTACAACATTAATCAATAAGGACTTTGAATTGCTCTTGATAATGAAAACATTTAGCTGTGATTGAAGGTATTTGCTGGAACTTTGCTTTTGACATGGACCCTGCTTAACCCCTGTAATGAGCTTTAAATAGTTGGCTTGAATTGATCGAATGTCAGTTTTTAAGTGTTAAATCATGTTAGCTTTTCAAGAAGGAGGGAGGAGGAGGGGGAAGGAAGAGGGAGAAGAGAGAGGGAGGGAGAGGAAGGGAAGAAGACAGAGAGGGAAGAGAGGGAGAGTTCCTGGAAAAGTATATTGGGGGTAACAGTGTAGGGAAACTGAAGAAAGGGGATCTAGAGATCACTTGTGTCTCAAATGAATTTCACAATAGTCTTATGTATAGAACAGGCTTTTGCATGCTTCTCTCCTCTGGTGCGCTTTTACATTTCATTATTTCTCAATGTTTTGCTTTTCAATCAGTAAAATATAAAGTTGAAATACAAATATTTTGAGTAAAAATATCTTCTGTTTGGCAAGTAGTTGTGAAAAATGAATGACCTAAGAGTAATAAGTTCTATTCTGTTTTAAGAACACTTTCTGAGTTTTAACTACAGAAATGGCAGTGAAGAGAAAGACAGGAAATATTACTTGGAACATTTGACCTGAAGAGTGGCTGCATAGTTTTGAATTCTCATTAAAATTAAATGTATGTGACAAAAATAAAATCTTTTCAGTTCAGTTGTTCATCGTCATTACCATTACCATAACCACCTGCTGTTCCACATATATATTTGCTCTTCTCATGTGACAAAATCACACCCAATTTGTGTTTCTGGGTGGACAATGCACTTGTTTGTAGTACCTTTTCATTGCTTACTTTTAGCTTCAACTTTTGCTTTAAGTTCCAGGGGTTTCCTTCTCAGACCCCATGGACCATACACAGTCCAGGAGAACAAAGAACACAGCCCAGAGCAAAATGGTAAACAAACTTAAAGCATTATGGGTTTTTGTTTTGTAATTTAAAAAAAAAATCTCCATTGAACAGTTCTTGAGTGTGAAATGACAGTGACATGTCACAGCATCAAAATCCTATCAGGACTAAATAGCCACCTCTCATTTTCCACACCCAATTCTTTGTTATTAATTGGCAGGTATCTTTCTCCAAAGAGAAGTAAGGACAAACTTGGAAAACTGATACAATCAAATATCTATTTTGTTTTGGTTTCCATAGTCTTTGCTAGATAATTGTCATACAAGCAATTTAAACCACAAGTTGTTGGTTTTTTTTTCTTTTATTAAAGAAACAAAACCATCCTCTGAGCGAAGGACTCCTTTAACGCTCAGCTGCAGGAGATGAAATTGAAAAAAAAAAAAAAAAAAAAAACTTCCAGGAATGTCATATTCTGAGAGCTGTGTCACAGACATTAAGAAAGAAAAGTAGAATTAAGGTCTAAAGTCAATATATGTAAGCAAATGTAGATACTTTACATAACTAACATGAATAAATTAAGGAGAAAGTTCTGAGGATATTGCGAACTAGTAGAACACTTGAGTAGCTTATAAAATTCTGGTTTTAATCCCTAGAGCTGAAAGATAGGAGGATCCAAGAGGAGGGGAGAGTACAACAGGACTGAATGCTCTCAGTGATGAAGACAGATTGTTACTATTATCATCTCTCAGACCATCTTGTTAAATTTTTCAAAGCCTGCTCTGTTTCCCAGAAGGACCACCAATGCCAATCAGATTATTTAGTGGTCCTCTACTTATTGACCATACATTGCTTTAGCCAACAATGTTTTCAGTCTTTGCAGGTAGACTGTGTATACAGTTTAAAACTGGCTTAGCATTATTTCCCAGTTGAGTAGAGGCTAAGGGACATTGAGAAGTTAGTACTCAAAATGTCTTGGAATACCTGAGTTTGTAGCCTAAACACAGGCAGTATTATAGAGTCATGTACATGTGTGGGTGTCTATAACTCTTTAAAACTCCTCCTAGACTTCTCATTTCTCATGTTTCTTTCTCAACTTTTGTGTGCTCCAAAGCAAATCTGCACTCCAACTGTGTTGTTAAGTTTTTTCCTTCCATTTATTTTTTTACTTATATTCTTTGGAAAAGTAATTTCCACTAGCTACAGCCTGTCTTGAACAGAGGAGAGACGTAAATGGTGAATGAGTTTTCCTATAGAAGCACCCTGGAGCACATACACTGACAACTTTCCAGGAATGAACTTTTGAGGGAGAGAGAGAGAACCAGGGAGATGAGAGCTTAAACAAAGTCACTATAAATACCAAGTTTGCAGACTGCTTTAGGCATGCATTAGCATGATAAAGGTAAGACTTTGAAATGGTTGTGCAAGCGTGGCTTTCTGTAGAAGAAAATTTGTTGCTCTACCCCCTTACTTACTCCAAGCTATTATATTTTGGTATTGCAGATATTTTGGAATAGCGTATCATGTTTTAATTTATTTTCCCTTTACTTCAAACTATAGAGAAAAAAAAATCTAGAAAATATTTATTGGCCATTCAAGATTTACTCTTTATTCACTAGTTTCGTAGTCTCATTTAATCATGTTTTGAGTGAGCTGATATTTTTTCTTTTAAATGCACATATAAATAATTTTATGTAAACAATACACAGTGTTTAGAAACAAGTACTTTCTTGAAAATATATGTGGAAGATAAATGTTTTTCTAAATGCAGCTTATATTTTTTCTTTATTGAAACTCTTACTTAATCAAGAACAGTTTTATTTTTTTAAGAAGAAGAGGAAAGGAGGAAGAAGGAGGAGGAGGAGGAGAAACATCTGAGAGTCATGCTCTGAGAGTTAGAAATACATCTCAAAACTTTAAAAAATTATCTTTTACTTGCAGGCTTGAAATTTCATGCTCATTTGCAAATGATTAACAGCTTGTATAAATGCATCAATGGTTCAAATAAATGACAACTACTATGCTGATATGCCACCTTAAGATATTGGGAGAAATTGTCAATGAACTCAAAGCTGGCAACATTTCAAAACTGGAGCCAAGGAATGGATGTTTGTGTTGTCAGCCAGCTGGAGGACTTACCTTTTGACAGAACTACCCAAAGGACCTAGCTTGGTATGAAAGCAGGTTTTTAATTTATACTCCGCTCTAAAGATGTCACTTAAGAAATAAAATATGAACTCCCTACCTCAAATGCGGGGAGATCTCTGTGAGTTACATACTATGTTCCTAACTGCAAAGTCCTTATCAGTGTAGTCACTGCTACCAACACTCAGATTTTGTCTCTTCATCCAAAAAGGGAGAAGATTTATGCTGTTAGAACAAACATCAAATCACGTAACAACATCAAGTAACAGGGAGGAAATAAGCACAATTTCCTGATCCCTATATCTAGAACTAAAAGCACCAAGATGGAACTTGGAGTAAGTTGGTCACATGAAGACTACTAACTTCCCTTTGAATTTTACAGCCATTTATGCTCTCTGCTAATTATGAGCTAGCACTTATAACTCATATTTTAGAAAAAATGGAACTGTATATTTTAGGATATTTCTCTCTGAATTTTCTGTATCAAAATGGATTTTGTTTCCAAATTTCTATGCTGGATATTAACTTCAAAGGCAAAGAACGGCTACACAATGTCAAATGCCTTAAATGCATTTTATGTATCTTACATCTCAATTGTCTTTTCATAGTATAACCTTAAAAAGATTGATTTCATGGTTTCTGGAAAATATCAGAGGATGAGAAGCTGTTTCGGGCTCAATAATACAGAGCAACTAAACCTAAGATTTAAAAAGCGAAGACCAAAATTCCACACACAACAGGACTTGGGTAAACTTATTTGTTCCACTTCATTAAGTTATACCGGAGTTGGACAAGTTTTTAGGTCTTTGTTATCCACAAAGAATGTATGTATTTATGTATGTATGTATGTAAGTATATTCAAACTAACTTCTAATTTCTAAGATATGAGCTGAATAATGGTAACACAATAGAGTAATTAAAAGAATAGTCTTAGCTATCAGAGCTCAGTGACGTTAAATCTCAGCTCTGGTTCAGCAGTCGAATGGGCAAGTTACATAATCTGAGTGTTACATCTCACATGCGTGGTCATTCATTTTGAAAGAGTAGGAATCAAATAAATTATTAATATTCAATAAATTAAAGAACTTGGCAAATCCCCTGGCCTGCCTACAGCAAGTTCTTATTAAATGCTTATTTCTTTACCCTTTATTTATTGATTAAAGACAAAACGGTTGTTATGCTAAAAAAATCAGTAAATCCTAATTTCAAATGTTTCAGTGGCTTGCAATATAATAATTAGAAGTTGTATAAAATATTTTAAAATATATTTATATGATTTCAACTCTGGTTCAAGCAATTCCCTGATTATTCATAAGAATTGAATAGTTCTCCTGAAAGTAAGTACTTGTCAGTTCTCCTAATGGCATCCAAGGAGAGAAATGTCAAAAATTGACTTGATGCCTATTTTGGTGTTTAATCCTGCTGAGTCTGTGTCTCTACAATTTGACATTTGGTAGAAGCGATAAATGGTAAGATAAATGGTGATCATGTCATCAAGGGATTGCATCTACTTCTCAAACATCCCAGTGACCCATTCTTTTTATTTTCACTGGTGAAAAGAATTATCCAGAATAGGTGAAGGTTTGCATGTATGTATGTATGTACATTTGTTTGTGTTCACACATTTGCATGTACATTCAGAACTCTGATTCTGAGTAATTTAACAGTGTTGAGGACCATGTATTGCCTCATTTAGCAGCCGTATATTTTAGAGGATTGTATACTCACTTTAGCCTTGGTTATGATATGCTGAAGTTTATCTGTGTGCACCATATCAAAGCAATGCACAACTTTTTCTTCCTTGATTGCATTTGAGTATGGAGATACTTATCTGAAAAGTTTTTTTTTTTTTTTTTTTTTTTTTTTTTTTTTTTGCTTGGATAAAATGTTCTAGTCTAAATCTTCACTTCTCTCTTCCTTAGTCAAGACTCTGATTACAAGTATGAGAAAATCACATTCAGCCACATTAATAGGGGAAATGCATAATAAGAAACTATAAGGTAGTGTGGTCTTAACGTCAAGTTCTAGAGGTAAACCTAGAGCAACGGCAATAGCCTATGATATCTGGGAGTTTATAGGACCTCATCAGACAACAATTCACTGCTAGTGACACTCATCTAAAGACACAGGAGCCGTAGGTCTGCTGGCAAGGGAAGGTGAGGGGTAGAATTGGAAGCAGTGTGTAGGGAGGGAAGGCTGTAGTCAGCATGTATCATACAAGAGAAAAACAAAACTGAAGAAAAAGAATGTATTTAGAAGTACTATCTTTGTGCTAACTGTTAGAATTTTACTCAATTTGTTGTGGTAAATTGATATGCCTACATACTGGTAAGGTACAACCTTTAAGCTCACCAGGTGAAATTCAGGATAAGTTTAGGAGGAAGTAATGGGGCTTATTGGCTAGAGGAGGGCTTAAGCATTCAAGAAATTTCTTTTCTGGTGCATATAGGACTTAAATAAATGTAGAAAAGTAGAACCTGTGATCATAAAGATCCTACACAGGTTTTGGTGAAACAAAACAAAACAAACACAAAGTAAGCAACTAACAGGACACCATCACAGTCTGTTGCATTGTCTGTCTGAGCATATATTTACGAGTTTGTTCAAAGTGTCATTAATCTGTTTGGAAATCCATTTTCTTAAATCATGCAAAGGCTCCTGTTGTCTCCTCTAATCAGCTCCCCACTTAATAGGGGCTGGCAGCCAGCCTGCAGCTCCAGCCAGTCAGCCTCCCAAGGGCCTCTTAGGGCCATATGTTGCTAATCTCCCTTCTATTCCATTTCCCCAAATTTATTCCCTACCCCCCACTCACTTGAAGTAGATGATTTTTTTTTTGTAGCTGTGCATGAACAGGTAAGTTTCATCTGACATCAACAGTAAGTTGTTCAGTCTGTATTCCTAATCTCATCAGCTGTGACCTCTTAAGACATCGCTCCTTCCACTATTTCATTCTTTAAGCCTTTTCTCTTTTGCTTTGTAGTAGGCACATACTCTTCTATAATGCATTTCTATTGTTTCCTTAGGTTTTAGATCCATTTTTTTCTTCTTTCTCCATCAAGCTTCTTTACACTAACGTCTATATCTATATCTGTCTATCCATCTATTTATCTATCTATCTGCTATCCCACTGTTTTGAAACAGTCTTTACATGTTAATTTCTATCCATGACTTTTAATTTGTTTTGGCTGGCTGAATATTTCAAAGTATATGCTGAATGAGTCACTTTTCTTCATACTGTGACAAAATACTTGCCAGAAGAGCCCTCGTGGAAAGAAGGATATATTTGGGTAGTCTGTGAGAGGAGGGAGGCCTTACCACCAATGTGATACAACTGGCCATATTATATCTGTAGTCCGAAAGCCAAAGAGATGAATGCTGGTGATCCTTAAATTTTCTTGAGCTTTCCTCCACTTTAGTTCACTTGGTGTTCTGAGCCTCCATTTAACATGGTTTTTCTCACCTCAGCTAAACCTCCCTCAAACACCCCTACAGACAAATCTCTGTTAGGTGATTCTAGAGTTAGTCAAGTTAATAAAAAAAATTGACCTTACCACATCTATTGTTGTGATTTTTTTTGGATTCCGGACATGTGCAAAGTGCATATAAATTTTACCCACATTGTTTTTAGAAATGTCATTTTGATAATTTTGTTCCTTTAATGATAACATATTGCATAGTAAAGTCCAATAAGAAGTTAGAATTTCTTCCTAAATTGTAATATTCTGCTAATTTAATAAGCTATTATAAACACAAGTAGCTGAAAACGAAGATAATGGAAGTAATAAATATTGGTACTTAGCCGGATTGTGCTAATTAAATTGAAAGAGGATTAAAATGTTTAGTTAGTTAGTTCCCCATATACCCTTGAACCTGGGTGTGTTCTTCCCAACCTCCATTTGAATCTGACCTTAGCTGCTGTCCCTACCACTCTCTTGACAATCTTTAAATGAATGGCTATTAAAACATAAGAACAGTCTATTTCTCTTGAGAAAACTGTTTTTTATCACATACCCTTGAAAATTTAGCAAATGCCGGGTGACTCCCTTGCTAAATATTTATAAACACTTTGCTCTTATTCCCCGATATAAACCTTTGCATTCCAGATAGAGGTTACAACTCAGTGATACACTAATTGAGTCCCTTTCTTAAAATCAATGGGTTTTATGGTAGCTACAAATGACAGACAGAAATAAAAAAAAAAATGAAGCTTATTCCAATCCCCAGGAACTTAAATGTTGAAAAGCTGGGTGAAATAGAATAAACTTTTGTAGGAGATTCGAGGAAGTAGGAGGGAGATGAAAGTAAAGTATTAACCCAGTGGGCCTCAGAGAAAGAAGATTGTGGCAACAGCCAGAGATGGTGGTTAACACCTACCTGCTGTGGAGCAGTCAAGTGATAGGGAGATATAGATAAGCCCATCGTGATTTTGTTATTATTAAGATTGTTTTTCTTGATTCATTCTAATTTAAAGCAATAGCACACATAGCCAAATGGCAGTTCAGTTGGAGTCTTGACAGTCTAAATCTCTGATGAACCACAGGTTTACAAACCTTAGTAACTAGTCTTGACACTGAAAGATTTAAATTAATTGAGTGATACAAATGTTTCATAGCTTTGGCATCAGAAGTAACCAAGGTACATTACCATGTACATAACCCAAGCATTTCTCTTATGATCATCCATATCCTGATTCTAAACAGAAATATTTTAATTATAAATCTATGAATAAGACTATCAGCCTCCTCTGCTGGGGCTATAATGTTGTCTGTTAATAATGTAGATCAATATATTGTCTAAATAAATCCCATAGCTCCTTACAACAAGAAGAAAATGGCAGAAGCATTATAACCCTCCTTCCTATTTATTTATTTATTTTTGTTTTCTCCTTGAACACTGCTCTAATTGTCTTTTTGGACAGAAAAATCTATGAGGACTCATTTTATCAAGTTTGAATTACAACAAAGGGTACAAATACAGAGGAAACCTGTTACTTCTATTTTTTTTTCTTTGCTGGTTAAAATATTCATTGACGGGACCTCATGAAACTGAACAGCTTCTGTAAAGCAAAGGACACTGTCATCAAAACAAAACGCCTGCCTACAGATTGGGAAAGAATCTTCACTAACCCTTTATCTGACAGAGGACTAATATCGAGTATATACAAAGAACTAAAGAAGCTGAAAAGCAGCAAACCAAGTAATCCAATTAAGAAATGGGGAACAGAGCTAAACAGAGAATTTTCGACAGAGGAATATCGAATGGCAGAGAAACACTTAAAGAAATGCTCATCCTCATTAGCCATCAGGGAAATGCAAATCAAAACAACCCTGAGATATCACCTTACACCCATCAGAATGGCCAAAATGAAAAACTCAAGGGACAACACATGCTGGAGAGGTTGTGGAGAAAGGGAACCCTCCTCCACTGCTGGTGGGAATGTAAACTGGTACAACCACTCTGGAAATCTATCTGGCGCTTTCTAAGACAATTAGGAATAGTGCTTCCTCAAGACCCAGCTATACCACTGCTAGGTATATACCCAAAGTTTGCTCAAGTACACAAAAGGGATATTTGCTCAACCATGTTTATAGCAGCTTTATTTGTAATAGCCAGAACCTGGAAACAACCCAGATGTCCATCAACTGAGGAATGGATACAGAAATTGTGGTATTTTTACACAATGGAATACTACTCAGCAATCAAAAAGGAGGAAATCATGAAATTTGCTGGCAAATGGTGGGACCTAGAAAAGATCATCCTGAGTGAAATATCCCAGAAGGAGAAAGACAAACACGGTATATACTCACTTATATAGACCTATAAGATATAATAAACATAATGAAATCTGTACACCTAAAAAAGATAATCAAGAGAGTGGATATGGGGTAAGATGATCAATCCTCGTTTAGAATGACAGATGGGATGTGCATTGAACGTATAACAGGAGTCTACTGAGCGCATTGGAAAGACTCTAACTAGCAGTGTTTTCAAAGCAAAGACTCATGACCAAACCTTTGGCAGAGTACAGGGAATCATAAGAAAGAAGGGGAGTTAGTCTGATGAGGAAAGGATAGGAGCTCCACAAGGACCAAAGATATCTGGGCACAGGGTCTTTTCTGAGACTGACATGCAACCAAAGACCATGTATGAATGTAACCTAGAACCTCTGCTCAGATGTAGCCTGTAGTAGCTCAGTAAACAATTGGTTTCCCATAGTGAGGGGAACAAGGACTATTTCTAACAGGAACTCAATGACAGGCTCTTTGGCCTCCCCACCCCCCAAGGGAGGAGCAGTCCTGTTAGGCCACAGAGGAGAGCTTTGCAGCCAGTCCTGAAGATACCTGATAAAACAGGATCAGATGAATGGGGAGGAGGTCCCCCCTATCAGTGGACTTGGCAAGGGGCACGGTGGAGATGAGGGAGGGAGGGACTGGGAGGGAATGAGGGATCGGGACACGGCTGGGGTACAGAGTTAATAAAATGTAACTGATAAGAAAAAAATAAAATACAAAAAAATATTCATTGACAGTTTCATACACACATATACATACATACATATATCCACACATCTATGTATATAAATTTCTGCTATATTCAAGTTCCCCTCCCCCACCGTTCCACTCCCACCACAACTTCGCACTCTTATCCTAGTACCAAGTCCCTGTCACATTCATGTGCTTTTGGTTCTTTTTATTCCTTTGCTCTGTAACCTCTGTAACCTCTGCTCTTTAACCACAACCACTGGCTTGGGTGTGCATGGAGAGCTCTCCACAGGTCAGGAGTGAATCACCAGTGGGTATATCACTGAAGACGGTTATTTGGTCTTTCAGACCAGCCTTTAATTGCCAATAGCTCCCCTGGAGAGGCTGGGCTGGATCCCATGAGCTCCAATCACCCATAACTGATAGTCTTGGCCTCAGTGTCCTGCTGGCCCTGATCAAGGCAACCACACCTGCTGTGAGTTCTTGAATATCATGGCCAAGTCACGTCATACCCATACGATAGTATTTAGTGGTTCCTTCTCCTCACTGGGCTCTTACATTTGTTGTTGTTGTTGATCTTCCATGATGCTACCTGAGCCTTGGAGGGAGTGATGTATACGTGTTTACATAGGGCATGAATGTGATATCCTATAATAGCACACTTACGTTGATAAATGTTGATTGGCTTGCTTGTTTCTTAATACAAGCTCTCACTCTGTAGACTTGGGTGGTTTTGAACTCACTGTATAGTTTGGAAGATCACAGCTACACTCTTGTTTTCCCCTCCAATAGGTATAAGCCACTACCCACAATGCTTTGATTTGACTTGGACATTGAAATTGTCCCTTTATTATATTATACTCTCCCTCTATTCTTAAACTTTTCAAAGAATGTGATTTCTTTCTTCGGTTTTCTGAGACAGCTTCCCTTCCTGTAGCTTAGGGAGAGACCCTGGTGAATTTCCCCATCTCTATCATTTGTCTTTAGTAGAGGCAGGAATTTTGCATTGTATCAGAGATTGCTTCCTGCATTAGATTTGGAAATAATTTAAATTCTCCCAACTTCTTGACTTCTTAAACATTCAATAGAAGACGTTTTCTTTTTATTCTGTTAAATTCTTGAGTACAAGTTTGTTTTAAACAATGATGTAAGGGTAGGATAAAATTTAAGCCATATTTTTTACTGAAGATTAATGTGCAGATGTGTGAAATACAACCTGCCCTGGGATCTGCTGTATTGGAAATGTTCTGTGCAGTCCAGACCGGAGAAGGGACGGGACCCTTTGTTCTCGGTATGGAATTTACACAAGTTTCTTCTTTTTCTCAACGGGAATAAAAGAGGTTACCAAAATTTTTATAATAAGTTGGTTCAATTTAATTGACTAATACTGTTCACAACTTAACTCGTATACTTGTATTAATCAAAAAGCTCTTGTTAAACTCCACAAGGAAATAATATACATTTTAATATTTATATAAAACATGAACTTAATAAACACAATTTTAGCTTCCCTAAAACTACTAATATAAATAAACGGCAAGTGCTCTTGCAGGTCTTAAAAATGAAAAGCCGTTATAAAATCATTTTTGGTAGAAAAATTCCCAAGCTACTTTCTTAAAGTATTCCTCCTTTAAGGATGTTAACTTTGAGATAAGACTCTCTCTTTAAACCAATGCTTTTTTTTTGTTTTGTTTTAAAATGAAGCCCAGAATCTCTTCAAATTTGGAGAAGTATTTTGGGGAAGAAGTATACCAACATAGCACTTTGGAAATCAATCTGGCGCTTTCTGAGACAATTGGGAATAGTGCTACCTTAAGACCCAGCTGTACCACTCCTGGGAATATACCCAAAAGATGCTTCAACATACAATGAGAGCATTTTGCTGAGCCCATGTCAGAGACAGCCCCTGCTCCTCTTACTAGGGCACCCACATGGAGATTGAGTTGCCTATTGGCTATATGTGAGCAGCAAGTCTAGGTCTTCTTTCTGAATGGGCCTTGGTTAGTGCATCAGTCTCTGAAGGACCCCCTGGGCCCAGATTTGTTGACTCCATTGGTCTTCCTATAGAGCTTCTATCCCCTCTGGGTCCTTCTATTCCATAAGACTCCCTGCACTCTGCCTAAAGTTTGGCTGTGAGTCTTAATATCCACTTTGATCCCCTGCTGGATGGAGTTTTTCAGAGGACATCTATGGTAGGCTCCCATCCTGTTCCCTCTCTTCAACTTTCTGGTGTCTATTCTATTTGCCCTTCTGAATGAGAATTAAACATCCTCCCTATGGTCCTCCATGTTAGTTCGCTTCTTTAGTTCTGTGAATTGTAGTATGGTTATCCTGTGTTATATGGTTAAAATCTGCTTATAAGTGATTATATACCCTCTGTGTCTTTCTGGTTCTCAGTTATCTTACTCAGGATGATCTTTTCTAGTTCCATCCATTTGTCTTCAAATTTCATGATTTTCTTGTTTTTAATAGCTGAGCAGTATTACATTATGTAAATGTACCATAGTTTTTGTATCTACTCTTTTTTGAGGGACATCTAGGTTGTTTCTAGCTTCTGGCTACTATGAATAAAACTGCTATGATAATACAGAAATTCTCCCTGGTGTGGGCCCTTGCCAGGCCACAGAGGAAGAGGATGCTCACAGTCCTAATGAGACTTGATAGTCTGTGGTCAAATGGTAGGGGAGGAGGGCTCTTCCTTTTTGAGGAATAGGGGAGGAGAATAGGGGGAAGAGGTGAGATCCAGAGGAGATGAGGGAGGGAGTCAAAATCAGGATGTAAAGTGAATAAATTGTAAAAAAAAAAAAAAAAAAAAAAAAAAAAAAAAAAAAAAAAAAAAAAAGAAAGAAAAGAACAGAAAATTAAAAAACCAAGAAAAATCCTAGTTGCTAGGATCTAAAAAGAAGTGAAGCCAAGGGACTTCTTAAATTTATAGAGATATTTTTGGAAAGAAGTATACCAATAAAGCAGAAATTGAAAGGCAATCTATACAGTTACATAAGGACTTTGTATTGACTTTAACATTATGCACAAATTATTTTGAAATATAAATAATGGGAAACAGAGTGAAAACTATCAAAATGGACTGCTGGAGGCAGCTCAAACCCAAGGGGATATTCAGAGGGCACATGCACAGATCTATAACAAAAGGATTCATCCCTTTCAACATATAAGCATGTTTGGCCCAGGGCAAGGCAAGAGGATTACACAATTGGTCTTTTTCTTCATAAACAGAGGTCTTGTTGTTTCACCTCTAGAAAAGTTTTCTAGGTCATATTTTCTGTGTTTTCTTGAAATGAGAAAAAAATGTGTCAAGAGCAACCATCTAAGCAAGAACCTTTTGCTTTATTTTATTTTTTTGCTATAAGTTTGCACATTTTAAGTTTAATATGATAATTCATAGATCCCAAATGGTCCCTCTATGATGTCATCATATATATATATATATATATATATATATATATATATATATATATATATATAT
>NW_026596073.1:3411660-3424474 GCF_907164565.1 Psammomys obesus | reverse complement strand
TATATATATATATATATATATATATATATATATATATATATATATATGTATGTGTGTGTTTGTATAATGATAAAAATGCATAAAAGTTCAAGAAAAATTTGTATTAGGAATGGAAGATTCATCTTTTTTTAATTGGTATTTCAGAATTTTGGGGGAATTAAATATATATTAATCAAAACATATACTTTATGAATCTTTTATCTTGTGAAAATCTCATTTGGTTTTTGTCTCTACTCAGGTAAAAGATCAAGTTTCATTAAAGCAAGTACAGGGGCCTGTCCAAATCAAATAAATACTAGGTATTATTGCTAAACAATGCAGTTTTAATTTGCACAGGTAATAAAGACAAAAGAGCCCAAATATATTGGCATACAGGCAAGAGAGTTTATGCAAATTTCCAAGTTCCATCTATTTTTAAGTATTTTATTGTGTGATATAAATGTAAGACCATATGTTACAAAACCAAAATCAAGACTCATGTTCCAACAATTTGTTTTGTTCCATTATTGGATTTGAGAAGCCATCTGGGAGAGGTAGTTTTCATGATATAGTGATGGAATTTGCAGGAAGTTTTAATGGTTTGCAGGGACAACAAATACATATTGGAAATTAGATCTCTCCCCTAGAACCTAATCTACAAAGTTATTTGGAAACTCTAATATATCAAACACTGATGAAAACTGGAGCACTCCTCATTCAGTCCTCTGTATTCATAGACCATTTTTATTTTCTTACATTAGGAAAAGTTCAATATGTATTAAAACTTAATAAATTGATGTTGAAAGTAATTCGGGGTGATTTTATGGACACACTGAATCTGTTTTTTTTTTTGTTTTTGTTTTTTTTTTTTAAATATTAGTCCTTTGGTCATCAATGGCAGGATAAGAAGACATTTCAAGTTAAGGTAAATAAATGTTTCAGAAAACAAAAGCCAAGAAAACCATAGCACATTGGTAGGGCTATGAGAGGATATAACATGTAATTCATGAAAAATTACATATTAGGAGACATGAAGATTTTCATTGGGGTAAAGTAAGGGTTATTTAAGTCTTGAAAGGTGAAAAAGTTGAGCAAGGATGTACTTTTGCGTTGTATACATTTTCCCACTACTGTAAGTCACTTAGTCCAATATAAGATGTCTATGATGACTCTATATTCTTACTCACATTTTATTGATGATGGATGGGCATTAGTCATAACTGACTTTAAAGCTAATCTATTATTTGAGTTTCTTTCTGATCATTTAACACATGAAAACAATTTTGACGCTTTTCCTTTCTTCTTTTCCTTTTCTGTTTGTCTTTAAGTCTGTGTTTCTTTCTATACTCACAAAATGTTTATACACACATGAAATGTTCACTTAAACTTGACTGAATATAAGGAAATGAATCATTTATGCTATTTCATTTTTCTTTTTTTTACTTAAATATATTTTTATTATTATTTTTATTACTTACAGTTTATTTACTTTGTATCCCACCTGTAGCTCCCTCACTCCTCCTCTTCTCCCCCTTCTCCACCCATGCTCCTCTCCCAGTCCACTGATAGGGGAGGTCTTCCTCCGCTTCCTTCTGATCCTAGTCTATAGGTCTCATCAGGAATGGATGCATTGCCTTCCTCTGTGGCCTGGTAAGACTGCACCCCCCTGAGGGGGAGGATATCAAAGAGCCAGCCATTGAGTTCATGTTAGAGACAGTCCCTATTCCCATTACTATGGAACTCACTTGGACACTGAGCTGCCATGGGCTACATCTGTGCAGGGGTTCTAGGCTATCTTCATGAATGGTCCTTCATTGGAGTATCAGTCTCAGAAAAGACCCCTGTGCCCAGAATTTTTGGTTCTGTTGCTCTCCAAGCAATAAATCAAGTAATCCAGTTAAAAAATGGGGTACAGAGCTAAATAGAGAATTCTCAATAGAGGAATATAGAATGGCAGAAAAACACTTAAAGAAATGCTCAACATCCTTAGTCATCAAGGAAATGCAAATCAAAATGACCCTGAGATTTCACCTTACAACCATCAGAATGACTAAGATCAAAAATTCAAGTGACAACACATGCTGGAGAGGATGTAAACTGCTGGTGGGAATGTAAACTTTTACAACCACTTTGGAAATCAATCTTGCGCTTTCTCAGATAATTAGGAATAGTGTTACCTCAAGACCCAGCTACACCAATCCTAGGCATATATCCAAAAGATGCTCAAGTACACAACAAGGACATTTGTTCAACCATGTTTGTGCAGCTTTATTTGTAGTAGCCAGAACCTGGAAACAACCCAGATGCCCCTCAGATGAGGAGTGGATACAGAAATTGTGGTACATTTACATAATGGAATACTACTCAGCAATTAAAAACAAGGAAATCATGAAATTTGCAGGCAAATGGTGAGAACTGGAAAAGATCATCCTGAGTGAGGTACCTTATCCCAGAAGCAGAAAGACACAAGGGTATATACTCACTCATGAGTGGATATTAGACATAATATAGGATGAACATACTAAAATCTGGATGCCTAAAGAAGCTAAGTAAGAAGGAGGACCCTGGGTAAGATGCTCAATCTTCATTCAGAAAGGCAAATGGGATGGACATCGGAGGACGGAGAAAACAGGGAACAGGACAGGAGCCTATCACAGAGGGACTCTGAAAGACTCTACCCTGCAGGGTATCAAAGCAGATGCTGAGACTCATAGCCAAACTTTGGGCAGAGTGCAGGGAATCTTATGAAATAAGTGGGAAATAGTAAGACCTGGAAGGGACAGGAGCTTCATTTTCCTCTTATGTTGAAAATTTTAGACTAATTTTTAACATATGAGAATATTTCAAAATAATAAAATAAAATAAAATATTAAAAGACAGTGAAGTAAACTAATGTATATCTAGTGGGACGTACTAGATTATCCTTGCCTAGCACATAGAAATGTACACATCCTCCGCCTTCTAACTAGCCTTCAGAAGGAAAGAATATCCCTGTTTTCCAAACAAACATATTGAAAAGTGAGGTAGGAAATCCGTTTTCTCAAACAGTACACTATAGGCAAATGTCAGAGATTGGCGTTAAACTCAGTAGTTTAAAATTCCTTGCGTATTTCTCTAAGTCTTAGTTAAAAAGACTTTTAAAATGTCTAATTATAGATGTATGCTTGTGTGTGTGTGTGTGTGTGTGTGTGTGTGTGTGTGTGTGTGTACAGGTGAGTGCATGTATTTGAGAGGCAAGAGATATTTAATTCCCCTGGGATCATAGTTACAAGTGGTTAGATTCTCCTGAAGTCATAGTTACAGGTGGTTGTGAGCTGCCTGGGAAACAGACTTAGGTCCTCTGAAAGAGTCGTATATGCTTCTCTATCTCCTAGATACAGTCTTGCCATCACAGGTTCATTGGCTTAGAAAACTTAATTTGCTTTCAGTTTTTTTTTTATGATAACACGTTTTATATAATTCGCTGAAAACTATGAATTGTATTGTTTTATTTTGGCCCTTAATTATTGACTATAAAGCAATCACTTTTCAATTATGTAACAAGGAAAATTATTGCCTTTAAGGGGCTTTATAAGTTCATAGGGAGCCTTAAGATATATCAGGCATGAATTTCATAATTACCCTCTGGAACTAATCTATATAAATGACTTTAAATGAACTTTGAGTTTCATGATGGCAACACATAGAGGATGCAAAGATCAGCTGCTACATTTCTTAAATGCTGATGATTGATTGGAGAAGACTGGTTTTGTACACACAGTACGATGGTCACTGAAGGAAGTCCCATAATCTAGGTCATGGATGGAATAGTAGTTCACTATGTAAAGTTAGCCAGCTGCAGATAGACAATGTTCTGCCTCCCTCATGTGATCTCACTCATGTGAATGGGGAAGACTCATCACATCAAAGATGACAAAGATGATAAAGATGGTGCTACCTAGAAGAGTAAGCATTCAGAGTATAGCAAAGTGCTGATCCATGGGTATTGAGTCTCAGACAGAGAGGAATTAGAAGTTCTATTGTGCTACTGAATAGAGAGATGATTATACATGATGATAGTGTACTG
Organism: Psammomys obesus; assembly: GCF_907164565.1. Taxonomy (NCBI): domain Eukaryota; kingdom Metazoa; phylum Chordata; class Mammalia; order Rodentia; family Muridae; genus Psammomys; species Psammomys obesus. The sequence goes on along the minus strand of NW_026596073.1, from coordinate 3,420,429 downwards.
TGTATTTCTGAAAAGCTTGAAGGAAGATTTAAAGTATTTTTCACTCTAAAGAAAGAACAAATGTTTGAAAAGGGAGATATGCTTATCTTAATTTCAATACTATATGCATGTATTAAAATATGCTATAGTAGGTACCCTCTAAGAACATTTTGTACAGAACGCTTAAAAGATAAATTAAGTGAAAACAGTGATTTTGACACATTAAAAAGTTTTAAAAAAAATAAAATCAGTCCTCTTTCTTCTATGCATCTCTGCTGTCCACATTCTTAATGATTCTGTTGTTAGAATAGCAGGAAACATTATAACATTTTGTTTAATCACATTCTCATCTCACAACCCAGAGCTTAGTTCATTCCCTTCTGCTACTTTGCATTGTCTATGAATCAGCTACTCCTAACTATACAGATTATTAGAACAAAAATGTCTAGTTTTTCATGGATTATTCTTTGTTATATGCAAACATTTTCATTCTTGATTCATTCACTTAAAAATTACTCTCATTGCCTTTCATATAGTGATGGTATCAGCTGGCTTAAGCCTTGCTTATGCAGGAGGCCTGCTGGAAGCAGAAAGTAGTGAGATCTGAAAGCCTTATATAACCTTATGATGTTAGCTCTCCCAGCATCCTGCTTCAGCCCTCAGAAAGAGTACAGAAGGAAAACATTAGGCCTCTAAGTTCATTGCCAACATGGAGTTCATGTTCTAAGCTGAGATTTCATAGCTATTAAAAATACAGATTATTGATCACCTCCCCCTGAGGGGGGAGCAGCCTTACCAGGCCACAGAAGATGACAATGCAGCCACTCCTGATGTGATCTGATAGACTAAGATCAGAAGGAAGGAAAGGAGGACCTCCCCTATCAGTGGACTTGGGGAGGAGCATGCATGAAGAAGGGGGAGGGAGGGTGGGATCATGGGATTGGGAGGGGTGGGGGAGAGGCTTATGGGGGGATACAAAGTGAATAAAGTGTAAAAAAAATACAGATTATGTCCCTGCATCCCTCTCGTGTGTGTGTGTGTGTGTGTGTGTATGAGTGGCAGCATGTGGAGACCAGAGGTCAAATATTAATGGTGTTAATATTTGAAAGGAACATCAAAGCAACAAATCAAGTAATCCAATTTAAAAATGGGGTACAGAGCTAAACAGAGAATTCTCAATAGAGGAATATCAAATGGCAGAGAAACACTTAAAGCAATACACAGAGTCCTTAGTCATCAGGGAAATGCAAATAAAAACGACCCTGAGATTTTACCTAACACCCATTAGAATGGCTAACATCAAAAATTCAAGTGACAATACGTGCTGGGGAGCATACGGAGAAAAGGGATCCCTCCTCCATTGCTGGAGGGAATGTAAACTCATACAGCAACTTTGGAAATCAATCTGGTGCTTTCTCAGATCCAGCTATACCACTCCTAGGCACATATCCAAAAGATGCTCAAGTATAAGACAAGGACATTTGCTCAACCATGGAATATCTTTTATTTATTCAGTGATAATTTCAGACATCTTAACAGTGTATCTTGATCATGTTGTCCCCTGTTTCCTCCTTCCAGCTCTCCTTCGTATGGATGAAAGTAACACACTGAGTTCAATCAGTGCTATCTGTTGGAATGTGTTGGAATGTTGACTGATATTGTAGGTTTAATCTTGTGCAAGTTTGGTGCAGGTAACCATAGCCACAGGGAGTCAAAGTGTGGAATGACCTGTAATGTCAAGAAGAAAGCAGCTTACAGCACGTTTTCCAACTCCTTTCCAGATTTCTCTGAGCCTTGGAAGGGCTTAGGTGTGAGGTGTTATCCCATTTAGGGTTGAGCACCCAACAGTCATTACTTCTAGCACACTGACGAGTTGTGAGTTTCTGTGCGCAGAGAGTCATCTCTGGTCGAGTTTAAGGCAGCACTAATCTGTGTGTGAGCATATTTAGAAGGGAGCTTGATAATGTCCATTTAACAACATAGTAGTAATAGATTCTTCTCTAGAGCCTATGGCCTTCTGAGCCATGAGTATTTGACCAGGTATAGAGTGTCATGCATGACTTTGCTCCTGTGCAGTAGGCCTTAGTCAATCCAAAAGTGGCTAGTTACCATTTAATCTTCATGCCACTGTTTAACTAGTGCATATGTCTTATCTGAAGGGAAGGTATTATAGCACACAGGTTAATGTCATTACAATAAGGCCTGCATGGCACCTCCTGGCCTTAATACTGATAGCCAGCAGGGAGTACATTTTCAGATCTGTTCTGACTCAGTTTCTCATGTCTGCAATAAAAATGTAGTGTGTTCAGCAGCAGAGATGGGAAACCAAGAGCAATGGCAACAGCTAGGGTTGTTTGGGAAGTCATTGAAGACTTCCTGAGTAACATTGTAGGGAGGTATCCTGTCCACATCAATGAGATTTTCATATAACCCGTGTCTTCTTGGAGAATTATTGTCCCCTCCATGAAAAATACTTGAGTTCCAACTCCTTCCTTAGTTTTCATTTTATCAAGCAATGTTCAGCTTCATCAGAAATATATGATTTGTACTAACTTAGCAACCTATCCATAACTTCAAAGATAACATATTTTACAATTTATTCATTATATATACCAATTGAAACCCCCTCCCTCAATTTTCCCAGTCCTATTCTCTCTTCATTCCCTCCCCCATTCCCTTCCCCTAGACCACTGAAAGGGGGAGTTCTCTTCCTCTGCCACCTGCCCATAGCTTATCAGGTCTCATCAAGACTGCCTGGATCTGTTTTGTCTGTGGCCTGGCAAAGCCACATTTTCAGGGTCAAATGATCAAAGAGCAGGCAACCGAGTTCATGACAGAGACAGCCCCTGCTCCCCTTACTCGTGAACCCACATGGACACTGAGCTGCCAATCGGCTACATCTGAGCAGGGGGTCTAGGTCCTCTCCATGCATAGTCCTTGGTTGGTGCATCAGTCTCTGCAGGCCCCCCTGGGCTCAAGTTTTTGAGCTTTGTTAGTCTGTTTGTGGCCTTTTGCCTCCTCCATGTCCTTCTATCCCCTCCTTCTCCCATAAAACTCCCTGCACTCTGCGGGCAGAGTGAGTCTTAGCATTTGCTTCAATCCCCTGTTAGGTGGAGCCTTTCAGAGGACCTTCTATAATAGGCTCCCATCTTGTTCCCTGTCTTCAAGTACTTCTGGTGTCTGTTCTGTTTGCCCTTCTGAATGAGAATTAAGTGTTCTCCCTAAGGTCCTCCTTGTTGTTTAGCTTCTCTCAGTCTGTAGATTTTAGTACAGTTATCCTACAGTATATGGCTCAGCCGTTAAATGCCAGACTCACAACAATAAATATAAGAGGGCTGTTTTAAGCCACTGAGGGTGTGTTGATGTATTATGCAAAAATAGAAACCTAATGTCTCTATTCACCTTCAGTGCACATATGGGTTGCTCTGTTTGAACAATTATGAACAAAGTCCATACTTAATGTGGATGGCTTTGTACAGATTTGTCTTGTGTACATGCATAGCAATGGGGTTGATTATTATTCTGTAGGCATAAATTTTTAATAAAAATCTACCAGTCATTTTCAGCAGTGCCTGTACCATTTATTTCCCATCTGCAATGTAGTTGTCCTACATTTTGACAATGCTTTATGCTCTCAGCATTTGTGATAGACTTCTTTTATGAGTGTCATAGGGTCATTATGGAATTGTAGAAATGCCAACACTTCACCTCCACCCACTTAGACTCTCCTGCTGGGACTGAGACTTAAATGGCAACAAAAGAGATGAAACAGAAGAAAGACACTCCAGAGAAAAATCTGTACAAATGTATAGAGTTTTATATGTCTATGTGGACACCCTGGGAAAATGATGACCTGAAGGGGCTGGTATAACCAAATGCTTGTATGCCTGTGAAACTTGAGAGAAAAGTAAACTGTAACATTGTGGCAGAGGAGGGGGGAGGGTTGGGCTTCAGTAGGTAATCATGGACAGGGCAGGAAGATGAAGGGATTGTTTGCCAAGATTGCTTTATACAGCTTTTCCTCCATGTCAATCCTCCATCTTTGGTAAGATTGTGTTTCTCCTGATATAGTGAGAATATCTTTTGTCTCAGAGTCTCCCTACCCCACAGGCTTCAGGAAGAGAGGGCAAGATCACAGTGTACTTCCCACATATAATTATTAAATGCTTTAAATTTAATATAGTCCATATTGTACAGGAATGGCACACTTAGATTTGACAAAAATTTTTTTTAAAAATAATCGCTAAAACCATAATTTTTCATTTTATTTTTAATGTGTTCATTGAACATGTATATGTCTGGTAGAACAATAATTCAGTGATATTAAATCTTAAATATTACTTTATATTTTTATAATACAGTGTCTTATAAGATATATTATGTATATGACTTTCTTACCTTCAACTGTTCTTTTCTAAATCTTTCTCCTCAAAAGTAGATTTAAGGATTTTCAGCATCAAACTAATTTGTTTTTAAAGTTAGTGTATTCTGCCTGAGAAATCTTTGCTTTGAGGTTGGGAAGTTGTTTTCATCAAGAATTTTTTTTAATTTTGATTTTTGCTTGTTATTTAGTTTATGTGAAATTCAGTATTTTCTGTCTTGTGCCATATATGAGATTCTAAGATTTCTATCAGTGCTTCTCATCTCAATGCCTTCATCGTGTGTTGGCCTGAATATGATGTGCTTTGGTCCTCTTATTATATAGATGACATGTTTCAATAGAAAATAGACAGACTTTCCAGAAACTCTAACCTCATCCCCCAAATGTTTTAAAAGCAAAGAATTTTCTTGGGTCCACAATGTAGTAACTATAGACACACTTAGTGTGAGGCTTTTCTTAAGAGGGAGAGAAGGAAACATAGATCAAGTACTGTAGACTGTTCTTCAAGACCCTACGCTGTTAACTTCCTCCTGGTTTTGAGAAAAGGAATAGGAAACTCCATAAGACTTTCCATAGTCACACACTATTAGAATACATGATGATTGAGAATTTTTCACTTCATTCTCGGATGTCTCTCACATTAAATTAATCAACTCAGATACATAAGATACCACTATCAAGGTCTGAACATTCCAAAGTCTTTGCAAGACTACACTAGCATGTACTGCAGTGACACACTAAACAAATACTTCAAAATGTAAGTATGGAGAAAGCCCATTGTGCCTTACACAATGATTACCACCTGCTATGGTAACCCACCTACCAAAATATGAATTAAGATACTTCATTGGTAACAATGCATATGTGTGTGAGTAAGTCCCAAAGAATGAAATAATTTATTCATGTGTTTCAAATTCACCTATGAAAATCAAGTTCCTATGGAATTAGGGGAACTGCAATAGAGGGTTCATGTTTAGCTCACTGTGTTCTTCATTGGGAAAGACTATTTCTCCTGCTCTGAGCATTTCTTCATTGCTCGTAGCTCTTTGTGTAGGGCCATGGTCTCTTGGATTTTCCTCCTTTCACTCCAGCTTGTCTAGGTGTCTATTGGTGTTATACAGCTCATATTTGGGCAGTTATTTTAGTGAGATTTTATGAGTTTTGCTTTTAACATTATGTAATCTCCCTGATCCTTTGATTCTTATAATCTTCCTGCCTCATCTTCAACAGTGTTCCCTGATCATTAAGTATGGGAGTTGTTTTGTACATATATCCACTAGGATTCATGTGTTGAAGCATATGCACATTGAAGATTTATTGCAATATTCATTACCTCACTCATCATTGTTTTGTGTGTTAAAGAACACATAAAAATCAATTCCTACTAATTTCCAAGAATATAATATATTGTCAATATATGCCTCTTTAATAAAATGTTACCGTGAACCTACATTTTGTGTCTAATATTTTATATCCTCTGATATCTCTCCCAATCATTCACAAAGTCCCATATCATAAATTAATACAGCCACTACATAAGACAGTTTTTAAAACAGTAAGATAAGTGCCTGACATCCCATTATTTGGGCATATACAGAAACAAATTAAGTATTTTGAAGTGAAATCTTTGTTGCCGTTGTCATTTTGGTCAAAACTATTATCAATATTTATGATCTGTAATTAATCAAAATCTCCATCAACAAATAAATAAAGAGAAACTAAACACACACACACACACACACACACACACACACACACACACATGTAAGAAAGGAAGGAACTAGAAGCTGGATGTACGTGCATGCTTGTAACGCAGCATGGAGATTCAGAGGCAGGCAGATCTCTGTGAGTTGGGGGACAGCCTGGTCTACAAAGTGAGTCATGGACAGGCAAGTCTACACAGAGAAACTTTGTCTCGGAAAACCAAACAGACAGACAAACAAACAAACAAACAAAGAAAAAAAAGAACTAGAATTTTTGAAGTTTGCATTATTCTTAATAACACTTATATTTACTGGGCTGGAGAGATGGCTCAGTAGTTAAGAGCACTGGCTGCTCTTTCAGAGGAGCCAGGTTCAATTGCCAGCACCGACATGGCAACTCACAACTGTCTTTAACTCCAATTCCAGGGTTTCTGACACCATTGTGCAGTCATGTATGCAGGCAAAAATTGATGAACAAATAAACGTAAAAATAAATTATTAAAAAGTAATTATTATTATAATTATTATTCTTTATTGAAGATTAGAAAAAGTGCTTACAGCTGAAATTTAATTTTAATTTTTAATTTTTTATTATTTATTACAATTTATTCACTTTGTATCCTAGCTATAGCCCCCTCCCTTGTCTCCTCCCAATCCCACCCTCCCTCCCATCCCCCATGCCCCTCCCCCATGCCCCTCCCCTACACCACTGAAATTTAGTTTTTAATCAACATCTTCCATTTCCTCACCTTTCATAACCTAACCAGAGAATAAACATTTTATTTCTACTTCCTTAGATTCCACAAGGAGATCGTTAATACATTTCTAAACATACATATATTTTCAATGCATATACTGATTGTTGTTTAAAGACTGACTCACTAGGGCAAATATTCGAAATGTATGTACTGGTACCAAGATGTTCATACTTAGATGTTGCAGCTGCAGTTAGGATAAGGAAGAGACCAATTACCAATATAGGCTGAACATTCCTATTTTGAAAGTCTGAAATGCAAAGTTTTGGAAAAATAAAAAAATCCAGGATTGGGGATAAAATGACATGCATGCATTTGTCTATGTATATATACATGTCTATTATTATTATGTATATATACATAGACAAATGTATATATTTTAGACTCATACTGATTATTTTCGGTACACAAAAATACTTTTAAATGAAAATGAAATAAAAATATGAAACACTTCTGGTCTCAAAACATTATGCAAGGGATGTTTAAGTTGTAGAATATATTTTTCTATTAATTTAAAATATTTTGTTTATTATTTGGAGAATCTCATATATCAGTACTGAATTTACATAATTTTCACGTATCCTCCTGCACCCTTACTTTTTCTCAAATTAGTGACTTTTTATTTTATTACCATATATATATGTAATAGTAATATATATTGTTGCATTTATATGTAAATACAATTAGCTGAATCTACATACATGTGTTTATGACTGACAAATAAATTTTCTATAGTTACCTGGCAAAGTCAGAATATTGCTAATGTATGATATATTAATAGCATCTAATCTTTGGGTTAGTAATAAAATAGTTTCAAAGGAGTTCATAAAGCACTGGTGAAAAGTCAATCTCTGGATGCTGCTTTTGGCTTTCAAATATAATTGAAGATGGATTTCCCTCCCTTTCTAGCTCATTGCAGGAACATGCTTCTCCCACACTTTAAGACTTTTTGAGTATGGCTTTATTTACTTGTTTCTTTTTCAGAACAAAATGTGTTGAGCTCATAAACCAGGCATTCTTTAATCCTAGAACTTGGGAGGCAGAGGCAGGCTGATCTCTGTGAGTTCCAGGCCCGGCTAGTCTTCAAAGTGAGTCAAGGACAGTCAGGGCTCTGTTACATAGAGAAAAAAAATAGAATATATTAGAACATATATCTTCTATAACTTTTTAAAACTTCAATGAGACGGAATAACACACATAATCTTATTGACATTAACTATATTTGCAAACACAAAGAGGCTTTCCTCATGAAATACAAATTTAGAGTATCTCCAAACTGATACAATTTGATTAGTCTCTTTGGTAGTATGTGGAGTTTTGGGTCATGTTAAGTTGGGGACTCTTTCTGGGAAGAAAATTAGTTTGACTTCCAAAGGAAATGTTTTTTTTTTGTTTGTTTGTTTTGTTTTTCACTTTTTTTTTGAATTTTATTTTCTTATCAGTTACATTTTATTAACTCTGTATCCCAGCCGTGTCCCAATCCCTCATTCCCTCCCAGTCCCTCCCTCCCTCCCTCATCTCCACTGTGCCCCTTGCCAAGTCCACTAATAGGGGGGACCTCCTCCCCATTCATCTGATCCTGTTTTATCAGGTATCTTCAGGACTGGCTGCAAAGCTCTCCTCTGTGGCCTAACAGGACTGCTCCTCCCTTGGGGAGTGGGGAGGCCAAAGAGCCAGTCATTGAGTTCCTGTTAGAAATAGTCCTTGTTCCCCTCACTATGGGAAACCAATTGGTTAGTGAGCTACCACAGGCTACATCTGAGCAGAGGTTCTAGGTTATATTCATACATGGTCCTTGGAAATGTTTTAAAGTTTGCTCAGACAAGATTTTGTTTAGAAGCAGTGTCTTGGAATGAACTACCTAGAAACTGAGTGGTGGTACCCATACCTTTATTCCCAGCACTCAGAGGCAGAGGCAGAGGCAGAGGCAGAGGCAGAGGCAGAGGCAGAG
>NW_026596073.1:3403126-3411650 GCF_907164565.1 Psammomys obesus | reverse complement strand
GGCAGAGGCAGAGGCAGAGGCAGAGGCAGAGGCAGAGGCAGAGGCAGGCTGATTTCTGTGAGTTTGAGGCAGACTGGTTTACAAAGTTCAAGGATAGTCATAACTGCACACTGATATCCTCTCTCAAAAAAAAAAAAAACAAAAGCAAAAACAAAAACAATGAGCTACCTAGAAACAAAATTGTATGAGCAAGTTTATCATGTTTATGAAATAAAAAGCTATACTTTCCCTCTATTTCTGTCATTACGTCTTTGTAATCTGATATTCCATTACTGCTATTTAATAAATGGTGTTCAATATTAGGTATATATTACATGACCAAATATGAAAATTGTTTATAAATGAAGTTTAAACTTTTGGCCCTATTTGTTTTCCTTGGCTTTACGTAATCTACATTCCTTTTAATCATGTTTCTCCTGTGTCTTGACAGCTGGCAAGTCGAAACCACGTCAGTTTTCTTCAACTGAGTATTTTCAGATCCCCGTAAGTGATCATTTCTCTTGTTTTCAATAGAAGGTAAGAAAGGTCTAAATACTCGTCTTCTCTTAGTTTTGTATTCACAGCATCAGTGAAAGCGCAACATAAACAACAGCTTCAAAATCAGACTTACATAAAGTTGCTATTTCGACAATTCTCAGTGATTCCTTTTTCAAGGGTAATTATAGAACTAGCTACCTTAGAGCAATATCTGAGTGCACATTCACTGACACGTGTGCAAGGGCATTTGCAAAACTCTGAGTGCAATTTCCGACGCATTACCATATAATGTAAGATGAATGCATTCATAGTCTTCATCCTTCTCATGTCTTCTTTCTGTCTTAAACTCACAAAGTCCTTGTTGTAATAGATTGTGTTGTCAGTGATCTCTATTAGGCAAAATCCTTCATCAATTGTTTATTTTTCAAACACTTCAAAATATGTTTTTCCAGCCTAGAACTCATTGGCACAGGAGACAACTTCCTGAACAGAACACCAACAGCACAGGCTCTAAGAGCAACAATCAATAAATGGGACCTCATGAAACTGAAAAGCTTCTGTAAAGCAAAGGACACTGTCATCAAAACTAAACGACTGCCTACAGATTGGGAAAGAATCTTCACTAACCCTTTATTTGACAGAGGACTAATATACAAAGTATATACAAAGAACTAAAGAAGCTGAAAATCAGCAAACCAAGTAATCCAATTAAAAAATGGAGAACAGAGCTAAACAGAGAATTCTAGACAGAGGAATATCGAATGGCAGAGAAACACTTAAAGAAATGCTCATCCTCATTAGCCATCAGGGAAATGCAAATCAAAACGACCCTGAGATATCACCTTACACCCATCAGAATGGCCAAGATGAAAAACTCAAGGGACAACACATGCTGGAGAGGTTGTGGAGAAAGGGGAACCCACCTCCACTGCTGGTGGGAATGTAAACTGATACAACCACTCTGGAAATCTATCTGGCGCTTTCTAAGACAATTAGAAATAGTGCTTCCTCAAGACCCAGCTATACCACTGCTAGGTATATACCCAAAGTTTGCTCAAGTACACAAAAGGGATATTTGCTCAACCATGTTTATAGCAGCTTTATTTGTAATAGCCAGAACCTGGAAACAACCCAGATGTCCATCAACGGAGGAATGGGTACAGAAATTGTGGTATTTTTACACAATGGAATACTACTCAGCAATCAAAAAGGAGGAAATCATGAAATTTGCAGGCAAATGGTGGGATCTAGAAAAGATCATCCTGAGTGAAATATCCCAGAAGGAGAAAGACAAACACGGTATATACTCACTTATATAGACCTATAAGATATGATAAACATAATAAAATCTATACTCCTAGAAAAGATAATCAAGAGAGCGGACATGGGGTAAGATGATCAATCCTCGTTTAGAAAGACAGATGGGATGCGCATTGAACATATGACAGGAGTTTACTGAGCGCATTTGAAAGACTCTAACTAGCAGTGTTTTCAAAGCAAAGACTCATGACCAAACCTTTGGCAGAGTACAGGGAATCATAAGAAAGAAGGGGAGTTAGTCTGATGAGGAAAGGATAGGAGCTCCACAAGGACCAAATATATCTGGGCACAGGGTCTTTTCTGAGACTGACATGCAACCAAGGACCATGTATGAATGTAACCTAGAACCTCTGCTCAGATGTAGCCTGTGGTAGCTCACTAACCAATTGGTTTCCCATAGTGAGGGGAACAAGGACTATTTCTAACAGGAACTCAATGACTGGCTCTTTGGCCTCCCCACCCCCCAAGGGAGGAGCAGTCCTGTTAGGCCACAGAGAGCTTTGCAGCCAGTCCTGAAGATACCTGATAAAACAGGATCAGATGAATGGGGAGGAGGTCCCCCCTATTAGTGGACTTGGCAAGGGGCACGGTGGAGAGGAGGGAGGGAGGGAGGGACTGGGAGGGAATGAGGGATTGGGACATGCTGGGATACAGAGTTAATAAAATGTAACTGAAAAAAATAAAATTAAAAAAAAATGTAACTGAAAAAAATAAAATTAAAAAAAATATGTTTTTCATTCTCTATAGACAGAAGACCCTTGGTGATCCAGTTGTGAACCATGTTACATGAAATTATTTTTGCTTATTATATAAAATGCTTTTGTTTTGTTATTGATTACAATTTTGAGATATTTAATGACCTTTCCAGTTGATTTTATGTAGCAAATATTTCCTGGTTAATTTTAATGCCAACATATCCCCCAGCTTCTTTTACTGTTACTTTCTGTGATGGAGCAGTGAACTTTTCCCAATGCATTTTTACAGATAATTTACTTGATAAAGTTATTTTAGTGCTAAGATATTTTTACAGTGAACATTTGCTGAGAGTATGAAGATATCTATTTAGGGAAGATCTGTGTAAGTAATAAAGTATTTTCGGAGGAAAAACTGCAGATTCTGATTTAGGTTTGCTTGCTGTCAAATGGAACTGTGGTATGTGAGAGAAATCCTCATTCTCATCTGTGATTCACTTGATGTGAGTTCCAGGGCTCATCCAAAGACCAAGAAACCTGAAGAAATGAAAATAAAGAATTATACTCTTGTATATTTCTTTTTAAAATGAGCTCACAGAGACTTAAAGGGCACACACGTGGCCCGCATGGGTCTGTACCTGATCTTCTGCAGACATGTTATGGCTGTTAGCTTGGTGTTCTTGTGAGACCTTCTTCAGTTCTCTCGAGAGGAAACATCTGGGACTATCCTGGCCTCAGTGAGAGGCTTGTAGGTACAAAAAAAAATGTAGAGTTATTATTTTGTGGTGGATTTTTCCTGGGTCTTTTGGTAAAACAGATGAACAGTTTAGTTAAGATAAACCTGGCCTTGGGTTTCCCGCTACTGCTAAAGCAGAGAAAAACCAGCATCAGCTATATCTAGTAGGGTTTCTTATGGTGCTGCCCAGTTCTGAAGTAGTACAGCTGCCTAGAGTGTCCTGTTAGAATTATAAGCACCCTGTTTAGAATTGCTGCACAGGTAGTTAAAACCAAAGCTAGATCAGCAAGACTGTAATAAATGCATCATCATCCTTTTAATGCTCATGCCACACTGCATGCCAACAACAGACACTGTCAGAAAACCATGACCTCACTACTAGTCAAAATGTGCCAGAAATAATTAGCATGGTAGGATGCTCCTTTGGAGAGTTTAAAACAGCTGTTTTAAAGAGCAGCAATAAGAAAACAGGCCAGTGAAATGAAAGCAAAGTAAAGCCTCTGCAAACCAAAGGAGGCATTCATTACAGTGAAGAAATATTTGCAAAAGGTTGATATATTTCCAAAACATGTAAGAAACGGATACAATTCAGTAGCAAAACAAGCTGACTTTTAAAGTGGACGTGAGACTGAATAGGGATTTCCTAAGAAGAAAACATATAAATGCATAGCAGGCACATGAAAATTGTTCAACATCTCTAGTCCTCTGGGACATGCAAATCAAAACCAGTAAGAATGGCTATTATTAAAAAGACAAAAGAGATACACTGGCAGGGCTGTACCCTGTTGGTGGGGATGTAAATCAGCAATGCCATTATGGAAAATAGAATGAAGGAGGGTCTGCAAGTTAAAAATAGAACTATGAAACTTACTACTGGGAATAAAATCAGTGCATCAAAATAAATTTCACTGCGTTCTTTTGCTCATCACAGCACTGTTTGCAATAGCTAAGACATGAAAACAAATTCGGTGTTCATCAACCGATGAAAAGCAATGAAATTCTAAGTGTGCATATGCACAATGCAACACCCTTTGCCATTTAATGACTAAAATCCTATGTGGATGGAAGTGGGGATCATATATTATATGGAATAAACCAGGCCCAGAAAGCCAAGTATGAAGTGATCTCACTCAGATACAGAATCTAAAAATATCGAATCTTATAGAAATTGAGACTTGAATGCTAGTTACCAGGAGCCTGGTTAAATTATATATGTTGGAAAAATAATGGTAAATATTATAGGAGAAAGAACATCTCAAAAAGCCAGAAGAAAAGGTTTCAAAAGATTCTTTTAAAAGTAATAATCAGTTTAAGAGGCAGATATGTTTAGCCTGATTTGTATATTATATATACCATGCCTGTAATTACAGTTTTAAGATTTTTTTTAAAAAAGATCACTTAAAAATACATTAAAAAACCTAAGAGGTGGAATATATGTGAATATGCCGAAGAATTGTAGGTAAATCACATGGGCGTAATGTGAATACACTAAAAAATGGAGGCATGTTGGTTATAAACAAATTCGTTGAATTTATTTCCAGTCTCAAGCAGTTTATGGGCTGTGAATATTCCCTGTAAATAGTCACCCACTTACTCTCTGGATTTTCCCATTCACAGCACAGGTCTGTGCGGAGGGAGGCATTCTAATTATGGCCTTTGCAAGACTGTAAAGCAATTGGTACTCTCCTCTGTGGACTCATTACTGGGTGTTTCTATGCAAGACTGGCAGAAAATTGGGCCATGCATGATTTCCTTTGGAATTAGTCAGCCAGAAAAAAACTTACCATAATGGAAAAGACCTTGCCATGGTTGCCAAGGATGTTTGGACAAGCCAGTTTTCCACAGCTTCCCACAGGAGAATCCTCACACATTTGTCACTTCCTAAATCAATTAATGTCCTTGTGATTTTCTTAACTTTACCAATGGCAGATCTATAGTCTGCAGGAATAATAAGAGCCTGACAGAGTAGGGCAAACAGAAGCACACCTTAACCAGGATTGTCAGGCTTCATGAAATCTCCTGAGCTAAGAAACTTCCAACACTGTTGTGTCACAGTCGCTTGGACTATAAACAAAGGCATTTTCAGAATTAAGCACTCTTATGTGCTTGGCAGAGTCATAGGTGTAGAACAGGAGAGATTAATGTGATCAGTACTCAAAGAATACAACAGAAGGCAAAGCCTGGCCCGTTACACCTTCAACTGTGTCAAACAAAATAAAACAACATCAAATTACTTGGCACACTCTTTAGCCTTTTCAGTGTGTTCTCACTTGTATTAGTTCGTTTGACTGGAACATCCTCAAATGACTCATGATAATGCAATGCATGGTTACCACCAGACAGGGAACCATAAAATATAGGTCCCATCCACCGTTAAGTGCATGTCATTTGTTCCATGTGAGAGAGCCAAACCCTGACACTATTAATGATACTCTGCTACACTTGAAGGCAGGAGAGTATCTTAAGTGCCCTCTGACCAATTCCACCCAGCAGCAGATGGAAACAGATGCAGAAACTCACAGCCAAACATCAGGCGGAGCTCAGGGCATCCACTGGAAAAGCTGGGGGAAGGACAGAGGGACCCGGAGAAGAGGAGAACTTCACAAGAAGGCCAGTATAGTCAACTAAATGAGGAGCATGGAGGCTCCCAGAGACTGAACCCCCAAGCACAGAGCATGCATAGACTGGACCTAGGCCCCTACACATACATAGCTGATGGGCAGCTTGTTCTTCATGTGGGTTCCCTAGCAAGCGGAGAAAGGGTTGTCTCTGACATAGCTCTGTTGCCTGCTTTTAGATCACTTTCTCCTATCTGGACTGCCTTGTCAGGACTCAGTGGAAGAGGATGCACTTAGGTCTGATGTGACTTGTGGCTAGGTTGGTGTGTTTACGGGCTCCCCTTTTCTGAGAAGGGGAAGGGGGAAAGGAGGAAGACAGTGAAAGGAGAGGAGAGAAGGTGCCTTCAACAGGGATGTCATAAACAAAAATAAACAAATTTAAAAAATACAAATATTTTTAAAAGTCCGCACGTCATTCGTATTTAAATCACATTGAGCAGCAGATAATGTGGGATAAATGAGATGACGAACAATCCAGGGCACTGTGAACATTTCTGTTCATACAAAAGGATTATAACTGAGCTGTTTTTTTTTTTTTTTTGTTGTTGTTGTTGTTGTTGTTTTTACCCTGCCTATAGGTGAGGCTCAATGGTGAGATATAGCTTGCCAGAGATTTCTGTGAAGAGTCCCAGATCCACATAAGGAAGGAAAAATCAGAAACAAAACCAAACAGACCCCGTTAGATGGTTAGATGGCGGGTACAGGAGGCTGAACTATTCTAGTTTGGGCTTCAAAGGCAAAGGTGACCCTTGACACCTGCAGTTAATGTAGGGCATCTGAGTTATATAAGCAGTTCTTTGAAATGCGGCAATTATTTCTGGTCAGATAAGACTGGTGAAAAGTTTTTATACTTCCGCTGTATGTGGAACAAACAATGCCTGCCCAGATGCAGGAAACAGGATGACGGTTGCTTTATTGGTAGAAACTGCAGGTAGGAGTTGGCAGTTTGACATGATTATAAAGCTATGGCCATAAGTCCATAGAGGGAGCCAATGGAATGAGAACTGTCTAACAGACAAAAATCTTATTTTCATACCTTAGAGCAGCTTCGTCTCAATTTCCCAGGAAAATATTAAATATGCAAGTTTGCATACAGACACACGTCACAAACGCAGGGGGAAAATGCTTACTATAGAGCAAGCCCAGGGAATTTGGCTGCAATTGTGAGTAGCACTATTGAAGCTGCTCTAATTTTAAATTTCCTCTCGCAGCTGCAGCTTCCTGCTCTGGTATCTATGAATACAACACATCAATTTAAATAAAAATAGTTATCTGCATCATGCTTCCCTTTCCCAGCTGCAGACCTCTATTAGAGGTATAGAAATAAGCTATTGAAAAGTAAAATCGTAACACTCCCTTTTCCCAGTTCCTAGACTCCATTCAGTTTAACCTACCACCAACTAAATGCAAATAGTATTATATTTAACAAATGGATAAGATAAATTCTTTACTTTCTGTGGTCTGACTTTTGTCCTAGAGTTGATTATTTAGTTACCGTCTTTGATAGTACTTCCCAAAGGTACTACAGACTGGCTTTCTTGTCTTTGTTACCCTTTCTTGTCTCTTTCTCTTATTTATTTTTAGAAAATCCCTCTTACCTACCATGTTTATAGGCACTGCAGAGAAACTGGGATTATGCGAAGTCTCTCTTGTTCTCCCAAAGCCCCATAAGCCTCTCATCTTATCACGTATTTGAATGTGGGCAAATTCCCTGCTAGGCTTACATTTACTCCAGGGCTATTTCCGACCACATATTGCATAGTAGGTCCTTAATAAAAAAAAAATCATATAAATAGGGAAAGAAACACATTGAGGATATTACTAGCTTTTTTCTTGTCTCTTCCAGTGTTTAGTACAGCATCTTGCATATAATAGATATTTAATATATGCATTAAAGAACATACAAATGTATGCATTAAAGAGCATCCAGTGTGTTGCAGTAGCTTTTACTTATCTGTACTGGGCACTAGAGACTCCCCTTAAGACAAACAAACTATTCCAATAATTAATCCCGTTGTCATGAGAATAAAGTTGACTAACGGTACCTATGTGTGTCAAAGCTCACCTTAGTCCAAAGTTTGCCCACATGTTCTGCCTCATCTCTTGTCTTTCATAAGACTTCCTCTCCATTGCACTGCCAGCACCCAGCACCTTAGACTTTTTAACTGTATTATTGGTCTCTGTTTACATATTATTCTTTTGTCAGCAATCTCCTCCATCTTCATTTTGATTCCTCAGTCTGCAGACTTGATTGATACCTGTGTCTCAGAATGTGCTTTCCAATACCCCAGGTTGACACTGGGTAAGCATTTAAGCATTTCTCTTCACACTGACCTCGCCCTGTGTTAAAAACCATGTTGAGTAGTAAGTTATGTGAGTTCTGGACTTTCAAAACTTTGATTGTACAGGCCTATCTATCCACTGGGCAGAACTACCACCATCTCAATGAATTCAGCTGTTCCCATTTGCAAGAAATCCTCACAGTTGGGCTTATTCTTTTTTTGTTATTTCTTTTAAAGTTTGTTTTTTCCTTTTACATTCTGATCATAATCTTACTCCTCCTCCAACCACTCCAAACTCATCCACCTCTCTACTTACCCAACTTCATGCTCTTTCTCTCTCTCTTGCTTTCTTACACACACACACACACACACACACACACACACACACACACACACACA
>NW_026596073.1:3383722-3403116 GCF_907164565.1 Psammomys obesus | reverse complement strand
CACACACACACACACACACACACACACACACACACACACACACACACCAAAGCAAACAATAATAATAATAATAACACGAAATACCAGGAAGATGAAAAATACCCAAATGAAACCTTTTTTTATGACATCTGTTCTACTGAGGCAGTAATCTCTCTCTCTCTCTCTCTCTCTCTCTCTCTCTCTCTCTCTCTCTGTGTGTGTGTGTGTGTGTGTGTGTGTGTCTCAGAGGTAAGAGAGGTAAGGATGCCATTGTTGTAGTTTGGGAAAGAGTCTCTCATTGGCCTAGAGCTCACCCATTCAGCTAGACTGGCTGGCAGGCCAGGGAGATCTGCCTGCTTCTGCCTCTCCAGTTCTGGGATTCTAAGCACATGCCATCACACTTGACTTCTTTTCACATGAGTTCTGGGGATCAAACTCAGGTTTTTCTGATGGCTTTTATGTTTGTGTAAATCATCTCCTCACCCTGAGCCTGAGGTTCTTATTAGAGAATACGATATCTTTAGGGATCAAACCACTACTTTTCTTTTTACTTTGGTCTCATTCAAAAATTTTTGACTATGATGCTTCTCGTACTTTAAAAATTCCATCTTTTCCCAAAAAGGTCTTTGCTCAGCATTTCCTCTTTTAACATAACAACTCCTTAGTTCTTACTGCAAAAATGTTTGGTGCACAAATGAAAGAATAGCACTGAGCAGCTACCTACATCATGGCATGTAATCAAGGTGTGTGCATGTCAGAATTGAGTAAAATCTGTACATGACTATTATAAAATCATTAGCATATGCTTCAGAAGCAGCCCAGTACTTGGAGATGAATCATGGATTATGTAGATGATACACTATTCTCTTGACATCATTAACATCTACTAGTTAAGACCTCGAGCTTTATTGCCACTATCTCACATTAATTAAACCCCACAACAAGGACATTAAGTTATTTAAAAAGAAAAAAAGAAAGAAAATGTTTAGCCCACTAGTGTTGAATGCACAAGAATTTAATGTCCACATCAATATATAATCACTGTGAGGTTACATTAGTCACCTGGACAAATTGTATAAACTTGATGCTCATTGTTTTAATTAAGCTCCAGAGTTATTCCAATTAAGGAAGCTGTAGAAAAATGTGATGGAAAGGAAAAACAGAAATAAGTGGTTTGAATGTGTGAACAAGAAAAGGGTGTCGGGAAACTGAATATTCAATTCTGTGTTGTAAACAAAGTCCATTTGAGAAGTCAGACTGCAGGCACTAATTTTCATCATTTTCTACACTGCAACCAGCATTTGATGTGGCTTAATGAAGTGGATCCTCCCTGTGTCCAGGCATATATAAACTATAAAGAGCCCCCTAGGAAACACACAGTGCAGATATATGAAATATTAGGGAAAGAAATTAAAATGTTACACAGAGTCACCAAGGAGTCAATGATGGGATTTAAAAGGGATGAATGAGTTGTGGTTACCTCATTTGTGAGTTAGGCTAATTGAAGTCAGGAATAATTAGTAATGCCTTCAAAAAGGTTTAGAATATCATCAACTCTATCTCCTACAGATCTAAGTGAATGATACTGATCTATATATGCTCAGAGCAACTACATATTCAGCCACTACTGTGTGTCAGCCTTTTGACATTTTCTCCTTAGACTTTCTGCACATATAGCATTGGGGTAACGCTTATATTTTGACTTTAAAGATGAAGAAAGTAAAATAAGAATTCGAACTTATTCCAAATAAGAGGAAATTTCCTTTCTAATATAAGGTAGTATTTACCTTCTTATTCTAGCAATGATTCTGTTTGGTTGTTGCTTTGATACTCATTTTGTAGAGGAGAAAATTTAGTGCTAAAAGAGATTAGTAACTAGCATGGGTCTATACCCTCAGTTGGTGAGAAAACTGGAGTTTGGAATGTTGCCTTCTTTAGTCCATTCCATCATTTTATTTCTGATTAGCTGAGCCTTGATGTGGTAGTATATTCCATATGCCCCTGAATGTGGATGAGAATGCAAAGGATCTCTTTATTTTTATGTAATTAGTAGTTTCAAATAGATAAGTAGCAAAGTGAGAAATAGATATTTCTCTGTTATACCTGTGGGCTGAAATAGGCTTTTGCTGTGTCATCCAAGCTGAGCTAGAACTCACAGGCTGTCTGCTAACTTGCGATCCCCTTCTCTTAGCTTGGTGGGTGTTGGCATCACAGTGAAGCATCACCACACTGACTACTCATTTCTTAAAACCCAGCTCCCTCGAATAGGGTTTACAGTCTAAGTTGGCTTTGTGCAATTTATTTCTACTTTATGCTTTTGAGATAAGTTGGCACCAAGGATTACTGGATCAGGTTTCTTAAACCCTAAATTAATAAATTGATTTATTGATTGGTTCTGACAAAATCTAGCTTGACCAGACAAATAATTTCCCTTCTCATTTAGAGAAGTGTCTAGCTGAACTCTTTAATCCTTCCATTCTTCTGCTTCCTTGTC
Organism: Psammomys obesus; assembly: GCF_907164565.1. Taxonomy (NCBI): domain Eukaryota; kingdom Metazoa; phylum Chordata; class Mammalia; order Rodentia; family Muridae; genus Psammomys; species Psammomys obesus. Next base: position 3,400,643 of record NW_026596073.1, on the reverse strand, counting down.
TGCAAAGTGGAAGTCCTGAAAATTCCCAGCTCTGGAAATAAAATTGAATGTATTTATGGTTCTTAAACCCATGCTGGTACAAAGTCTCTTTTTAAACTTCAAAATCTGTCATCTCAGATACCTATATAAAAAGGAAGACTCTGTATGGCCTAGGAGGCTAACAAGGCTCTTCAAAGTGCTCATTTCAAAGTTTCCACTGAATGTTTGGACATGAGAAGCCCTGACCTAAGCTGACATCAGGGGCTATGCAGAGCTAAAGTTTTTTTGTATTTGGGAATGAAAGTATGCTGTTGGCATCATTACTGGGTTTGTGTTTGTATATATATATTTTTCTCTTTTGTATGGAAGAGAAGGGAAAAGATGAATGTGTCACTAAATATCAAGTGACCCAAGGATAAGGAATAATGACAACACATCTAAAAATTTTTGTCTTTCTGTTATCAATCCCATTCATATCCCTGAAATGTTCCATCATATAGAAACCTTAGCTAAGTATAGGCATAGTTGAAAATGGGGTATAATTTATCTTCTAAAAAGAGATGAGCAACTGTTACAGACATCTGGATAACTGATAGATATGAGAGGTGGGCATTTCTATTTCACATATAGAACTTGAGTATCAGTAAAAGCAATAAATCAAAATCTGTCTAGGAAACATGCTTTGCTATTATTGAAGCAGGCTAGTTAGAAAAGTAGACCACCACAGAAAAAAAAAATTAACACAGTAGAACAAGTATAAGACTCAAGGAAGACATCAGATGTAGGGGGATATAAAAAAGAGACAGTGCTCAGGTTAGGGAGAGTGAGCTCTAGAAAGAATGGAACCATGTAGAAAGTGATAGCAGAGTCTTCCAGTAAGAGAACTATAATGGAGCCAATAGAATTAAAAGAAATGAAAGAGATTGAATTTAGCATACCTTGAATCATGTCTTTAGTAGAAGATAAAAAAAATGTCTAAGAGAAATTGTAGGATTGTAGGGATAATGTATAATGTCAGTTCTTGTGGGAATGAACACAGGGGTTTCTATGCTTTGAATTTTTGGTTTATTTCCTTGCTTACAGTTAAATATACAATCATTACGTCTCATGAATTAGCTGTGTTTGTAAAGGAGAAGGAACAGAATCACTTAAAATTAGGGACATCGTATAGGCAATGGATGCAATCGGGAATTATGTAAAAGAGGCTTATGGCACATATTTCTTAGTTCCTACACAGCAAACATTTCCTTTAAATGTTCTTAGGAAGGTAACTATAATTCATGATTGAAATTGGAAGTCAGAAATGCCTTTCATGTCTTACGTAATCTCATCTATTGCACATTAGTGTGATTTACACTCAGTTTTAGAGAAGTTTGCATGAATGATCTATTTTCAAATCTTAATAGTTACCCTCATTTCTAGATGCTTTCATGTTGATCACATTTGAATGTATTTTTCATGGTGAGTTTCCATTTTCTAAGATAGATGCTGTGGATTAGAATTGCGTCCTGATTTGTAGCTTCCTGTCTTGTTGTACTTGCGACAGACTTCTCAAAAGCCTCACCTTTATTGCTCACTCAAATCTCTTGGAATTATGGAAATGTAACATATACAGTGAAGACAAAACAAACAAAAAAGTAATTTCCCTTCTTTTAAAATCTGTGGGCAGAGGTTTGAGGACAAAAGTTGGAAACTACTTAACAACAACTTAACTACTTTAACTATCTTATTTTGGTAACTTGTTTTACTTTATGTAGATCCTGCCTAATACAGGATGGTGAACTATTTGACTGATTAAAATTTTCAGTATGCCATTGTCTTAGTTTCTTTAAAATGATAAAAAGCCAACTACAGCAGAAAACTGCCACAGACTGAGCAACTTACAAGTATCAGAATTTTATTCACCACAGTTCTGGATGTTGGAAGCATGAGATCAGAATGTAGCCATGGTTGGTTCTGATGAGAATGATCTTCAAGTTTGCATACTTCTTTCTGTTTATCCTCTTAGGGGTATGTGATCATTTGATGCAGAGGGGTGCTAGTAAGCTCATGTACTAAACACTGAGGCCCAGTTGGTTGGATTGCTTGGAGAGGGTTAGGAGGGGTGGTCGTGTGGAAGAAGTTTGTCAGTGGGGACGAGCTTTAAGCCTTCAGAAGACTATTCCATTCCCAATTAGCGGTCTGTCTCTCTTTCTCTCTTTGTCTCATGGCTGTTGTCTCAAGATGTGAAATCTCAGCTCTAAAGCCAAACTTGTATGTATGCTGACATGTCTTCTACCATGAGGATCATGAACTTACCTCTAAACTCTAATCCCTGATAGATGCTCCAATAATTTGATTCTGGTTGTGGTGTCTTATTGTAGCAATAGAAAAGAAACTAAATCAAGGTAGATAAAGAAATAGAGAGCTTTCTGGTCTTTACTGTATGGGGATATTATTCTGTCAAATGATCTCATTTCTATTTTTAATTTTTTTAAAATTTATTTATATATTTATTTATTATGATTTATTCATTTTGTATCCCTGCTACAGCCCCTTCCTTCGTCTCCCCCCAGTCCTACCCACCTTCCCTCTTCTCCCCCTATGTCCTTTCCCTAGTCCTCTGATATGGGAGGACCTCCTCCCCTTCTATCTGACCCTAGCTTATCATGTCTCATCAAGGCTGGCTGCATCATCTTCCTCTATGGCTTTGCAAGGCTGTACCCCTCAGGGGCAGGTGATCTCATTTCTTAATGCCATCAAATTAGAGGTTAATTCAATGGATAAATTATTCAGTATACAATATTAGGTTTAGCATACCATTTATATGTATAGTTTCTATAATAAACAAGAATAACAGAATGTAAATATATGTGTTTTGTATGTGTGTGTTAAACAAAACCAATACAGCAACTTCGTTTGGAAGTTAATCTTTAAAATATCTAGCTTCACTTTCAATTTTCTACTTACTTATAAGGTCTGAAAACAATTTCTTCACCTTTTGCAAAGAAACTTAATAGTCTGTTCACAGTATTTGAGGTAACACTCTCCATCTTTCCCCCTTTCAAGGAAATTCTCGATTGTTCAATTCAATAACATTGAACTTGGGTGGTTTTATTTGTATCACCTCAAACATTGTTGAACACTTTATTGATCTTCCTGCAAGGAAAGCTCTCAAGCTCCTGGGCTCCATCCACTCTTCATTGATCCTGTGATTTTCTTCCTTGGAGTACACATTCTAAATACTCACCCTGCCTCTTTTATATTTAATTTGGGACTGTATTTTTTAGTCTATGACAAATATTCTGTGTAGTCTCTGTTGATACTGCTGATTCCCCTTCAGGCTGCATTAATACTACCCTTTGGTTTATTACAGAGCACTTCTGACTCATCCTCCCACATTTTCTCTCATTATCCATCATGCTTTCTTCAAAACAGAGTCTATTACATCTAATGGGCAGGAGCCCAGTTTGCGCATACTTTGTTCTCTTTCTTTTCTTTAATTTATGGTATTATCTTATACTTTAAAATTATAATATGATTACATCATTTCACCCACTTCCATTTTTCCCTCCATAACCCCTTTACACTCTCCCTTTCTCTCTCTCTCTTTTAAACATGTTTTTACATAGGTGTCTATGTTTTCTTTGCATGCTGTCAGGACTTGGAAAAGCTTACCATAATTTCTTTTCAGAGTTAACTCAGATCATTGTCATCTGGTGATATGCACACTTTACAGAGACTCCATCCTGAGCTGTCTTGCCTCTGTCTCATCCTTTGCTTATGATCTCTCATCTTCACAATCATGCTTCCATGCTTAGTTATTTCTTAGGCACAGAACAAGCAGCTGTCTCAAATGGACAGAAGACAAAATTCAAGAGTATCAAAAAATATTGAACTTTAATTTCTGTCAGAGCTTTGTTGCTCTAACCAAGACAAATATTAGTAGTTGAGTTTTGGGGCTGAAGCAACAGCTTTTGTAGAGTATAATCTGTGTTTGAGAAGGAAAATGGAGCCAGATTGGACAGATGAAGGCAAGTGTGAGAGCAGCTAAAACTAGGAGCAAAATTAGATGGCCCCAAAATGAGGGGGTTTGTAAGAAAACTTATCCTTATTTATATTCAGTGCATAAAAATTGACTGCCCTTGGCATCATCATACAAGATCTATCTTCTTCATAACCTCACATCTCTGTTCATAGCTCCTCATTCTTCATTTTTTTTTTTTTTTGTTTATATTCTTCTTCCATGTTAAAATTGATTTGTATGAGGCAAGGAGTGAGATCAGGACTGGCAATCTTAAAGCAGATATGTACTTGTTCTGAGATTAAGATTAAATCTTATCAGAAAAAAATGTTTTGGCTACACTTTCAATTAAGCTCAAGTCATAGGGGTCTAATTGCAAAGATTATCTCAGAAATAAATGGGCCCAACAGTGGGACAAGGTTGATTTGTAGAAGATTAAATGTGTGTGCTAGACAGAAAAAAATTCAGTGCCATTGGTCATTTGTAAATTGGTAATTACCACATCTTTATTTTTCTCTAGCATAGAACTCAGTTACCTAGGCATTTCTAACTCCAAAGTTGTCCAGGAAATAATTTCTAGCCTTCGGACTAGGAGGAAGGGGAATGGGTTAGTGAATAAACAGTTATTCCTTGTGTCATAGCAGGCACAAGGACTATATCTAGAACCAGCAAAGAAGTCTAAGCCGCTGTGTTCTACTCATACACACATCTGAATATATGAATGCATGTCATGGGTATATGCATTTTAAACAACAACAACAAACCTGACAGGCTGTTCTTTAAGAGCACCTCAGTGTCTAACAGTATGCTATTTGAAAGTCTCCATATGACACTGGTAGACCATGTGTCAGTAAATCTACTTGATAGTTTGGCAGCAATGACTATAATATTACATATATATTTGTTTTGCTCATTTTTCTTAAAAAGGAGCAGAAAAAAACACATTAAATCACACTTGCCTAGGGATTCAAAAGTAAAGTGATTTGTAGGTGGAAGTGATTTATGCATCATATAAATAATGCGTTATTTATTTTTTGAGGCAACTAAAGGCAGCATGAAAAAAGCAGCGTACCCACAGTCTTTCTATAGAATTATAGAAATCCTTATTGTCATTACATGCATTGCTTGAAAATTGAAAAATAAACAACAGATTTGCTTGATGTTCACATAATTGGGGCTGCCAATTTCTACAGCAATAAAATTTATTTATAGAAAAATCATATTTCAAGTTAAAAAATTGTCTGGGCTAAGCCAATCAATTCATTTCTGTCTGTGCTATGTTTATATCAAGATCATCCTCCATTCTCACATCATCCTCAGTATTGCTAACTTCAGCTCTGAACATTTAATAAAATCCACTGGGAAGACTCAACATCTGATTATACATCTAATAAAATATAGGTCCCAAAGTATTTTCCTTATGGTAAAACAGAAATAAGGCCTAAGCTATTTTCTTAAAATATCGTCCCAATATTCATCCTATTACAAGCGGTTCCCAGACAAATCCTATGTTCTCACATACAGTATTTAGAATTTCATCTCTGTTACAGAGCAGTAGGATTCAAGCCTATGCTATTTTGCTGGGCCAGGGTCCGGTGTGTTCAGAACTAAGAGATGTTCTCTTTCAAAGTGGGCTTTTTCTTTTACTATTTTGCAATTTTCTCTGCTTTCGGTATGTGAACCTGAAGTTAAATTTTATCCCAAGTAGAACAGTAATTGCATTTGATGCCTGGAGTGGTGAACATCAATTAGTTACAAGTGTTCAAAAGGCTCCTGACTGGCAGGTTACATTATTCTTGTATGAGGATTTTAAATTGCTTTGAAGGCATTTTCAATCATGTCAACAGGTGGCCAAACTTTTGAATGACTTCACCACTTGTCTTTGTCGTCATTCCATTAATACCCTCATTTATCTACCTTGTCTAACAAAGCTAGGTGCTGGCGTCTCTGGAGTGAAAATTCAGCTTCTTTTTCAATTCTTATTTTCACTTAATGTAGTATTGTAATTAATGGAGAGGGAAGGACCTCAACCATTACAAGGACAAGTTTCAACCGAAGTGATAAATAGCAGCATCTAAAATTTTCACGGACGTGCACTCACCTGGGGATTCTGTGGAAACACACATTTGATGAGGCTGGCTGGCAATCATCTTGGACTCTCCATTTCTTGTTAGTTCTTAGGTGATTCTGGTGTTACAGGTATGTAACCCAAATTTGAATGGCAAGGAATAAATTTTTGGTAGTCTGCAAAGCTAAGGCTTACTGACTCCTTTTCAGGTTCTCACATTCTGATGAGTAGGATAGAGTCTAAATTGTTGTTTATATGTATGTTTAAACCATTTTGAAAATTTTTGGATCAACTGGTTTTGACTCATCATTGCCAGCCTCAGCTCTTAGAAATGAACAGACTGCAGTATGAAGCTAGCAGTTCTAACTTGACCCAAATGGACTCACTCCAATATTCCTACACACTATTCTGGGGAATTAATGGGGGTAAAGGAGAAAGTCAACATAAAAACGTTTGCAGAAGCACAAAGAGATAGACCAATTCAAGCTTCCCTACTATTTAATACAGTGCTTGACACATGCTCATTTTTATTTTGTAAATAAATATTGGATTAATAGAAGAGTTCAGTGTTGGCAATTGACATGTTGAACAAGTTCAACTGTCCAATGTGGATAAATGAAAAGCTGCTCTATTTACATGATTTATACAGTTGGAATATGCTAATCTCTCTTATTATAGCATATTCTCTTATATAAGTAAAATAAATACCAAAGCATTATTAAGGCCTCAATCATCAGAATGGGTTTTTTAAAAGACTGTCATTATGAGAAACAATGTGTCTTCTAATACAAGAAATAATATAAGAAAGAAATTACCAAACAGAAAGTAACATGTATACCTTAGTTAGTTCCTGATTAATAAATGGGAGAAGGTAAAGTAAAGAATGAGATCATAAGAATCATGAGATAATGAATTGCTGTGTAAAAAGTTATCAAGTCTAACACCTACTCTCTCTACTCTGACATACTGAATCCATAAAAGAGTGGTAGGCAAATAAGCGGTTATGATTCTTCTTCAAAAATGTTGAATCTTGACCATGCTTGGAGGCACACACATGTAATCCCAGCAATTGGGAAGGCAGAGACACGTGGATCTCTATGTGTTCAAGGCAAGCCTCGTCTACAAGCAAGTCCAGGACAACCAAGGCTATACAGAGAAACCCTGTCTTGATAAAACAAAAACAAAAACAACACACCCCCCCACCCACTGAAAATGTTGAATCTTTTTAAAAGAAGGAACTCATTTGTTCTATATTAGATACGATTAAGATAAAAGATGAAGTGCAAATATTAGATAAGGTTTAAGCTTGCATACCTTCACCATTCACTCTCTCTACAAACATGTTTTGACTGTGTCTGTGTTCTAAGACAAGAAAAGTCTATGTTCTTGAGGACAGCAGTAAACACCATTGAAAATAGAACTATCTCAGAGCTAACATTTTTATGTGTGTATATATGTGAAGAGAAAAGAAAAAAAAGATTTTTATAGTAAGTAAGTATGGTATGAGGAGAATAAAAAAAAAAAGAAAAAGAAAAAGGGTAGTAGAAATACCGATTGAGGAAAATTGCAATTATAAATCAGGTCATACTATGAGGTCTGGTTGAGGAGACATTTGAATTAAGCCTAAAGAAGTCAAGGGAATTGTCTCTATGACAGCCTAAGCAGGGAGGCACCAAGTGGTTGAAAGCATGTCTGAAGAGCTGATGAAAGGAAACATGGGTACAGCCAAGTGAGATGAAGGGAAAATAGTAGAAGGCAGAAGTCAGGATGGACATGACTCTTAAGTGGGTATGAGTGGGTATGAGTGAAGGGCAAAGATATCATTCAGAAAAGTAATCATGGGTGTGGTTGCAGAGGGTATTTAGGGGGAGTATATGAGTGTATAATATGAAATCAGATGAGAATGTATGTGATGTACAAAGTGTAGTCTTTAATTTTAAATAAGTGAAATAGCTAGGTTTTTTTTTTTATGCTTTGTGTAGATCCAAGGCCAAAATTATGCTAACATAATTTAGTGGGCCACTATGCTCTAGGTACCAACTGAAGTGTATTGATTGTGGAAAAGAACAGTTACTGAGAGACATTAAACAACAACAACAACTAAAAAGACATAATGCCCTGTGTGGTGGCTTGAATAGGAATGGCCCCATAGGCTGATGTGTGTGAATGCTTGGCCCACAGGGAATGGCACTATTCGAGGGTGTAGCCTTGTTAGGAGTTGTGACCTTGTTAGAGGAAGTTTGTCACTGGAAGCAGGCTTTGAGGTCTTATATGCTCAAGCTACACCCAGTGTGACACACAATCACCTTCTGCTGCCTGTGGATCAAGATGTAGTACTCTCAGCTTCTTCTCTAGTAGCATGCCTGCCTACATGCTGCCATGTCTCCTGCCATGACATTAACAAACTAAACCTCTGAAACTTTAAGCCAGCCCCAAATAAATGTTTTCCTTTATAAAAATTACAGTGGTCATTGTGTCTCATCACAGCAATAAAGCCCTAACTAAGGCACCTTGCATGAAAAGATTAGTGGAGATTGTGAGAATGGGTGGGAATTCATTTAAATGTGAAGGTTGAGGAGGACACATCTTTTTTTTTTTTTAGGGTAAAGTTAAAACATAAGCCAAACATTCAGCAAATGAGATGCCGGTGTTCTCTTGGCAGATACAAGGAGATCTCTTCATAGGCTGAACAGATCTGACAAAGAAGCACCAGGATCTGAACTGTAGAAATGCTCACGTACTTTACAGGCAATTTAAGGTATTGTGTACCAAAAGTAATTGGAATTACAGATTTGTCAAACCAATCATAGGTTCTACAGGGAGCTGTGGATTTGATGTCATCAACTTATTCACAGTTATTTAAGGGTATAGAATTTACTAGCTCCTTTAGATAAAAGAGTAAAGAATTAGGTGCTAATTCTTAATGCTTAAAAACTGTTTGGAACACTGAAAAAGATATGTTGAAATGTGATATATCATTGTCATCAATATTACTAATAATGAAAGATTAAAAATAGATTAATCAGATCCTGGATTAAGTTATTCACTTTAGGCTATGGATTATAATCTTTATAAAATAGAAATAGTATCATGTAAATTTTAAGGAAAGCAAAGATTGGCAAGTCCACAATATTATTAGTGGTTCAAATGGAAAGAGCTGGAAAAGGGATAGGAGTTACCTGTGGAGATATAGGGTTTTTAATTCATAATATATATTTTAATTAATTTTCTATAAATGGGGTAGCATATATTCAATAAAATACATTAAATATTAATAGACTTTAAAGTCTGATTATTGAGTAAATATTAGTTTATTTAGTTCTGGAAAATAAAAACAAATGCTGTCAGCATTCTAAAAACCTCTTCACTGTCCTTCTGGGTCAATATTTTTATGCCCGTTTATTCCAGAGATAATTCTTCTACCTGACTTATAATAAACATTTTCTTCTTGTTCTCAGTAGTGTTTTATCCAAGTGAGAACTGAAGAAATACACTATTTTTCAAGCTTTTGAGAGTTTTCTGGCATCATGGCAATAGGCTAAATATCTTTGCTCTCCACAAGGCTTGTGAGCTTCAACTCTAATCAAAATGTGGTATTTACGAGATGGATTTTGGGAAAATAGTTATATTTTAAAAGTGAAGCATTTGTTGATTATTACTCTTATAAGAAGCCAGGATTAGCTCCCTTTCTACCATGAAGGGATATTATCCAATCTCTCTCTTTTTCTCTCTCAAAGTTCTGAGATAAATGTTCAGATAAAAGTTTACAAGTTGTTTAAATCCAGAGGCTTCAGTCCATGCAAGTAGGCCCTATCAATCTTGGTCTTTAGTGAAGTAAAACATCTTGGTAGGGATATGTGAAAAAGCACTATTCCTAATTGTCTGAGAAAGCGCCAGATTGATTTCCAGAGTGGTTGTAAAAGTTTACATTCCCATCAGCAGTGGAGGAGGGTTCCCCTTTCTCCACAACCTCTCCAGCATGTGTTGTCACTTGAGTTTTTCATCTTGGCCATTCTGATGGGTATAAGGTGAAATCTCAGGGTTGTTTTGATTTGCATTTCCCTAATGGCTAATGAGGTTGAGTATTTCTTTAAGTGTTTCTCTGCCATTCAATATTCTTCTACAGAGAGTTCTCTGTTTAGCTCTGTTCTCCATTTTTTAATTGGATTTCTTGGTTTGCTGCTTTTCAGTTTCTTTTGTTCTTTATATATACTGGATATTAGTCCTCTGTCAAATAAAGGGTTGGTGAAGATTCTTTCCCAATCTGTAGGCAGTCGTTTTGTTTTGATGATGGTGTTCTTTGCTTTACAGAAGCTTTTCAGTTTCATGAGGTTCCATTTATTGATTTTTGCTCTTAGAGCCTGTGCTGATGGTGTTCTGTTCAGGAAGTTGTCTTCTGTGCCAATGAGTTCTAGGTTCTTCCCCACTTTTTTTTCTAACCGATTTAATGTGTCTGGTTTTATGTTGAGGTCTTTGATCCTCTTGGATTTCAGTTTTGTGCAGGGGGATAAGTATGGATCTAGTAGCATTTTTCTACATATAGACATCCAGTTAGACCAGCACCATTTATTGAAGATGCTGTGTTTTTTCCATTGCATGGTTTTAACATCTTTGTCAAAGATCAGGTGTCCATAAGTTTGTAGGTTTATTTCTGGGTCTTCTGTTCGGTTCCATTGATCCACCATTCTGTTTCTATGCCAGTACCATGCAGTTTTTATTACTGTTGCTCTTTGTACAGCTCAAGATCAGGGATGGAGATACCTCCAGAAGATCTTTTATTGTAGAGGATTGTTTTAGCAATGCTGGGTTTGTTGTTATTCCATATGAAGTTGAGAGTTTTTCTTTCCAGGTCTGTAAAGGATTGTGTTGGTAATTTTATGGGAATTGCATTGAATCTATAGATTGCTTTTGGTAAGATGGCCATTTTTACGATGTTAATCCTGCCAAGCCATGAGCATGGGAGATCTTTCCATCTTCTGATATCTTCTAATTCTTTCTTCAGAGACTTGAAATTTTTTTCATACAAGTCTTTGACTTGCTTGGTCTTTGACACCAAGGTACTTTATGTCCTTTGTGGCTATTGTGAAGGGTGTTGTTTCCCTAATTTCTTTCTCGGCCCTTTTGTCTTTTGTATACAGGAGGGCTACTGATTTTTTTGTGTTAATTTTGTATCTGACCACTTTGCTGAAGGTGTTTATCAGCTCTAGGAGTTCCCTGGTAGAACTGTTGGGGTCACTCAGGTATACTATCATATCATCTGCAAATAGTGATAATTTGACTTCTTCCCTTCCAATTTGTATCCCCTTGATCTCCTTCAACTGTCTTATTACACTAGAAAGGACTTCGAGAACTATGTTGAAGAGATATAGAGAGAGTGGGCAGCCTTGCCTTGTTCCTGATTTCAGTGGGATTGCTTTAAGTTTCTCCATTTAGTTTGATTTTGGCTATAGACTTGCTGTATATTGCCTTTAATGTAAGAGTACTTTTTTCTATTGAATAAATTTTAATATTTACATTTAGCTAATTCAAATTCAGTTTACTTATTTTGCCATCTTATGTAAAGAGCAAAGCTGCATGTTGTCTATCTAATTACCTCTCTATTTCAAACAGACTCATTAAAAGTCTGAGGTTATCTGTCTCAGAAACTGTACTTGGTATGATTCATAATAAGATTTTTTTGTCTTTTAACATGACTCTGATCCCTAAGTTGTCTGTATGGTACATCTAAATACAGGGAAGAATTTCTTACTGATATGAATGCTCAAGAAACAGCTGAGGCTGACCAGTGTCTTGTGTCTCAAGATAGATCTCTTTCACTTTTGAAAGCTTCCCTGTGGGGGAAATAATCAGCTTAGTTTGTCTTCAGTGTTACAGTAACTTAGATTAGAACATGAAAAACTTTATCACAATTCGAGCTTTTCAAATGGGATTGACAATTGGAGGAAGCAATAAGTTCCCCTTCATCAGCTGGCTGAAGAGAGTTTAAGTAAAGCATGTTAACAATAGGAGAATTTTCACAGAGCCTCTGGCTTATAGTTGAAGCCTTCAAGGTTCACTGCAATTGTAAAATTCCATATTTCCTGAGTCTATCTATAGGTACTTTTTTTTCTTAAAAAAATGTATAAAACTTATCCAAAACAAGAGTATTTTTGTTAACTTCTGGGCAGTCCTTAACCCATAGAGCAAATCATTTGTTTCATTTAATTGGATTTGAATGGCTACATTTATATAAATTCTCATCAAGTTTAATGGCTTTACTTGCTGTACTCTTAACGGCAGCAGATGAAGTCCAAAGAAATCCAGTCTAAGCCTAGCAGAAGAACATGGCTGATTTAAAATGTTCTCAAGATGCCTATGAAAGTTAAAATGACTAACTGGACTTATCCACCAGGGACTTCATGTCATCCTCAAAGAAAGTAAAAATGTTGCCTACTTTAAAGAGAAAATGGTGATGAATCCATAAAACTGTATACAAAATTGCACTGAAAGTTAAGTTCACCTCATTCATACAGACATTGAAGTAAAAAGTCTGAGTAAAAATAGACAGTAACATAGATATATATGTTAAATTAAACTGTGTAAGACAACAGATCTGTAGCTGAATACAGGATGATCTGATTCATTCATTCTGTAAGACAAATCGTTGATCAAATAGGCATGTGAGCATTATAAGGAATATAGAAATTACATATAAGTTTACACATTAGAATTCAAATGCTTATTTTCCCTCATTCTTTCAATAACTATTATTAATATTCAGCAAATTGCTAATTAATTTTAAAACTACAGATAGAAGAGCCTACTGATGTTCTTATTAATATTTCTTGGTTATAACCCAAACATTCTGAACCTTAAACAATTAAATCATTGAAGTGGGTGATTCTCTTGATGAAATTATGATACATTGATAGACTTTCCTGTAGAGGAAAAGGAACCTTTTAAATACATATCTTCTAAAGTTAAAAAAAATACCCTTTTGCTTTTAGGATGAATCCTAAGAGAAGTTTATTTCTGAAATTCTGAGGCTCCTAAAACCAAGAAACTGTGTATTGAGGGCGTATTTAATTGTCCCGTTGGCTCCTCTCTCTGCTATGGGGCTACAGACACATTCTGAGCTGTTTGCATGACACACTTGGCTTGCAGTTCCTGGAACAAATACAGAGGAATTTGTTATGACTGAGCATAATCTCAGATGCTTTGCATGTATTTTCTTATTTGAGGAAATCATTTAGTAGAATGTGTCTACTAATGGTAATTTTCATCGTAAAACAAACAAAGGCATGTGCAAGGTATTTTTCACGAATTGGATAAAGCAGGATTTTGAGAAACATAGGCATCAGAGTGTGGCTTAGAAGTGAAAGTGATACATATTTTTAAAAAAATGTTTGTTTGGGAGATACCTTGAGCCCCTGCACAGTTGTAGCCCATGGCAGCTCAGTGTCCAAGTGGATTCCCTAGTAAGGGGAACAGAGGCTGTCTGTGGCATGAACTCAATGGCTGGTTCTTTGATCACCTCCCCGTGAGGGGTGGGGCAGCTTTACCGGGCCACAGAGGAAGACAATGCAGCCAGTCCTGATGAGACCTGATAGGCTAGGGTCAGATGGAAAGAGAGGAGAACCTCCCTTATCAGTGGACTTGGGAAGGGGCATGGGAGGAGAATAGACAGGGAGGGCAGGCGAGATTGGGAGGGGACAAGGAAGAGGGCTACATCTGGGAATAAAGTGAATAAAGGTAATAAATAAAAAAAGTAAAAATTGTTTGCTTGCTTGCTTTAACAAGAAGAATATGAAAAATTTATCATGTGATCATTTACTCAACTGTTTGTGGAAAATGGTTATTATACTCACCTCATTGGATACAGAAAATAATGGGGAAAAGTATGGAATTAAATGTGTATTAGTATATATGTTCATTATTATTGCTTGGCATTTAAGAAAATAAAATCTACTTCTGTTAAACTTAACAAATGCTTAGAAACTTGACCTAAAATCAGCAGTCAACATGATGATGCCTGAAAGTATGACACTTCATTACACTGTGTAGTTGCAAATGAAGGAGGCTGGATGGGCTGCGTTTGTGAGGGCAAGCTTTCTTTCTTTTGTCTGCCTGTCTCTTTTCTTAAAGGCAGTTCATGGGAATCCCATTTCTCCCTTCCCTAAAAAAACCTTTAAAATCTAGAAGGATTCCAGGTTGTTCCCGTATAAGTCGGAGAGGTGTCATGCCCCAAACCGAGCAAAGATATACAGAATCAGGAAAACACAATGTGAACAAATAGTCCTTACTGAGATTCCTCATCATCTGAAGACCAATTATAAAACCCTAAAGTTACACAATTTTCTTACTAAATTTTGAAGAAAAAGGCAATTTCCTTTAGGTTGGTGTCTTCATTTCTGAAGACTCCCCTATTATATAAAATTTGGTTACATAAATTTGTTATGCATTTTCTTTTTAACCTTCTTTTTGGTATAAATTTGCCAGCCCCAAGCCTTGTAATTGGCAGAGAAAGATGTACTACATTTTACCTCTATGTTCTAGACAGACTAGAGAGAACAGGAGGGGGCAGAAAATATCCACCAGAACAACAGAGTGAATTCATGCAGTTGAAGGTTGATGATGATACTGAGGGTTGAGGGGATGTAATCCACGCTGGGGACAGGAGGTGACTGAGACAAGTGAGCATCAGGGAACAGGCCTACGTAGTCATCCATGGTACATATTCCCCTCGACAGAATCACGCCCTCAGCATTCTAAAGTCGCACCATTGTATCCCTGTCATAGAGTCAGATGCTAGCTGAGCCTTACAGAGACATCTGATTTCGGAAATTTTCCAAACAAAACTATTACAGGAGGGTAAGAGAGTAAATGAACTATGTGGCGGCTAATTTTTATTTGTTCTTATTTATTACTTTTTAGCTATATTGTTTTTCTAGCTCTCTTCTAAATCTCTTATTACCTGTAATAGCTCTTGACCTTTGGAAACATGATGTGGTATGCCTGGAAGGCACATTCCATACCCTTTCTTGCTCAGCTACAAACTCTCAGAAATATGTCATGCAAACAGCTTAATTTCATCAGTGTTAAACTAACATTGTTGGTGGAAACTTCCCCGAAGTTTCCAGGATGCTGAACTATTTTTTTCCCTCACCTTTCTCAATTTTTTTTTTTTTGCTTTTATGTCTCTCATTGTGTTTCTCAGAAAATATGCCATAATTTGTCTATGCTAGAGAGTGTGTTATCTAAAAACAAAGATTGCATCCAATTCAGCATGGATTTTCCTGAGGCCTACCGTATACAGTGTTGCTAACAGATGTTTTTGCTTGAGTTGATAGATGCAATCATTTTCATACTATCACATCCTAAAAATAGCAGAGAGAAACAGCTGAGGGACTCTCAGCTGGAATTTGGAAGTAATGAGAAATAGTTAGGAATACCAGTTCTGGAAAGATACATGGAAAGGAGATTCTGGTGGCAAGTAGTTTCCAGGTGGTACAAATGACTCCATATCTTTGGGAAAATCAAAAGCCCAAATGCCTGTGATTTTGTTATTCTTTTGTATTGTTTTCTTTTGTCTTAATCTGTGTTTAGCACCATGCTTTATTTGCTGTGTTCTCTAGCAAATGACAAAATTGATAAAGGCCATCCTCCAGGAGCAAAGCCTATTATTGGAAATAAGCATATTTTCAGGACTATGTGAGAACTCACACAAGGAATCTGTGTGGGGTGTATGCTGTCTGTAGATTTTAAAGGGTTGAGCCATGTATCTCTTAGTTTCCTTACTGCTGTGGCCATCTACTTATGAAGCAACTTAAGAGACGAAGAATTTATTCTGGCTCATGTTTTAGGTGTGAAGATATGGTAGCCACAAGGAGTGGCTTGTGGCTTGCTGAGGCATGACACTGCTCATTCATTCTATAGCAAATTGGGAAGCATAATGCATAATAAAAAGAAGGGTAATATTCATGATATTCAATTCACTATCACTTTTTTTGTTTTGTTTTGTTTGTTTTTATCAGTCAAGCCCAAACTTATGGAAGGATGCTATCAACATTCAGGGTAGATTTTTTCCCCCCAGTACATCCTATCTGAAAACCCTTTCTAGACAAACTCAGTGGTCATACTACTCTCCTAGGTGATTCTAAAGCTAGTCAAATAAATGGTCAATAAATATTAGCCATTGCAAGCAATATCTGCAGAAAATATTGTAAGAAATAAATGTTCTGAGGGAGTTTGTTCTGAAGCTGAACTTTGAACAAATATTATCTAGTGAAACACTGAATAGATTGCAATCATATGGATAGGACCAAATGTAAGTGTGTGTGTGTGTATGTGTGTGGTCCTAGGGTATGAAGGGATAGAATGCACTTTGAGAACATGAGAAGTACTCTAGAGTAAGAAAAATAGGACGCAGGTTGAATATCTTCTAAAGACATTTATGTGCTATAACAAGATTTTTTTTTTCATTTTCCTTGGAATGAAAACATTGAAGAATTGTGTAATGACTAGAATTTCTTCCTAGGAAGATCATTTAAGCATCACAATAATGAACTGGAGAGAAAATAAGATTGGAGGCACTACAAGAAATCATCAATTACCCAGAAGAACTTGGGGGCCATATTATACACACCAGAAAGAAGGAAGGGAAAGAAAATATTAGGGTTGTAAACGTTTAGGTTCTTGAGAGTGATTTCATAGTTGAGGTGATGCAACTGAAGGAGCTGTGAGTGTCTGCTTTATGACTTAAAAATCCAAAATGAATTAAACTACTCTTTTTGGAGAAACCATTCAAACAAACACGAAGAAAGTATACACTGAGTTCAGGCTGGGGTGTGTGTGTGTGTGTGTGTGTGTGTGTGTGTGTGTGTGTGTGTGTG
>NW_026596073.1:3327351-3383712 GCF_907164565.1 Psammomys obesus | reverse complement strand
GTGTGTGTGTGTGTGTGTGTGTGTGTGTGTGTGTGTGTGTGTGTGTGATTTCTTTATATTACTTCACTGAAAGGTATGCAAGTGTTCACTTGTTAGAGAAGATGTAGTAACAACCACCCCTTAGGGCTGCAGATGATCAAGTTAAGGTGACTTCCATTTCAAATCCAGCTTCCCACTCACCAGCATCATGACTATAGAAAGAGTATGTGATAGCCTAAAATCTCACGTTTACAGCTAGCAAATATGGGTTGAAATTAGGCCTAAATTTTGTTTTGAAGATTAAGTTCAATGATCATGCAGTCTATGTTCTGTTTCCCTGACTCAGTTGCATGTTCTTTGATGGCACGGCTATGTTGGTTTTACTACTCTATCTCAGCACTTCAAATGATGCCTGGGACATAGAATGGAGGCATTAAACATTCACAAAATACAGAAACTGTGTGTAATAGGAACTAAGGAATGCATAAATGAATTACACATTATCAAACACAAAATAAAAGAAAGGTAGTAAACAAGGCTATGGAAGGCACTGTGTGGAACTGATTTCAGGAGCAGGTTCAGAGTAGACCAGCTTGTAGACTGTGTTCAAAATATATCCTTCAGTCTTACTGATACTTGGTATGCCATGACCGGTTGATAACTATCGAGGCTAGCCATTTTCTGAAGAGAAACAGAAGAGGGGTATATGCAGGGGCCGGGGATAGGGAAGATGGGCCAAAAGGAGAGGAAGGAGGCAAAAATGTGGTCCAGATGTAAAATAAATAAAAATTAAATGTATCCTCCAGGAAAGGAACTTTATGGAGAACGTAAAGCCAGTAGAAATGTGTGCTGCTGTGACTATCAACACTGTCTAACTTGAACTTGTCTGAGCTCACTATATATAACACTCTGAGGGCTGGTTTCTGGATTGTCCCATACTTACGTACTCTCCCCAGAGTCAGCATGATGAATTCTCCCACGATGTGGATGGTCAATTCGTCTAGGTACCACTTTCAGTAGGAGTTTGTTCTTCTGGTGTCCCCCTGCTCTTCTGTCGTCCGCCAGTGATACTGGAGGTGCTGTAGTCTATCACGGGGCAGTTGTAGCACAGATCCCAGCAGCCTCTCTCTGGTACATGTGCCCGTATATAGCAAGCTGTAGGTGTTCTCCTTATTTAGATCATCTCACCAGTAACCCTAGTGCCACCGCTATTAAACACGAGACAAGTGTGGCATGTCTGGATGGGGAGATCTGAAGTGTTTCATGCTATTCTGGATCAAAGTTCCTAATTAGACCCTGAGAAGGTGGCAAGGCTGTGGGTGTGTGACGTTGCCTCCCTGCAGCTGGGTATGTGTCTCTCTCACTTGCCTGCCGGAGGAGTCTGTGTTTTGCTTTGTTCGTGCTGCAAGGCAGATAAATTGTCAGGCTTCCCGTTAACAGCTGGTCATTTCGGCGTGTGCTCATGTGCTCTTCCCGCTGATAACAGAAATGTCTTACGAAGCTTTCCAATCATTGCCAGGATAGTTTTCCTATTACCGGATATCATCAATCATAAAATACCAGTTTCCAGCCTTCCATTGCATCCTGGAACACGAAGAAGGGAGGAAACATAGGGACGTTGTCGTGTGAAGGAGCGGTATTTTTGTTACCTATGTGAAAAGGGGTGTAGATCTGGAGGAAAATGGGAGCTATGAGATGGGAAGGAGATAAATGGGTTTAGATATAAAAGGAACTATAAATTCTGTGAGTTGGTGCTGGTTCCTGGAAAGAAAATTTAAAAATCAATACAGAGACTCACCTTCACCCTTCTGTAACTTGAGGCATTTCTTTGCATCTGCACGGTTTGTGCACTTTCCTCTCACAGGAGTCCCAGCATTTGTTCTTGTTACGTTTATATTATTCTCTCTCATGTTGAGCCTGTCTTTTGTACTGTATTATCTTTTCCAGTTTAAAGAGTGAATGAATGCCAGTCATTAAGATATAGGTCATATTCCAACCAAATACCATGCATGGAGATAACCTAGAACCCCTGCACAGATGTAGCCCATGACAGTTTAGTGTCCAAGTGGGTTACATAGTAATGGGAAGAGGGACTGCCTCTGACATAATCTGATTGGCCTGCTCTTTGATTACCTCCCCCTGAAGAGGGAGCAGCCTTACCAGGCCACAGAAGATGACAATGCAGCCATTCCTGATGTGATCTGATAGACTAAGATCAGAAGGAAGAAGAGGGGGACCTCCCTTAATCAGTGGACTAGGGGAGGAGCATGTGTCAAGAAGGGGGAGGGAAGGTGGAATTGGGAGGGGAGGAGGGAGGGGCTTATGGGGGGATACAAATCGAATAAAGTGTAATTAATACAAGTAAAAACAAATAAGTAAATAAATAAATAAATAGAAGATATAGGTCATAGATAGGGCAGATGGGGATTTGAAGTAGAAAATATCAGTTATTGGCACATGTAAAATATTGGATGGGAATATATTGTTTTAAAAGTTTGAGACAGAAGTCTGGACATGTAGATTGGGAAGTTGCCAACATAGGTTCACTTATATTAGAAGTTCTGTAATTCATAGACTAAGTGTTTTTGCTCTCTTGTTACCCAAGTGCACATGCTAAACAAAGCCCTACCCACCAATCTGATGCTATTTGGAGACAGAACATTTTGGGGAACGTTTAGCAGAGTGGAGACCTCCTGTTAACCATTGATTCCCCTGTAAGGAGGTTTATTAGAGGACTTTCTTCCATCTCTTCCTAACATTGCCTTTCCTTTGGCTCTCCCTTCTCCAGGAAGTGAAGGAATGGTACCATGTCCAACCTAAGAAAAGTCTTCACTAACAGCTGAATCTACTGCTGTCTTGATATTCTGTCCAGAACTGAAATAAAATCCTGATGTTTGGATCCACCAACTCTATGGCATTTTTGTTGTAGTTACCCAAACTTAACTCCAGTTTATGTTGAATTCTCAGGGTGATAGAAGGCATCCCAGAATTCTGCTGGCTTTTAGTTGCCAGGACTAGAGGGGGAAGTAAAAGAGAATTTATTTCTTCTTAAAGAAATTAAGTACAAAGCTTTAATTAAGATGCACCTCCATGTTTACTCTTATTGAACTTGCTAATTGTCTTCTAATAGCATATTTATGGGTTGGGCAGTGAGATGCATTTTGCAGCAGATAGTGTGGCTTCTGCCACTTTCTGTTTTGTAGTGTTTGATTCCTTTTATGAAAACTGTGAATATTTTTGCTTTCTCTCCAGTACATCCCAATGTCCCTGTTGTGAAAACAGAAATTTGGTGAGCTATATTCTGGAAGAAGTATATTTTCTTTGTAAGATGAATTTTGCCTGTCAGTGGCTTTCTTTCTTTGGATAACTGTCAATGATCTTAAGCCTTGAACCGACTATTGAAGATTTGCCTCCCAAAGATTAGTGTTTTTCCTTCGAAAATATCTTGTGCAGACTTATGCATGCCACATAAATATACTTCAAGTTGTTTACAAATAGAGAAGGAGGGCAGAAGGAGCGTTCTGCTGCCATACCAGTCATATTTGAACTAAGACTATCTTCGGCAATCTTGACCTTTAGAGTGTCCATCATTTCCACAGCCATGCTCAAAACAAACTCCCCACCAAATGTTCTATGGATGCAGCTGGAGAGACGGATGCAGTGAATAATGAAGTCCGTATCCAAATGATCACAAAGCATGGCAAAAGAGTCAGGGCAAAATTGACTGGCAGAGGTCTCCAAAGAACAATGATTTCTGCCTAATACGCAGCAGGTGCACACAGTGGCTAGGAATAAAGTCATCTTCTTGTGCCAGTGAAAGGCTTGGTCCCCACACTGCTAACAAGGAGTCCCGTCCTCCCTTTGCTCCTGGGAACCTGAGTTATTTGGAGGATTTTAATTATCATAGGCATACTGTGGGGGCTTCCAGAAGAGATGACTTGGCTTCTATTGCTGTAAATTTAATTTTCCTGCTGAACACCTGCTAAAGGCCCAAATAAATTATCTGCGGGTGTGAAATACATCACACTGAAAGTTCCTGCTGTATTTGTTCTCGTGGAGACACACTTCCTAGGAAGTCTATTCTGCCCCATTGTTTCTTGAAAAAGGCTGTACAGCGTTCAAAGTCCACAGGCTACAGGAATTACTCAGTATTTGTGGATTGCATTTAGTAGACACAGTACTGATAAAATGTGGCATGCCTTGATTTTTTTTATGCTGCATTTCATTTATCTCCCATTTAATTAGCTTAGTTGTGAAATTACTGAGTGCAGTTATCATACTTCCCACCAAAGAAGCCCTGATCATATTCTCGTTGACCGACTTCACCAGTAAGGCTAATAAACCTCCCTCCCACTGTAAGGAGTAGTATAGAATTCCAGAACAATATCTCTCTTTTTTTTTTCTTTTTGATTTTACTTATTTATTTATTTTAATTGAGTTTTAAATTTATATACACGCCTTACATCTCAATCATAGTTTCTCCCTCTCCTCTCCTCTTGGTCCCACACTCCCACTCTATCCCCCTCCCCTTCTACTTACAAAAGAGGAATCCCCCCACCCCCAAGAATCCCACCGAAGCACATCAAGCCATACTTCTTCATCCACTGAGGCCAGGAAAGGCAGCCCTGTTAGAGGGGAATTGATCAAAAGAGGCAATAGATTCCAACAGCATCTGCTCAACTTACTAGGGAACCCACATAAAGATCAAACTGCCCACCGGGTACCTATATGTAGGTGCCAACCCCTGACACCATTAATGATACTCTGCTATGTTTACAGATAGAAGCCTAGCATTATAGTCCTCTGAGAGATCCCTCCCAGCAGCTGATGGAATCAGAACTGAGACTCATAGCCAAACATTAGGCAGAACTCAGAGAGTCCTATGGAAGAGTGTGTGTGTGTGTGTGTGTGTGTGTGTGTGTGTGTGTGTGTTGGGGGAGGGTGGTGAGTGGGATAGAAGAGAAGTTGGTTTGTGCTTTAGGAGTTTTTAGATATTTCCGTAAAGTGAAACTTAGAGAAGTAAGTTATATATAAAAGTATAATTAGCATTTGCATTTAGTTGTGCAAACCTCTTAGAGAACTGGGAAAGGCAGAGCTGATCTCACATATTTGGAGTCCTCAGCAGCACAACTGAAGATGGAAAGAAGATGTATACGAAGTGCATAGTGAGAAATATCACAGTCTGTAAAACTGAAAAGATACAAAGGGAACACATGAAAATCTAAGGTGGTATGGCCTCCAGAGGTCAGCTTACCTGCTTCCGTTGGGATACCTAGAAAGATAAGATGATATATTTGGAGAATAAAACAAAGAAATACATTTCCAGCTTGTGGGTGATTCTTAATGCAGTCATTTTGGGAATGTAGACAATTTGTTGCATGTCTCTTTGAGAATTTCTACCAAATTAAACACACAAGAAATTCAGACTTTATCTTATACCTATACATTTGAAATCTTCTGAGATGTATTACACTGATTTCTGTGTGTGTGTGTGTATATATATATATATATATATATATATATATATATATATATATATATATATATATATATATATTTATATAATACTATCTATTGATTGAACCAAATATAGTGTATTCCCCCAGTATCTTTTCCAGTATGGCTGAGTTTCATGACACATAAACAGTGTTCTTCTTATAACCTTCTACTCATTAAAAAAAATGTTTCAAATTCTAAAAAGTAAAGGCAAGTGAAATCTATTTTAACTGAAGGAGGGACTGGGCATGGTTACTTCTTGAATGGTAGAACATTAAATAGGCATCTTCCAGAGAACCTGTCCTACGTGGCAATATTTCTGAATCCAGTGAAAAAAGAACTATAGCTCTTTCAGGCCAACCTAGTATAATCTAGTATGATGACGCCCTGTGTGCATGTCTATTCTCGTATCAGGTAAGTTCTTGATGGTAAAGATGATGTTCAATTGAAACTTCTCTTCTATATAATCTAGGAGAGTGTTTTACATTTGATTATTTCCAATTCTAAAAAAATGATATATAAGAGGCTCTATGAATCTAATAAAGCACAAAGAGAGAATTGTGGGAAGGTTGGGTTATATAGTAAAAACTGCATTTTCCCAGGCAACTCAAATGACCAACCATTGTTTTGCCAAATACTATGCTATGTTTACTTGTTTTCAGTTAGTTGAATAATAAGCGGGAGCTCCTGGGAAACTCTCTTAGAAATGTGCAGGAAATGTCAAACACTGCCTGCTCATGTTAGCTAAGATTTATGGTTAAGACCAGTAAACTTACCAATGAGAAAATGTTATTGAGAAGCTCAAGATGAGTCAACAGGAATTTGTGATCTGAGGCTACATATTCCAGAGGTAGTAGGAAAAGTATTCTTGCTCCTATTTCAAGATTGGTTTATATCTGCATTGCTGAACAAAAGCATAAGCACCTAGAAGGCTATAAAGTTGTTGACACAAGGAAGTACTGCTATTGCATAAGAGGATAAGAAAGAGTGTATTTTGAAGCCAGCTATGAGTGACCATGTACCAGAAACACAGATTCAGGTTACTCCCAATTCCATGATGCAAATGTGGCATCATTAAGTGTTTATCATAACAGAACAAAGAACTTCATAAAACAAGACACTCTTCAGTTACATTGCAGGAAACATCTAGCAGGTGGGTTTTAGCAAAGCAAGAGAAACCTCTGCTATGGACTAGAGGTCTGCAGACATTCTTAGCCCTTGGATTGGGGGAAGCCACCACTTTCCTTGCTTAATACATCCCAAAGGTTTCATCTGATAGTCACAGAGATGTTAGATCAGACACAGAGGGTAACAAGGTTTGGCTATTAGGGAGAATAAAATGCCGAAGATGAATCATAATTAGACTTTGGATGTGAGGCATTCTGCTCTCTCCACAATAACTGAGATTCTGATCGGTTAATGAGCCTGGAAGAAGGTTCCATGGTAAGGTCCAGGAACTTCAGATGTTTCACTGTGAAAGCTGGGGGAAGATCGGGGAGGAATTACATAAGTGTCTTCCAATAGAAAGTGGGCATTATTAAATGTTCATATAGAGAAAGAAGTAAAAATTACTTGTATAGGATCAAATGACATTGGCATTTGATAGTAACACACACACACACACACACACATAGATAAAGGGAGAGAGAAAGGGAGAGATTCACACACTTTGCTTTAAAAAGGTCATTTGGTGGAGTCAGGGCTTTGTATTTACATCTTTCTGCCTAACTCCTTGGGTTCTGAATTAGAATGCTTAACAAACTTCACTTTATTTGTATCTTAATTTAAACTTTATTTTATTTTTCATTGTTCTTATCAGTTAGTCTCTTTCTAGTTTGCCAAAGTCATTAAACTGTTTCTTTCTAAATAAAAGAGATAATAGCTGGACTCCTTTTAACTTTTTGGAGTCCTTTAAAGAAAATTGCAAAATGGATTTTGAGTTTGTTTGTTCAAGAACAGCCAAATACCCCATTCTTTGCTGAAATGACAACTCTGGTTAACTGCAGACATCTACTCTCCTTCTGTGGGCAGAGTACAGTGATACAAATTTCTAACAGGATCAGCTTTAAGAATGTTCTGTATTTTATTAATGATTTCTATTGAGCAAATGTATAAGGTGAGTGTGATAACTTTATATAAGTATACCCTTAATATCCACATACTAGAAAGGATTTATGCCATTAGCACACACACACACACACACACACACACACACACACACACACACACAATGATCATTTTTCTTTCTTCTTTTTGTTTACCCCTCTGAAGTCTTTAGTCATATAAATCTAAACGAATGCCACCAGTTCTCATCACAAATGCCAAATGAAATTGTGATCTTTAAAAATGACGTTTTCTAAGCTTTCAGTATCCCACACACCCCTTAGTGGTTTTTCATCCTCTGCTTGGAAAGCATTCTTTCATTTCCATTTAGTCATCATCTCACCAGCTCCATCAACCTGCCTAGTGATTTCTGTAGCAAAGCCTGCTACAGAGAGGTGGGGATAAGACTTGGGCTTTAATTTCCGATCCCGCAGGTTTTATGACCATGTCCTAAAGAAGCCGTGAGCCTTTTGCTTCCCATTTGTTAAAGCAAACATTTGTCATAAACAAGTCTGGCAGATGGCCACAACACCTGGGACGATCAAGCCCCAGGGATGGATGGATAGTTTCTGAGACAGGCAGATTTTCCCATCTGCTCAAATGGCACTTGTGGATTAGGCAAACTGGTGTTGGCTGGCTGGGATGTGTGCATCACACAAGCTTCCTTTTCTGCCCCCTACATACTTTTT
This sequence comes from Psammomys obesus, assembly GCF_907164565.1. NCBI lineage: Eukaryota > Metazoa > Chordata > Mammalia > Rodentia > Muridae > Psammomys > Psammomys obesus. Next base: position 3,375,445 of record NW_026596073.1, on the reverse strand, counting down.
GGCTGTCTCTCTAAAAATTAGAAACAGCAGGGAAAATATAGACTTAGTGCTCCCTACAGCTGTTTAACTTCTGTACATGAGTAACTTAGCCCCAATGAGCTTATCATTAAGAAACCAGTTCCAACAGTTCTATAAAATTCCACTCACATCTTCGGTGCATGGCTTATTATGATTTGTTCTGCTGCAGAATATTCCAACACCAGTATTAAACGCAAAAGGACAAATTAGCCCATTTAAAAGATATTGGTGAGCCGTGGAACAGATTGTGGTAACCAACATTCTGAGTCAGACCTCCTCTCCAAATGCCCTGCTTCCCCCACACACAGAGAACCTACTAATTAATTTTGCATGCTGGAACTGTACCAACTTGATAAGAGTAATTGGAACCTGGGCTGTTATTTTGAAGATCTGTTTCTTATGAGAAAAAACATAGAAAATATCTCTCAAATTAGGCAGAGTTTTTTTTTTTTTTTTTTTTTTTTTTTTTTTTTTTTTTTTTTTTTTTTGGTTGGTTTGTTGGTTTGTTTGTTTCCGTGTTTGAATTACAGTAAGTCGACCAGTTCAGGGATGCTCCCAATAATCTCTCCAAGCTTTAGTCACATTGCCATGTAAAGTCCCTGCCAAGTTTTCAAAAATGAGCCTGGACTGCAATTCCAACTTGCCACTGTCCCGCCTCCACGGCAGATGGTGTTCACTTGAACAGGGGACACAACCGATACAGCCCAGTGGAAGTGCCATTCCACTGCTCAGGTTTTGGATGTCCTCGCTCTAAAGAAGTAGGTTGCAAAAGAGTAACTGTTTTTGTATTTTCTTCATTTCCCCATCAGCAGCAGGATTGATTTTTACCTCTATTTCTCCCAGAACCCCTACCTGCACCACAAACTGGCACATATCACTTTTGGGCCACTTTTGGGCCACTTTTGGGCCACAAGGACATTATAAATGTCCTTTGGTTGGGTGAACATTACTTTATTGTTTTATTTATAATTCCTTATATTCAGTTTTTCATATTTTCATCTTTAAGTGTTTTTCTGGCTTAAATGTTCTACAGAAGAATACTAAAGAATACTAAAATGCCATGCTAGGACCCACCCTTTCCAAAAGCTGATGTAGCATGAAGAACAGATGATAACTTTTGAGTAGAGACAGAACAAGTTTGATACTCATCTTGTCTTGACTGCCCTGTATCTTTAGGCATTTTTTGACCTCTGCTATATGTAAGATAAAAATGGTCTTCTGCCTGATTGGCCTGCTCGTTGATCACTTCCCCCTGAGGGGGGAGCAGCCTTATCAGGCCACAGTAGAGGACAATGCAGCCACTTTTGATGAGAACTGATAGACTAAGATCAGAAAGGAGAGGAGAACCTCCCCTATCAGTGGACTTGGGGAGTGACATGCATGCAGAAAGGGGAGGGAGGGTTGGATCGGGAGGGGAGGAAGGAGGGGCTTATGGGGGGATACAAAATGAATAAAGTGTAATTAATAAAAAATAAAAAAAATAGTCTTCTGCATCCCTGGGGAACTGAATGAAAGTGAACCTCTGTTTCCTGCATTAGTAACAATGATTGTGTTCACCTCATTGAATATTCCTAACAGCCACATGCTTAGAGCAATAGAGCTCTCCCTGGTGTCTTTGCTGCCCACACTTGTAAATCAAACATTTCCAGAGCTCTTCTTTTTCTTTGGATCCATGGCTTTTGACTCAACCCAGAAATACTCCTGTAGTTCAAATCCAAATTTCATTGTAGTTTTCCATGTTCTTCAAAGCTATAAATTTTTCCTTGAAGTTTTTCAAGCACAATTTTAAATTGGTCCTGTTCCATAGATATTGTTCGATTATAGGGAGTGTCATGCCCTTTGGGAGGCTACTGATTAAGATGGGACAAGGGAACCAGCCCGATGGAGTATACCTGCCACTACAGCTACTTACTAGCTGTGTAACTTTTATTAAATGACTTGGTATGTCTTATTCCAACCTCTTCATTGCTAATAAGAATATGTTATATGCTTGGAATAACAAATATGCGGTCATAAAGCATGCTAAAGACATCTAACGTTTGAAAAATATATTTGTTATTTTTCTAAAATATTTCTTTGGCCATTGGAACTCCACCCATGGCATCTTCTTCATATTACACAAAATGAAGCTTCTTTATTTGAGTTCTTCATTAGCTTTAAATCAGTTCCCACCAAGATCTTAAAGCCTGCTTTGGTTTTTGGCATTCAGGTTGCTAAGTATTCATTTACTAATTTTTCTCTCCTTCTAGACATCAGTCTTATTTCCCTAACAAATTCTCTGTATTGAAGAACCATCCTGTGTATCCACACATCTTCATTTTAATCCGATATACCTTTGGATCCAGCGCTTCTAAGATAGACCTATTTGTTGCTACTAAATTGCTTTGATTTTGTCCTAATTCAGGAATCCTATTGAAAATTCATCTTCAAAAAAAAAATCTTAAGTGCTTTTAAACTGATCATACTTTTATTCCCTCTGTCTTTAGTTCGCGTATAGTATGTTTTCCAGTGTCGATGCCATTACCCCATGAGTCTGCGTCATTCTCTCTGCCCCAGCACACCAGTTTGTTTCCTGCCACGCCTGAAGCATGCCAGGCATGTACCCATCTCAGGATTGTGGTGCCTGCTTTGCTTATGAACTGAAGATGATGATTAGGCCTAGACATACGCTTGGTTTATTCTCCCCCTGCTTTCAGGTCTCTTCAAATATCACCCATGCGTAGAATCACTCCATCACTTACTTATGGTTTCATCTTTTTCTGTGTTTGTTTTTTTTTTTTCTGACATATTTAGCGCTTAGATTTGTTTGTTTGCTATTGGTCTTGCTTTTTACAGGGAAGAACAATTATCTGATTTCTTCTCTTATGTATGCCCCAGTTCACAGTATAATATCATTTACATAATGGAGTCTCAATAAATATTTCTTGAAGAGATTAATAAGTATGTTCTGACTAAACATTTTACATCACAAATAAATCTAGAGTTTGTAATAGGTCTTCTGGTACAAAAATATAACATATGCTCTATAATAAAACTAAATTCTCGAATTCTGAAGTATTTTCTGAACGAATCCCATTAAGTTTTCTCTGAGGCCTTAATCTCCATATACGTTCAATAAGAGTAGGAATACAAACTGTGAAGGCTAACTTGAAGTGACAACTGTGTGCCATGTTGTTTGATCAAACACCAGTATTCATACTACTGTGAAGGTGTCTCTGCCATGTCATAAATCAGATTACTCTCTGCATTGTCAGTGATCCTCAAAACAGTCCCCTGAAGATATTCAAAGACTCAGGTTTCCTGCAAGATTGAATTTGGTTTTAAATCTGTAACATAGAGCTTCTGACCCAGCCTACAGCCTCCCTCCTTCAACCTCAGAGTAGACTGCAGCATCAAGTCTTCCCTAAGTTTCCAGACTAATGACCTGATGTATAGATCACAGTCTTGATCACCTGAAAAATTGTGTTGGTCAGTTTTTGGAAATCAGTCTCCTTCCTGCCTTTCCTTTTCATGTCCTAACTCTTCGGCTTTGTCCCACTCTACTTTCCTTTCATATTTCCTTCCTTTGTTTCACCCTGTTTTCTATCATCTGTCTATCTATCTATCTATCTATCTCTCTCTCTCTCTCTCTCTCTCTCTATCTATCTATCATCTATGCACATTTATTCTTTCACGAAGAATTATAATTAAACAATATTGCCTCACTGAAGTAAGGATTAAATAGAATATATACAAATATATATTAATTGAACAATAGGAATTATTATTACAGGGTCAGTAAATTCTTTAAATACGTTAATAGTTTAATAGCAGTTTTTCAGTAAGATTGTAGTGGACAAATAAAAATGCACATAAGGGATGTCCTTTGAATGTTATTCCAAATAATGATGCTCAAATGACTTACACAATATAAATCATGACTGAGCATTTTTTGATTCAGGATATACAGAACATTGCATTCTAGTAAAGGTTTAAGAAAGTTGCATAGCTAAATAAAATATTGAAAACTTGAACTAATATTTTTTTAAGATCACAAAAAATCTTATTTGTGAGTGAAAGAAAGCAGGATACCAGATCACTCTCTTTCTTGCTTGCAAGTCTAGTTTTCTGAATCTAAAAACCTTTTGTAAGATACCCTGAATGTTTGTTAGCTAATAGGATCAATGGCATTTGGTTAGAAAAACACCCTTATAGAACTTAGGTACCCTAGTTCAGATGGAAATAAAATGACAAGAATGCTTGAGCAGTTGGTAGCTATGCACCCAATTCTTTAAAAAAATTAATTTTATTTTATTTGTATATTTATATATTCACTTTGTATCCCCACTGCAGCCCCCTTCCTTGTCTCCTCCCAATTCCACCCACAATCCCTCTTCTTCCCTTATGCCTTTTCCCAAGTACCCTGATAAGGGAGGACCTTCTCTCCTTTTATCTGACCCTAGCTTATCAGGTCTCATCAGGACTGGCTGCATCATCTTCCTCTGTGGCCTGGCAAGGCTGAACCCATAGGGGGAGGTGATTAAAGAACCAGACACTGAGTTCATGTCAAAGACAGCCCTGTTCCCCTTACTAGGGAACACACTTGGAAACTGAGTAGCCAATGAGCTTCCTATGAACAGGGGGTCTAGGTCTTCTCCATGAGCACCCAATTCTTAAGAACTGATAAACGCAGATGGTGTTCTGTGGAAATTGTGTCATGATCCAAAGAACTGAAAATACTAAAGCAATCAGTGCTGATCATACCACATCAGCATGGGCTGTGAAGGTACACAGAATACAGATGTGGAGATCTGTCAGATAAACTCTAGTATTTGGAGTTTGCTTAGAGATATAGCATGTCAAGAAGCAGACCCAAATGAGTACTGCTGAGGAAGCACAGGCAAAAAAAAAAAGTCTTGAGGACTGAGAGCTGCCACTGACATAATCCTCTGTGTTATAGAGCTGTTAGGAAATGAGAAGACATAAGAGAGTCTAAGTGCCAAATCACTTAGCCTGCGTTCTCCTGGCTTAAGGGTATAGTTCTTATAAAGATAATATAATCTCTGTTGATATGTTTTCTTCAATAGAAATATATTAAAATTCAGCAACAATTCTAGCTATCTTTTAGTCTTAACTTAGGGCAAATTTCTTTCTGTGTTTCCAACACCCTGAGTTGAGAGTAGGGATTGCGTAATGAAAATGAATAATGAGAAGGTGTTTGTTAATTAGAATTTAAGTCTGTCTAGAATACAAAAATAATCCACTACTTTTAAATATGCTTATATTATCAACCTACACACAAGAATAGCTACTTCTTTAAGAATTTAAGTGCTTATTTAAAATTCATTTCAACATTTTTATATTGTGTTTGTTTATTTTAACAGCTGCTTAAGTAAGACTTCTAGTTCTGTGGGAATTTTAGCTATAAAACTGGGGTGGGGGAGAGGGTATCTAGGACTTTTTTCTTCTCTCAGGGTTTGAGATGAAGACAGCTCAGAGAGATAAGCCTCTAGATGGCTCAAGCTGTCACATCAGTTCCTTTTATTTATTTTTAATAAAATTATAAATATTGATGCATCAATGTATAGGAGATATCCAAGGAAAGGTTTTTTGTTTTAATTGATTTATTTATTTATTTATTCACATCTCTATCTTAGCTCCCTCCCTCCCTCCTCTCCTCTCAGTTTCACACTCTCTCTTCCTCCATCCCTTCTTCTCTGTTTTTCAGAAAAGGGGAGGCCCATACTTATCCACCCCAGATCATCAAGATTGAGCTCACCCTCTTCCCCTGAGGCCTGGCGAGGTAGTTCTGCCAGTGGGTAGTGACCGAAAAGCAGGCAACAGAGTCCATGTAAGAGTCAGCCCTGGTATCCCTTATTACAGCACCAACATGAACCCTGAGCTGCCCATCTGCCACATCTGTGAAGAGGACCTAGGTCCAGTCTTGCCTGGTCCTTGGTTGGTGCTTCTGTTTTCACAAGTCTCACTAGGCCCTGGTTATTTGACTCTGTTTGTCTTCTTGTGGAGCTCCTGTCACCTCCAGATCATTCTGTCTATCTTCCCACTTTTCTTGCTTTGCTCAGTGTTTGGCTATGAGTCGCTACATCTTTTTCGATCTGTTGCTGGGTGGAACCTCCCAAAGGACCAGCTGTGCTAGGCTCCTGTCTGAGAGCATAACAGGATATCATTAATAGTGTCAGGGGTTGGCTTTCTTCCATGGGATGGGTCTCAGATTGGGCCAGGCATTGGCTAGCCATTCCCTTAATCTCTGCTCTATCTTTATCCCTGCACATTTTGTAGGTAGGGTAAAATTTGCGGTCAAAGTTTTTGTGTGTGGCCTCGTTTTCCCATCCGTCCACTAGAAATCCTGTCTAGTTAGAGGGTGACCTCTTCTGATTTCATGACCCCTGCTACTAAGAGTCTTAGCTGGAGTCAGCCCCTTATCTTCCCAGAAGCCTACCCTGTGGTAAGAGATGCCCCTGCTCACAGATTTTCTTCTCTCTGTAGGCCCTCTGTCCTCTTACCACTCCTCAACCCACGTCTGGTCTCCACCACTATTTCTCTCTGTGCTCCCTCACCTACCTTATTCTCTCTCTTCAACCACTTCCTGTCTATTCAATTTCTCCTTCTTAGTGAGATTTAAGCATCCTTGCTTTGGTCCTCCTTGTTATTAATCTTCTTTTAGTCTGTGAATTTTAGTATTTTTAACCTGTACTTTATGGCTAAAATCTGCTTATAAGTGAATACATACCATGTGTGTCTTTCTGTCTGGGTTTCCTTACTGAGGATGATATTTTCTAGTTCCATCCATTTGCCTACAAATTTCATGGTTTCCTTGTTTTTAATAGCTGAGTACTATTTCATTATATAAATGTAACACAATTTCTGTATCCATTCTTCAGTTGAGGGACATCTATTTTGTTTCCAGACTCTGGGTATTACAAATAAAGCAGACATGAACACAGTTGAGCATAGGTCCTTGTGTGGTAGAGCATCTTTTGGGTTTATTATCAGGAGTGGATCTTGAGGTAGAGCTATTCTGACTTTTCTGAGAAAATGTCAGATTGGTTTCCAAAGTGGTTGTACAAGTTTTCACTCCCACCAGCAGTGGAGGAGTGTTCCCCTTTCTCCACATTCTTGCCAGCATATGCTGTCACTTGAGTTTTATATCTTAGCCATTCTGATGGGTGTGAGATGTAATCTCAGATTTGTTTTGATTTGTGATTCTCTGATGACTAGGGATGTTGAGCATTTCTTTAAGTACTGCTTAGCCATTCAATATTCCTCTATTGAGAATTCTGTGTTTAGCTCTGTACCCCATTTTTAATTGGATGTTTTTGTTTGTTGGTGTTTAATTTCCTGAGTTCTTTTTTAATATAATTTTTTATTTATTACAATTTATTTACTTTGTATTCCAGCTGTAGCCCCACCCTCATCCCTTCCCAATCCTGCCCTCCCTCCTTCCCGCTTCTCCTCCCATGCCTCTTCCCCAGTCCACTGATAGTGAAGGAGCTCCTCCCCTTCCATCTGACCCTAGCCTATCAGGTCTCATCAGGACTGTCTTTCATTGCCTTCCTCTGTGGCCTGGTAAGACTGCTCCTCCATTAGGGGATGCTGATCAAAGAGCCAGCCACTGAGCTCATGTCAGAGCCTGCCCCTGTGCCCCTTATTAAGGTAATCACATGGACACTGAGCTGCCACAGTCTACCTCTGTGCAGGGGTTCTAGGTTATCTCCATGAATGGTCCTTGGTTGGAGTATCAGTCTCAGAAAGGACTCCTGGGTCCAGATTTCTTGGTTCTGTTGTTCTCCTTGTGGAGCTCCAGACCCTTCTAGGTCTTTCTCTCTCCCCCTTTCTTCATAAGAGTCCCTGAACTCTGCCCAAAATTTGGCTGTGAGTCTCAGCATCTACTTTGATACCCTGCTGGGTACAGTCTTTCAGAGGCCCTCTGTGGTAGCCTCTTATCTTGTTCTATGGGTTCACCTTCTTCAGATGTTTATCCCATTTGCCTTTCTGAATGAAGATTGAGCATCTTACCCAGAGTCCTCATTCAGGCTTAGCTTCTTTAGGTGAACAGATTTTAGTATGATTATCCTATATTATATGTCTAATATCTCCTTATAAGTGACTATATACCATATATGTCTTTCTGCTTCTGAGATACTTTACTCAGGAACATCTTTTCTAGTTCCCAACATTTGTCTGCAAATTTCATGATTTCTTAGTTTTTAATTGCTGAGTAGTAATCCATTGTGTAAATGTACCACAATTTCTGTATCCATTCTTCAATTGAGGGACATCTGGGTTGTTTCCAGATTCTGGCTATTATGAATAAAGCTGCTATGAACATGGTTGAGCAAATATCCCTTTTGTGTCCTTGTTGTATACTTGAACATCTTTTGGATATATGCCTAGGGGTGGTATTGCTGGATCTTGAGGTAGCACTATTTTTAATTGTCTGAGAAAGCTCCAGATTGATTTCCAAAGTGGTTGTACAAGTTAACATTCCCACCAGCAATAGAGGAAGGTTCCCCTTTCTCAACATCCTCACCAGCATGTGTTGTCACTTGAGTTCTTGATCTTAACCATTCTGATTGGTATAAGGGGTGAAATCTCAGTCATTTGATTTGCATTTCCCTGATGACTAATGATGTTTGAATACTAGCCCTTTGTTGGATGTAGGATTTGTAAAGATATTTTCCCAGTCCATAGGCTGCTATTTTGTTCTTTTGACAGTGTCCTTTGCCTTACAGAAGCTTTTCTTTTCAAGAAGTCCCAGTTATTAATTGTATATCTTTGAGCCTGAGCTACTGTTGATCTGTTCAGGAAGTTGTCTCTTATGTCAATGAGTTCAAGGTTCTTCCTCATTTTCTGTTCTAGTAGATTTAGTATATTTGGTTTTATGTTGTGGTCTTCTACCTACTTGGACTTGAGTTTTTTGAAAGGTGATAAATATAGATTTATTTGCATTTATCTATATGTAAACCTCCAGTTAGATCAGCACCATTTATTGAAGATGCTTTTTTTCCCATTATGTGGGTTTGGCTTCTTTGTCAAAAATCATATGCATGAGTTTATTTCTGCATCTTCAATTTGATTCCATTGATAAACCAGTTTATTTCTATGCCAGTATTATGCAGTTTTTGTTTCTATAGTTCTGTAGTTTATCTTGAAGTCAAGGAAGGAGATCCCTCCAGAAGTTTTTTATTACTGGATTGTTTTAGCTATTCTGTTTTTGTTGGTTTGTTTGTTTTTGTTTTTCCATATAAAGTTTAAAATTGTTCCTTCAAGGTCTGAAAAAATTGCACTGGGATCTTGTTGGGGATTACATTGAATCTGTATATTGCTTTTGGTAGGATTGCTCCCCCCCCCCTTTTTTTTTTTACTATGTTAATCCTACACATCCATGAACATGGGAGATCTTTCCATTTTCTGATATCTTCTTCAATTTATTTCTTCAAAGACTTGAAGTTCTTGTCATACAAGTCTTTGATGTGCTTGCTTAGAGCTACACCAATATACTTTATATTATTTGTGGCTATTGTGAAGGGTGTAATTTCCCTAATTTCTTTCTCAGCCTGTTTTTACTTTATGTATGATAGGTCTACCTTTTTTTTTTTTTTTTTTTTTTTTTTAATACTCTTGTATCCAGCCTCTTTGCTGAAGATATTTAGGAGTTCCCTGGTGGAATTATTGTGGTCACTTATGTATACCATCATATCATCTGTGAATAGTGATACTTTGACTTCTTCCTTTCCAATGTTTATTCACTTGATCTCCTTTAGTTGTCTTATTGCTCTAGCTAGGACTTCAAGAACAATGTTGAAGAGATATTGAGAGAATGGACAGCCTTGCCTTGTCCCTGATTATAGTGGGATTGATTTAAGTTTCTCTCCATTGAGTTTGATGTTGGCTATAGGTTTGCTGTATATTGCCTTTATTATGTTTAATTATATGCTGTGTATCACTGATCTTTCCAAGACTTTTATATGATAGTGTTCGAGATTTTGTCAAATGTTTTTTTTTGGCATCTAATGATATGATCATGTGATTTGTTTTTCCCTTTCATTTTGTTTATATGGTGGATTATGTTGATGGATTTTTATCTATTGAATCACCCTTGCTTGCCTGGCATAAAGCCTATTTGATCATGGTAGATGACATTTTTGATGTGTGTTTTGGATTCTGTTTGCAAGTATTTTATTGAGTATTTTTACATCAATGTTCATAAGTGAAATTGAAGGTCTGAAATTTGCTTTATTAACATGGTCTTTTTGTGGTTTAGGTAAGAGGGAAACTGTGGCCTTATAGAATGAGTTTGGTAATGTTCCTTCTGTTTCTATTTTGTGGAATAATTTGAAGAGTATTGATATTAACTCTTATTTGTAAGTCTGGTAGAATTCTGCACTACAACTGTCTGGCCCAGGGTGGTTTGTTTGTTTGTTTGTTTGTTTATATTTATTTTTATGGGAGATTTTCAATAATGGCTTCTATTTCCTTAAGAGTAATAGGACTTTTTCAGAAAAACTTTTTTTACCTGATCTTGATTTAACTTTGATAAATAGAATCTATCCAGAAAATTGTTCATTTCATTTAGATTATCCAATTTGTGGAGTACAGGATTTTGAAGTAAGACCTAATGATTCTTTGGATTTCCTCAGTGTCTGTCATTATGTCCCCCTTTTTGCTTCTGATTTTATTGATATGGATACTGTCTCTCTGCCTTTTACTTACTTTGGCTAAGGGTTTGTCTATCTTGTTGATTTTCTCAAAGAATAAGCTCTTGGTTTTGTTGATTCTTTATTTCTAATTCATTGATTTCAGCCCTGAGTTTGATTATTTCCTGTATCTACTCCTCTTGTGTGTGTTTGCTTCTTTTATTTCTAAAGCTTTCAAGTGTGCTATTAAGTTGTTAGTATGAAATCTCTCCAATTTCTTTATGAAGGCATTTTTCTTTATTTATGAGCACTGCTTTCATTATGTCTCATAAGTTTGGGTGTTTTGAGCCTTCAATTTCATTAAGTTTAGGAAGTCTTTAATTTCTTTCTTTATTTCTTCCCTGACCCAGTGGTCATTGAGTAGGGAGTTGTTCAGTCTCCATGAGTATATAGGCTTTTTGCTATTTCTGTCGTTAAAATTTAGCTTTAATCCATGGTGATCTGAAAAGCTACAATGAGTTAATTCGATTTTCTTGTATTGGTTGATGCTTGCTTTGTGAGTAACTATATGGTTGATTTTGGAGAAGGTTCCATGATGTGCTGAGAACAAAAATATATCCTTTTGTATTTGGGTGAAAAGTTCTGTAGACATCTATTAGGTCCATTTGATTCATGACATCTGTTAGTTTCATTATTTCTCTATTTAGTTTCTGTCTGAATGATATGTCCATTGAGTAGAGTTAGGTGTTGAAGTCTCCCACTCTTAATGTGTGGGGATTGATTTATGGTTTAAGCTTTAATGTTTCTTATATAAATGTGGGTACACTTGTATTTAGGGCATAGATATTCAGGATTAAGATGTCCTCTTGATGGATTTTTTTCTTTGATGAGAATAAAATGTCATTCCTTATCTCTTTTGATTAACTTTGTTTGAAAATCTAATGTCTTAGATATTAGGATGGCTATTCTTCCTTGTTTCTTGGAAAACCTTTTTCCAGCCCTTCACTCCGAGATAATGTCTATCTTTGTTTCTGAGGTGGTATGCCACAGAATGCTAGGTCCTGTAAATACATCTGTTATGTTAGCCTGTGGCTTTTTATTGGAGAGTTGAGTCCATTGATGTTGAGAGATATTAATGACCAATGATTATAGTTTCTTTTTTATATAATGTTGGTGGTGTGTTTGTGTGCTTGTTTTCTTTCTTTTCTTTTCTTTTTTTTTATGTGAAGTTTTTTTATACCTGTGTTTTCTTCAATGACCACCTTGTGTTGGGGTTTTTCTTCTAGTATCTTCTGTAAGGCTGAGTTTGTGCATAGATATTGTTTCAATTTAGTTTTTTCATGGAATATCTTCTTTTAGACATCTGTGGTGATTGAATGCTTTGCTGATTATAGTAGTCTGGGCTGACATGTGTGGTCTCTTAGTGTCTGCAGGACATCTGCCCAGGCCATCCTGGCTTTTATCATTTGTGTTGAGAAGGCAGGTGTGATTCTGATACATCTGTCTTTGTAAGATACTTGGCTTTTCCCTTTTTCAGCTTTTAATATTCTCTTTGCTCTGTACATTTAGAGTTTGGATTGTTATATGGTGGGAGGATTTTCTTTTCTTTTCTTTTCTTTTTTTTTTTTTGGTCTAATCTATTTGGTTTTCTCTAGGGTTCTTGTATGTTTATAGGTATCTCTTTCTTTAGGTTGGGAAATTTTTCTTCTGTGATTCTGCTGAAAATATTTTCTGGACCTTAGAGCCAGGAATCTTCTTTCTTCTATTCCTGTTATTCTTAGGTTTCCTTTTTTCCCCTAATGTCCTTGATTTCTTAGATGTTTTGTGTTAGGAATTTTTTAACATTGTCTTTGACAGATGTGTCAATTTCTTCAATTTTGTCATCCACACCTGAAATTCTTTCTTCCGTCTCTTGTATTCTGTTGGTGATGCTTACCTCTATAGTTCCTGTTTTCTTCCCCAGGTTTTCCCTCTCCAAGGTTTCCTCAGTTCGTGTTTTCTTTATTGTTACTATTTCCAATTGTAGGTCTTGAACCATTTTATTCATTTCCTTCAGCTGTTTGTATTTTCCTGTATTTCTTTAAGCGATTTATTAATTTCTTTCATCGGTTTGATCATATTTTCCTGTGTTTCTTTAAGTGTTTTATTCATTTTCTCTTCAAAAGCCTCTATCATCTTGATAAGCATTGTTTTATGGTCATTTTCTTGTGCTTCAGTTTATGTTAGTGTATCCCAGACTGCTTGAGTTAGAAGAACTGGAATCTGGTAATGCCATGTCGCCTTGGCTTTTGCTGATTGTGTTCCTATGCTGACCTTTAGACAGCTGGTTGTTCCTGGTACCTGCTGGATTTTTCAGGAGTGCAGGAAGAGCCTTGGGCAGGAGGCTGGTTATTCTTGGTGCAGCCTTCTTCAAGGTGGTGGGTATGGTTGTGGACTGGCTGCTGGATCTCAGGGAATAGAACTCTGTTTTCAGTTGACGGTGTCCAAGATAGACCTACAAGCAGTAGATTGAACCTGCAGCTTTTCTCAGTAACCATGGAGCCCTCTTTTCACTGGGGGAACTCTTGGAGTCAGGAGCCCTGCACCTCTCTCTCTCTCTCTCTCTCTCTCTCTCTCTGTCTCTCTCTGAGGTCTCTGAGCTCAAGTTTCAGGGACAATATACATGTTTGCCACAGGCATCTTGGAGCAAGATCCTGTAAAGTCAGGCTGCGGCTGTTTTCCTGGATCGTGGGTATCAGACGGCGGGGGCTGGAAGCATGCACCCCCGGAACCCAAGAGCTTTCCTAGGAAGGCAAGAGGAGTTGAGTGGTTAGAGTCCGGGACTATGCATACCCCCTGAACCCAGGAGCTTTCCCTGGGACTATGGGGATAGTTGGGAATAGCTGGGTGAGCAGCTGCTGGAACTGCTTTCTCCTGGCACCCACGGGCTCTCCTCTCCCTTGGGAAACACAGACTTTGGCATTTTGCGGTCTGCAGCACAGCCTTTCACTTGTTCTGCAGTCATGAAAGTCGTGCTGCTCAGAGCCATGCATGCTGCAAGCCAACATATTGGGGTCCCATCATCCAAGAAAAATTTAAAGAACGAAAGTTTCGAAAACCCAATTTACCTGATGTGCCTCTTTCCATAGAATCCTGGGTTTCCTCTACAGTAACAAAGCATTTTGTTGCTGTCTGAAATCAAGTAAAATGGAACATGAGGACACAGATTGAATCTTCTGTTTAGAGGAAGGGAAGAGTTCTTTTTCTTAGAGTAGTGAGGCTGGCAAAAGCGTGCACTTCTAGTCCACAGGAAATGTAGCTTATACCTTTAAAAATGTTTGAACATGTATTAAGTACACTAAACAAGTTATGTTGACACAACTATGCCTGGCACATTCTTTGATCAGATTTGCCATCCCATAGTCTTCTCCAATACACCTCCTCTCTCTTTCATCCACTTGACATCCCACTAAGCCTCTCATTGACTTTTGTGTCTCCAACCCGTGTAGGAAGGATAATCTGTACTGACCTTAGTGACACTAACATATTTCACTTAATACAATGATCTCTATTTCCATCCATTTTTCTGAAAATGACGGGATATTTCCTGTTCAGGTGAATAAAATCTCATTATGTGTACCTACCACGTTAGAAGTGAAACTGTTCATTTATTGATGGAATCCTAGGCTTATTCTAGAATGCATGTTCTCTAAGATTAAAGCATTCTCTTTATCTACCACAATGTCTTTTGAGTTGAATGACTCCACATTTTATATAATGTCAGACAAGGATACACAGAGCCAAGAAGAATAATTTATGGAGAGTCTGAGGAATGATTCTTAGGCAAGTGGCCTTTAATTTGGAGGCTCTAGCATCAGAATGTTTGCCCACTCTAACGACTTTTTTTTCCTAGCAAATTGGAAAGTGCTACAAATGATTTTCTATATGCAGAGACTTAAAGTATCTTCAAATGGTAAAACCATTAAAAATAGACTATTTTTTATTTTTTTTTTACTATTAATTACACTTTATCCATTTTGTATTCCCCCATAAGCCCCTCCCTCCTCCCCTCCCAATCCCACCCTCCCTCCCCTTTCCTCATGCATGCCCCTCCCCAAGTCCACTGATAGAGGAGATCCTCTTCTCCTTCCTTCTGATCTTAGTCTATCAGATCACATCAGGAGTGGCTGAATTGTCATCTTCTGTGACCTGGTAAGGCTGCTCCCCCCTCAGGGGGAGGTGATCAAAGAGCAGGCCAATCAGATTACGTCAGAGGCAGTCCCTCTTCCCATTACTAGGTAACCCACTTGGACACTGAACTACATCTGTGCAGGGGTTCTAGGTTATCTCCATGAGTAGTCCTTGGTTGGAGTATGAGTCTCTGGGAAGTTCCCTGTGAGGTTTCAGTATGTGTAATGTGTTTATTGAAAAAGAAAAAAAAAAAAAACCACAGAGTAACAAACGAAGGTTTAAGCAAATGGAAGAATATTCCCTATCCTCACACACCTTTAATTTTGCGTCTCTAATTTACATCAGTTCAAATGTAGATACCTCTTCTACTTTTTACCAAATTCTTGACACAAAAGTTTTAAAAGTGTCGTTAGGATTTTCGGAGAAAAATGCATGCTCTTACTCACATCTTTAACTTTGTGAAATGTCAGATGTAAAACTGATTGTTGTGCTTTCAAATATTTTCCCTCTTAGAAATAATGTATGTGTGTGCGTGTGTAACAAATATATGCATGTATAGAATTTGTCAAATGAGTGATAGCTGAAGCATGTAAAAATTTCTCATTGTAGGTCGTTTTATGTTCTATAACGACAGTTGTATTTTTAGAATGCTGTCACTAAAAGGTCAGCTCACCTGGCATCACTTCAGATTGGCAGCAAGCATGTTGGCCACAGGTTTTATGATCCAGTTTGGCTAGTGAAACCTCACAGCAACGGAGGTGATTACCAAGAAGGCTGTGAGGAATTGTCAGAGATTTTTGAAACCCTGAAGTCTGTATCATAAATTCACTCATGCGACTAGAGAAGACAAAATTCCAGGAAGATAGCTAAGAGACATTTTGGAAGGAGCATTCTCACTTCCAGTGATGCATTCTAGCATCCAGTAGCAGAAAATATCTCTGCTGTTCTCTTCACTGCCTCTTTCGATAGCGTAAGCAAAGTTAAAATTTTAATTTTACTTTTGTAATTAATCTGGTCCTACATAACTGTTAACTGTTGGATAGAAATAGGAAAGAAATTGGCCGTCTCTCCAACTCTTACTATCTTTGAACTGTTATTCTGTATTTTGTTAATTTGTCCAACACAATAAAGGGAAGTATCTGAAAAGAGCTCACATCTTGTTATGTGGACTTAAAGTGTTTTTTTCCCAACTCTGTGAGACCTTTCTTATACTGGTTCAGGTTGATATAAGGTAATGACTTGCTATTATTACTATTCTTCTAATAAGGGAAACGTTAATCTTTTTCTATATGCAAATTTTAAGTCCAGTCATATAAGCTTAAGTAAACAATAACGTTCTTAAAACTCATTTCCAACCAATATGAAGATTGTATCTATGCAGATTTGCTTCATTAAAAACCTTTGAACATAGTTTGTTGTTTTAGGTCAGAGACTGTAATATATTCACATATATATTACAGCTCAACTTATTAGGATAAGAACAAACAAAACATTGTTTTCATAAGGGATCTACAAAGGAGCAGAATGAGGACTGTGGAAGAATACGGTAGATAAATAGGTAAGAAAGTCTTTGGTATAGGAATTGACTGGTGATTATAGAGTCTGACATGGCCTGGGTGTATCACTGGCAAACTGGAGAAGCAGGGAAGCTCGTCAGTTAAATCTAAGAGCAAACCACAGAGGCAAAGGCCAGACAGCCTGGAGGTCTGATGTTCTTGGTCAGGATCTCAGTGAGTTGGTTCTTGAAGGCAGAGAAAATACACCTTTCTTTGCTGTTTGTTCTACCTGGGACCTCAGCCAATTGACAGTATCCATTATTTTTAGTCTAGGCCGGGTCTGCCTTAGGCAATGCAGTGCTGATTTAAATGCAGTTTCTTCTGGAAGCAATTCCCAGCCATACCCAGAAATGATCCTTTCTCAGACATGTGAATATCTTTTTGGATGAATTGTGGTGAATAATGCTGTCCACTTGATAGAATCACCAAAAAGAAAAGCATCTTAGGCATGCTTATCAAAGGGATTCTGTGGGACAGGTAGACGAAGGTGAGAAAGGGCCACCCTAACCAGAATGGTACCCCTCCATTAGAATGTGGTCCATCCTGGATAAAATGAGAACGCTAGCTGAGCACTAGTATTTATCTTTCTCTGCTTACTGTGGGTGTAATGTAACCAGCAACCTCAGGCTCCCTCCCTTCCAGGATGCCCTGAATCCCCTAGAACTGTAACTCAGAATCAACGCTTCCTTTCAACAGAATTGTCACATAGAAAAATAATCAGTAGAGCAGTGAAGCTGACACCCAGCGATAACCACCACACATTTCATCCATTCTCTAAGAAGTGACCTATGTTCATTTTTTTTTATAGCTACATACATTTATTTAACATCTACTTGGTTGGGAGCAAGAAACTCCTTGTGTCCACCATCTCCAGGGAAACTAGGAATGGTGAGCATGCAGGGTTGTTGGTTCAATGGAAAGAATGTAAAGCCTGTTTTTCTTTCCAGAAGGCTAGGAACTGGAGATGATTAATAGCCTGGTGATCTGTGTTACCTGTTGGGCTAATCCATATGAAGCTCCTACAGTCAGAACTAGAGGTGGCTAGTAATCTAAATGGCCTTTTTTCTGTGCAGCCAGAGGCTGCCCCTTGCTCCCACAGCCAGGACCAGAGGTGACTAATAAACCAAATGACCACTATTCTACCTGTATGACCAAGACCAGGCCAGATCCACCCGTAGGGCCTTAAGCTAATACAGGTAGCATATGTCCAGAACCCATCTTCTTGGAAGAAATGACATGTACCCTGAGTTCAGTTTCAATGTAATTACACTTTCTTGAGCACTGGGGATTCTGTTACGCCATGAACCTTTTCTCTAAGATTATACTGTTTAAATTTGTTGGCAATAAGTCACCTGGCATCAGATTCCCCCAAGTTTGATCCTGTTTGACAAACTCAATTTGAACCATTTCTGTCTTCATGTCTTTGTCTTGTATCCCTGTCTACCATGAAACCTACAGGGATCCCCTCACTGCATACTGAAAATAAATTGTTTCTGTCATTGTCAAAAGCTCAGAGAGTATGGTTACCATATACCATTCCACTTTTCACGCTTAAAACAAAAATGGTTACCTTTAAAAGGAACCATAGTAAGGGTCTGTTATTTATTTTACATGTGCCTTATGTGGTATTTGTACGGAAGCCAGAAAGCAAGTGGGAGTTTGCTTTCTCCCTCCAACATCCCAGAGATTGAGCTCACCACCTCGATGAGCCACAGAAAACTTTTAACCAAGTTTCTCCAAAACTTCCTGAGTCATTACGCGTATTTTATAGGAAGGTGGCTTTACATGGCATCCAAACCCTAACCTGGAGAATCGGATGAACTGAATTCAAATCTTGGCTCTGGTGCCTTGGCTCTGTTAGCTGGGTGAGCTAACAGATGGAAACATGGAAACTTTCATAGTTTCTGAGCACAGGCATAATGAGACCTCAACTGGGGATTATTGTATGGACCACATTTATTGATGTCTAATGCCTGAGAGTAACTTGCATAGACTCAGTGTTATGTGTTATAAATAGCAACTGTTTTAACAGGATCGCTATCTAAAGAAAGCAGCTCATTCAGTTCTCCAAACAGTTCTAATTGTAGCCATGTTCTGAAAGCTCCCTCTCTGCCCATTCTAGCCTCTACACTTATTATGCTCACTCGAGCAGATAAGTTTGATTCCTTCTTACTTCTTCCATGTGAACACCCTTAAGAATTCAGAAAACACCTACTTGGTCTCCACTTTTTTCCAAATAAGACTTGACAATGAACTTTTGTTTTTCCCTAATTCTTTTCTCCTAAGTGTAATGTAGAACCTTCAGAAACCATTTTAGACTAGAGTGGAAATCAGTAGAGGATGGAACTTTCTGTACCTAATTTATATCTGTTTAGCAACAAAAACTAGAAAATAACTTCTCCAAGTTTGACTTATAAAACAAACCTAATACAACTCCACCAGGGCTATAGTATTCTAGACCAAATCTAGCATGGTGAACTGAGTTGCATTCTAAATACAAAATTTTCCTCCTTTTTACCATTAAATAAGTAATAGTACAGTGATTCATATGCCTGTAAACTCTTCTCCATATTATTTTTTTAAGCTTGACTGATAATCTTTGAAAATATTCTTTATGTACCTTACATATGTTTACTGGGCTACATGTGTAAGCCAAGAAGAGTATTTTTTAATTCATGAAAAACAGCAAAAATTATTGTATTTTAATGCAAACAATAGATGTTTGAGAAGCAATATATTTCCACAAGCAAAGTAATAGCATCCTGGCATTGACTAATATTTTTTAAGTCTCTTTAATAGTTATTTTAATAGAAGCCAATGACATACTTATATATGCTTCTATAATTACATAGTTGTAATATATTTTGTTTTCACCCTGTGACAAAAATTATACTTCACAGATGTGTGGAGTCAGAAATAAAGGAACGTATTAGTGGCAGTGTTCTGGTGATTGTGGGTAGTTCTCTCTGCTCCTATGGTCAGTCTCAACACATGATAGCTCCTTACAGGTTAAATGTGATGTGAAAGGCCAGTACCATTTTTATTTCACTCCATATATTAAAAACAAAAACAAAAAAACAACCTGTGCTCTAACTTGTCCTTTCTAAGCAGCCTTTACTCTTGTATGATTCTTAATACTCTGCTCTAGTTATATGAGATATATTTGTTCACTGAAGCATGAAGATATTTCAAATGTAGATGTGTCTTATTATTTAACATAAAAGGATCACATTCATTGATATAATTTCAAATCCCACTGGAATGGTTTTAAATACTGAGAAGCTGTCAAGCTCATAGAAGGTGATACAAATTTTCCCAAAATTCTAATTTTCTTTTGAAAGCTTGAATTTTACCACTGGCAGTAAATACTGTCAGTTGTTTACATTACAGTGACAAGTTCATTTTATTTATTTTCAAGAAAATGTCTGCTGAGTATGCCTTAACATTGTAAAACTCATTTTGGCATTCCTCAAACAGTTCTAAAAACCTCAGGAGTCTACAGACCACACTTTGAGATAGAGCTCTTGTTTCGAAGGGAATATGAGAGCTCTTATTCTGAACATTTTACTGTGAGTATGATGTTCTATTGTGGAAGAAGCTCCATGGGCTTTGATAGTTATGGACCATGAGAAAGTAATCAATGCATCACTGAATATATTGGTAGGGACATCAGTTAGATGGCTTAAGAAGAATGGATAAATCCCTGCTATAGTCTTCAAATGATATTTTATAGCATTCTTAGCTTTGGGATTTGTAGCAACTAGTGTCTCATTAATATATTTTAAAGATTTTACACAGCGATTTAAAAGATATTCTGGCAGAAACAGAAGTTTGTTATAAATGGTTAATAAAGATAGTTTGAGACAGTATTTTTTTTTTAATTCTTGTTTACAACATCTCAACTCTTGACCCTTATAGAAGTCTAATCAGTCAGGTGTAGAACCTTCCAAACAGATGTGCACAGATGTGCTTTTCAGGGACCTTTGTGGCAGCTTGTCCTTCAGTAAGGGTCAGTACAAGCTGATGTCTGCCCTTCACCCTGCTGTGCCTCTGCTCTGTTCAATTCTCCTTACACCTGTTCTCTAAAAATTAATCTCCGTCTCTCTCTCTCTCATCCTGAGACTTTCTTATACTTCATGTAATATCCCGTGAAATAGCCCCTGCAACACACTCACACACTTCTCTTGCTGCCAAAGTTTAGGGAACTGGCCTTGGAACTTAAAAATTTTTGGGGGGTGGGGGCTACCAATTCCTCCAGGATATTTCCTGGAAAACAAAACAAACAAACAAAACAGGCTCACTCTTGATCTTGATCTTCTAAAATTTCATTTGTTTTTCTTCCTATCCTTTTGTTTTAGATAGCTACTTAGATTTTGGGGATTGTGGTGTAGTAAAATCTATGTCAAAAAGAATGCTCTACCTTCACTAGTTGTTATCTTCAAGGAGTTTTTAAACCCACTGTCCATGCTTCTCATTTCTCGTTTGTGCAATGGAGTACTCCTGACTTACCTCAGAGAAATATTCTGAAGATGAAATTTAAGAACTCATGTGTCTTCTCAAAATGTTGATGATAAACAAACATTTATATTATTGGCATAATATGTACAATAAATGTGATTGTTATCATAATCATATAATTGGTAAGACCACACAATGAATTTTCCTCTAGTAACGCTAAAGTTTAAATGTCTTTGAGGGGCTATTCAACTGGTGAGAGAATTCCTAGTTTAGTACATAAGTAAATTTGAACCTATAAAATTTTATGAGTTTGTAAAGGTTTCTTGCCTTGTATTTTTCTCTCTATGGCCATGTTTCACCAGGCAACTTGGTTGGTGTCTTTCATAGACTCATTTGGTAAGCCTACACATGGACATATGTGCCAAATAGTCATGGAATTTCCTAAGGGAAACCTTCCATGAACATGCTGTTGTCATGTGGAGAACTTGGACCAGGAAATCCTCTTCTACTGACAAAATCTTTTGACCAAGAATATTTAACCAAAATGGAAACATCTAATTCAAAGAAAGCTCATGAGAGAGAGCTTAAGAACCATGTCACGGCAATTGTGAACTGATAGGCACATCTGGCCAGATTGTCCTAGAGAACTGGAACGAGCTGCTGAGTTTTAAACCAAAGATGAGAGAATTCGTAGGAGAACTTTCACACCTGCATATCTACCAACATACCTCCACGTGCACCTGCTCTCCGCCTGCTGCTGTCATCACGCTCTGCCTGATTCCATACAGGTCCTCTTTGCTACCCAGTCCTGTCCTGTCACACCTGCTCAAGATGGGCAGTCTAACAGTTCTCTCTACTTTTTCTTCTGTGATCTTCCTCACCGAATATGATTCAATCTAGCGTGTCTAAACAGAAAGCATCAAGTTATCTCTTCACTCTACATTTACCCTCCAGTTACTTTGCTATTTCTCTTCTATACTTTTGGAAATGTTTTTGGGGAAAAAAAAATCTATGGTAGATGTTCTAATACATTGCTATAATTTTTTTTGAAAACTTCTCTACTGCTCCAGACATTGAAATTTAACCCTTGGCCCTTGTTTTACTTGTTCAATGAAAGATTTACCCTAGAAGTTAGTTCACTTGTTAAGATGCTATCCTCAGTTGTTAAATCACCTGCTCTTCCCTGTCTCTCATTGAGGCTGTTTGCATGTGTGGAGGCAAAATTTCTTTTTGTTTACTCTGGTCTTGCCACCCAACCAGGTATTTTTCTATAATGTTTGTGTACTGACAACATTCATGTTTCACAGCTTATTCACCCATTAACTAAAAATTCCAAAGTTGCCTGACATGTCCACCTCTGTGTTTCTGTATTTCTGAACTTCTTTCCCTAAACAGCTCTTCTATTAATGAGATAATCAAAGGCCATCATTGTGACTTTTAGTCTTAGTACTGAGAAGGCAGAGACCTTCTATAGACCTTAAGTAGACCTGTATTGGCAGCCTGGTCTATAAAGTGAGCTCCAAGAGAGCCAAATCTACACATTAAAATGTCTAACAAAACAAAAATCAAACAACAACAATGAAAATACAGTCGTTAGGTAATCCATGTAATTAAATTAATCTATGTAATTGTCTCCATGTAATTAAAAGATGTTAGTCTTTTTCTCTAGCATTAACCTTAATTATTAATCCCAAACTTCCTTTGGTTCATGAGCTGTCTGCAAGGTCTACTCCGCTTCCTCACTGTTAGCTTCTTGAGTATTTATCATATGACCCTTCCCGTATGGCCTAAAAATCATGACACTGACTCATAAGTTTTACATGTGTTCTCATTTCTTCTGTGTGTAGAGGGTGGTCATGAGTGTTAGGGAGGCTGCCTATGAAGATATAGCAGTGTCTGCATGTGTGTGCATGCGTGTTTGGAAGCCAGAGGTCAGTCTTAGTGTCATGCATCAGTAGCCATCTACTGTGTGTTTTAAGACAGGGTCTCAGTGGTATGGAGTTTGCCCAATAGGATAGGCTGGCTGGCCTGAAATCCCAAGAGATCTGCCTATGATGAATCTACAATGTTGTCATTTAAGACAGAACCGTCTTCTGCCACTGTGGTCTGGTTGTCTTTTCTGCTGTAACTCTGGTCTCAAACCTGTTATGCTCTCCTGCTTATTTATTAAAATTTGTATGCTTAAGTTTTTTCTGTTCAATATGAGTGCCAGGATTATAAGCTGCACAAGGACAGGCATATGGATATAATATTTTTCCTGCTGATAGAACTGTCACATTCCTTTCAGGTTGGCCTTCAACCTCTTGCTTGGTACCTGGTCACCATTTTTTTTTTTACAGAAGTTGCCTTAGAAAACTTGGATTTATAATTTTGTTCTTGGCTCTTTTATGTGTATTTTTTTCCTCCCCTTTGTCATAGAATGTCCTTCTCCAGGAATAGAGAGCCATTCTCTCAAATATAGTGATCAGGATAGTGCCATTATTCTGTAGTATCTGTCGGGGGATGGGTGGAGTGGGGAGTGAGCTTAATTTAATTATCAATTTACAAACACAGATGACCTAATTGCATTTACCAACCTCTCCTTTCATATCCTCTCATACTTTTCAAGTAGCATAGAGCTGAGCTTAAAGGCCCTCCATTTTCTGTTTCCATGGTGCTCTGTGTAGGTCAATCGTGCAGTGAAGTCTTTCTTTCTTGATGCAAAAAATTAAATAAAATGCATCTTGCCAGGTTTAATGAGTATCCAGTGGTTCAATAAACATCACTTAAAACAAAAATACTTCCAATCCATTGTGTGTGTTAAAAAAAAATCTTTGGTAAGTGAGTGAATAAATAAAAGACAAGTTTTATAACAGCTAAATTAAGAGGCTATGAATAAAAGCATGCAGAATTAAGATGGGCAAGCAAGAGGGCATGGGTGAGCCCATGTTTGGAGAAAGAGAAGTGGAGCAAAAAAGGGGCCTCTGACAGCTGGCTCTGTCAGGTCTTATTCCAGTGAACAGAACTTTGTAAATAGCCCACACCTTTTTTAAGAGTAGTTTTTGCTAATTTCTGAACTACTTGACTCTTGCTTTGGGATGAACCCAATCAGAATCTTAATATGCATATTAGCTCTTTTGTAAACCCATATCTTTAATCTTAAAATTGCATATACCACAGATCAGGCATTCACTGCAAATATTTGTTTATTTAGTTTGCTTGTTTTTTCTTTGCTTTTGAGAATTTAGTGCATTTGTACAATGAAAAACAACTATCTTCTGCCTCCCATTTGCTCCTTTCAATTCTCCACATATTCCTCTCAATAATTCCTCCTCCCAATCTCATGTATGCTTGTTTTCATATGACACTAAGTCAAGTCAGGGCCAACTTTTTAACAGTAGCAGAAGCAGCTCTTCAGTACATATAAGTTTGAGACTATTCCCTGCTCAGTGAAAACCTTGGAAATACAAATCAATTGGGGGGAAATAGGTTTATTTAAAGGTGGGGTTGGGCAAGAGATATGATATTGCTGCCAAGACTGATGATCTGAATTCTATCCACAGTACCCTAAAAGATGGAAGGAGAAAACCAACTCAAACAAGGAGCCCTCTGATCTTTGCTCATGAGCAATGACTTATACATGTCTGACATACATGAAAATATGTTAGTGAATCAGTGTAAAAACTAAAATCTAGAATGAGGAAGATAGAGACTGTGTTTTATTGAGACTGAATTTTCTGTTTCAAATATTTTTAGTGTGCAAAATGTTTTTATACAAGGAAAAGGGGAGAGCTTGGGCAGACAATGGGAAGGAGTCTATGAGTGTCATAGGACCTTCATCTCTACATATGGCTTTGTTACTCCTCTGTGCTGGGAACTTCACACTCTGCTTTGCCCTCCTGAAGCTGATTTTCTGTTACCAGAAGATGAGTTTATGAGGGAGAAGGCAAAAGGAAAGAACAGGGAATAAGGGACAGTTTCAACTGTATCTATGATTATTGTTAATTTTCAACTTGACAGATTCTAGAATCACCTGAGAGATCACCCTCTGGGCATGCCTAAGAGGCAATCATCTCAGTTTCATTAACCAGTGTGGGAAGACCCGCCTACTGGGGGTGACACCATTTTTTGGTTGGAATCCAAGGATGTTTTTTTGTTTGTTTTGTTTTGTTTTCTTGTTTGATTTTTCCTTTATTGTTATTATTTTACAATTCATTTACTTTGTATTCCAATTTTAGTCCCCTCTGTCATCTCCTCCCTGTCCCACCCTCCCTCTGTCTTCCTCCTTATTCCTCTCTCCTAGTCCACCGCTAGAGGAAGTCCTCCTCCGGTACTGTCTGACCCTGGCCTGTCAGGTCCTATCATGACTGCCTAGATCCTCTTCCTCTGTGGCTGCTAGGTTGCCCCACCAGGGAGACGTGATCAAGGAGCAGGCAACCGAGTTCATGTCAGAGACTCTTCCCCTTACTAGGGATCCCACATGGAGACTGAGCTGTCTATGGGCTACATCTGAGCAGGCGGTCTAGTTCTCTCCATGTACGGTCTTTGGTTGATGCATCAGTCTCTATAGTCTCTCCTGGGCTCTGCTTTTTTGACTTTGTTGGTCTCCTTGTGTGGCTCCTTTCCCTGGTGGGTCCTCTATCTTCCACTTCTTCCTTAAGGTTCTCTACACGGGCTGTCCAAAGCTTGGCTGTGAGGAAGCTGAGCCACGGCAGCAAGGGTTCATGGCTCTCTGCTTCTGGACGGTGAATTCCATGTGATCAGGTTCCACACCATGATGCGCTGTGCCCCTGAACCGTTGAACCGTGTGTGAGCGAAGAGAAACCTTTTCGCCCTTAAGCTGCTTTTGTCAGAGTATTTTCTCACAGTGGCAGGAAACGAAACACAGACCAAATGTATAGGTCTGTCCGATTCCTCCCAGAAGTGGATCTTTCTTAAGTTTATGGAGTAATTCTACACACACTCCCACACAAAGCCGAAGTCCTAGGATGAAAGTGAGCTCCTCGGCTCTCTGCCCTCTCAGATTGAAACTGTATCCAGGGGATGTGAGACAGGAAGTTCTTTTGAGCTGTTAATTATTGATTCGGATTATCACCAGCTTTCAGCTGTCACAAGGTAAACAAACTTCCAGAGCCTTAAGAAAAACCTCCATAATTCAATTCACTATCAGTTCTGTACAATTTGACAGCACCTGGGGTGGGTCTTGTAATTCTAGCCTGGGCTCTAACAAAAAGCCGCCATCACACACATAGTAAAGAGATACGCTTTCCCCCCTTTTTGAATGGTCCCTGTGCTCTCTGACCTTTCCCAAATCTAACCTCCCACTCAGCACAGTTTTAACAACCAGGTGAACTGCGTTTCTTTGCGACTGTTCTCAAAAGGCAAGTGGTCTCGCACACCTCCCCCCAGTTAACCAGGGTGGACTGTCAATTCACCAGGAAACAGGGTGTATTTCTTCAGAACAAGAGTAAAAATAAAAATAAACTTTCATACATTTCTACTTCTCCATCAACCTCCAAAGTAACAAAAGTAGGTATTTAGTGGATTCGTATCTCCCACATTAATTATGTTAGCAGGTAGCTGAACAGAGATAAATTTTAGGTTCCTGCTTTGTAATCTATTTCAATTTAACAAACTTCTGCATAAAATAATTTTTAATCAGTTAGCAGTGATGTGAGGAAAAAAAATATCTGTCTTAACTTGAGGGCGCTAAATGAATATATTCAGAATGATCTAAAGAGACAGCATTTGCTTCTTTTCCTACAGTCTAAATGTGAAAACTAAATCAAGATTCTCAAGACAGTCTTCAGCAATAGGGTCTGTGAAACAATGTGCTAAATCCAATTCATAGCAGGTTATATCTGCCTAAACAAGCTGCTAAATACAAGCCAGGCATGGACTACAATGGAGAGGAGCCAGAGGGGATATGTTGTTCTCTAAAGAGGTCAAACGCATGGTTCAAACACATGGTTCAAATCAAAGTCTCAGTGCATGCTGGTTCCACAGAAGAGAGAATATCTGCGCTGAGCATTGTGGGTGTTCCACTGGGATGAAATTACGTTTTCATCCTGTCTCTATTATGTACAGGATTCAGGGAGGACTTGGAAGAGAATATGTATAAGCCCACAGGCATACAGGGGTGAGCACACTTACATGTGCAGTCACACACAGAATCTGCTTGTGTAACAATTGGCTCTTATTTAACAAAAGCAAAACTATTCAATGCTAAAGGCTGAGTGACTTCTCACGAGACGATGCTTGGAACATCATTTGTTACTGAAGAACTCCATGGTGGGAAACGTGAGCTGGCCATAGCCCTAAAATATGGGATTTTCCTGTTTTCCACTCCAGGCTCAATTTTGTTTTTAACTTTTTTTTTTTTTTTTTTTTTTTTTTTTTTTTTTGCTTTGGCTCTTAATGATATTTAACACTATTGCATATCCACAATTAAGTTAGGCCTATAACCTGATGAGACACCTTACATCACTCCTTCCCCTTAGTATTTCTCCTGACATTTCAAGTAAACCATGTAGATGTCTTTTCTACTTTTCAGTCTGGGGAAAAAATACAGCAAAGTTAATTAATTGTGATTTTATTCAATTAAGAACTTACCCAAAAACAGGGTTAGTGTAAAAAAAATTTACAAAACTTGTTTTGTTTCCTTTGGACCAGGGCTCAGTTCTGAGGTGCTGGCTGGCCTTGATCTCATGATATAGACTAGGCTAGCCTCAAGATTTCAGTGGTTCTTCCGCCACTTCTTAAAATCGTGTAATGATAGGTAGTGTTACCACACCCAGTCTCTTATTAACTGTAATTATTTTTAGAAGGGGTTAGATTAAATGTGATAAAGGCTGTTTAATGATAATCACTTAGAAGTGACACACCCAAACATACAGTAAATTGGATGCAGAGTATAATTTCTAATTCATTGTAGTGGTTTTAGAAATTAAGAAGGTGACCTGAGCAAAACCTGACTCTATCAAGACTGGGATATGGAAAAAGAAAATATCTAGGAAAGGAGAAACGGGACAAGAAAATATGCTCAACAATCTGGGTATGTATCTGTACTGAAAGCATCCTGCATGATGGGATGGATCATGTCGTAAAGTACCTGCCGTGCGAGCATTAGGACCTGAGGTAAGAGTATGCAGAGCATGCAGAGCATGCAATAGTAGAGGGTCTGTGTAATCTCCGTACTCCTACGGTGAGGTAGGAGGTGGGGGCAGGAGTTGCTCCAGAGTCTCGCAGGCCAGCGAACCCAGCCTATGCAAATAAGAGACCCTGTCTCAATCAGTGTAGACGATGAGCAATGATACGGAATGCTTTCTGTCACCCTCCACATTGGCACTGAGTGCCCCACCCACATTTCCTCAATTTGTCCTCACACATGTGGGTGCACACAGGCACAAAATTGCGAGCGCATGCGCGCGCACACACACACACACACACACACACACACAGATTTAAAATGAACTAAAAAGACTGGATAGCTCAGAGGTCAAGCACTAACTAGCCTCCTATCTACTGTCATGAATGTTCAAGGTTGTGGGTTCACTCTCCAGTCTTGCAAGAGGAAAAAAGAAAGAAAAAGGAAAAAAGGGCAAT
This sequence comes from Psammomys obesus, assembly GCF_907164565.1. Taxonomy (NCBI): domain Eukaryota; kingdom Metazoa; phylum Chordata; class Mammalia; order Rodentia; family Muridae; genus Psammomys; species Psammomys obesus. Next base: position 3,347,022 of record NW_026596073.1, on the reverse strand, counting down.
CCTTAAAGAAGTTTACCTTGACTGAGGAAAGTGGTAACTACGGGGGAAGCCATGCAGCAGTGTTATTGGTGTAAAAATAAGAAGAATAGTTTAAAAAGAGAGGGAGAAAGCATTTTCAACAATGTTTGCAACTTTTTTGGTATTTGACAGAGAGCTGTTGAGTCTCCCTAGCTGAGTCTTCATCACCAAACAACTCACGTTCTAGAAGACTTTGCTCTGCCCATAGAGGTGTGCCTTGACTTCCCCCTTCGCCTGGCCTGTATCAAACCCCTTCTCAGTCTGCCTCTTCTTCTTGTCCTGTGAGTGTCTGACCCTCCTTGTGGATCTCCTTGAAGGCCTGTCCCCTGAAGCATGGTTCCTTTCTCAGTTTCTGTTCCTCTTTATTGAATGTTAGCTTCACTAGCAAAACTATAATCTTGTTTTATTTATTTAAGCGACTATCCTCTTTCCCCACCCCTCTTAAATCAGAAGTTAATGAGAGGTATTCTACGGAGACTACACACACTCTCTAGTAAGCGGTCAATAATTATTTTCCAAAAATGAAAATAGAAGAAAGGAAATGGTCACAGTGATTGTCATTAATCAACACCAACATTTTTTTCTTAATAAATTTCAGATTCTTTTTGGCTTTATTGCTTCTTGCCATGAATCTTTAGGTCATTCTTCCATCCAAGGGGAATTAATTAAAATCTTGAAGTAGTGAAATGCAAAGCTAGTGACAGCACATGCTTTAAGAATATATATCTTTGTCAGTACACACACACATACACAGTAACCACAGGGGTACATTCACAATATGAAATCATAGTCATCTCTTTGTAACCAACATGGAACCAACATGAACAATTTCTTGCCAGAGGACAAGAAAGCAAGTGCCCTAGAGGAATAGAAAGAGAGACAATTAAGCTGACCACTTTGGTCACTCTGAAATAAGTGAGAAGAGTCCTTTCATCTCACCCCTGCTGAAGATTCTACCCAGGTTGAATGCAGTCTCCTCCATGCACGAAAGGCCCCATTGATTTAAAATACTCTTTTATTCTTTTATCTTCATAGTGAAGGAAAAGAAGAAAGAAATGGTTAGCATCTTTGATTTTTTTTTAAAAAAATAAAATTTTTTCACTTTATTTTTTTTTATTAATTACAGTTTATTCACTTTGTAGCCAAGCTGTAGCCCCCTCCATTGTCCCCTCCCAATCACACCCTCCTTCATCTCCTCCCATGACCCTTTCTAAGTTCACTGGTAAGGGAAGTCCTCCACCCCTTCCATCTGACCTTAGTCATCTTTTTTTTTAATTAAATTTTTTATTTTTTTATATTAGTGACAGTTTATTAACTTTGTATCCCAGCTATAGCCCCCTCCCTCATTCCTTCCTAATCCCACACCCCCTCCCTCATCTCCTCCCTGCCCCTCTCTAAGTCCCTGATAGGGGAGGTACTCCTCTTCTTCCATCTGACCCTAGTTTATCAGGTATCATCAGGACTAGCTGCAATGTCCTCCTCTGTGGCCTAGCAGGGCCGCTCTTCCCTCAGTGGGGAGGGAGGGGGCACGTCAAAGATGGAGCCACTGACTTCATATCAGAAAGAGTCCCTTCCCCTTACTAAGGCACCCACTTGGATACTGAGCTGCCATGGGTTACATCTGAGCAGGGGTTCTAGGTTATATCCATGCATTGTCCTTGGTTGGAGAAACAGTCTAATAAAAGATTCCTGTGTCCAGATATATTTGGTCCTTGTGGGGCTCCTGCCCTCTCCAGGTCATACTAACTCCCCCTTCGTTCATATGATTCCCTGCACTCTGCCCAAGGTATGGTTATGCATCTCAGCACCTGCTTTAATACATACACTGCTAGGTAGAGTCTTTCAGAAGTCCTCAGTGGTAGGCTCCTGTCCTGTGTCTCCTTTTCTCCTACTTCCAATGTCCATCCCATTTGTCTTTCTAAGTGAGGATTGATCATCATACCCAGGTCCTCTTTCTTGCTTATCTTCTTTAGTTGTACAGATTGTAGGATGTTTATCCTATCTTATAGGTCTAGTATCTACTTATAAGTGAGTATATACCGTGTGTCTTTCTGCTTCTGGGATACCTCACTCAGAATGATCTTTTCTAGATCCCACCATTTGCCTACAAAGTTCATGATTTCCTTGTTTTAATTGCTGAGTAATATTCCATTGTGTAAATGCACCATAATTTCTGTATCCATTCCTCAGTTGAGGGACATCTGGGTTATTTCCAGGTTCTGGATATTACAAATAAAGTTGCTTTGAACATGGTTGAGCAAATATCCTTGTTGTGTACTTGGATATATGCCTAGGAGTGGTATAGCTGGATCTTAAGGAAACAGTCTTCCTGATTGTCTGAGAAAGCACCAGATTGATTTCCAAAGTGGTTGTATAAGTTTACATTCCCACCAGCAATAGAGGAGGGTTCCCCTTTCTCCACAACCTCTCCAGAATGTGTTGTCACTTGAGTTTTTGATTTTAGCCTTTCTGATGGGTGTAAGGTGAAATCTCAGGGTCGTTTTGATTTGCATCTCTCTGATGACTAAGGACATTGAGCATTTCTTTAAGTGTTTCTCTGCCATCCTATCTTCCTCTACAGAGAATTTTCTGTTTAGCTCTGTTCCACATTTTTTAATTGGATTACTTGATTTGTTGCTTTTTAACTTCTATAGTTCTTTATATATTCTGAATATCAGCCCTCTGTCAGATATACGTTTGGTGAAGATCCTTTCCCTGTCTGTAGGCTGTCGTTTTGTTCTGACAGCAGTGTCTTTTGCTTTACAGAAGCTTTTCAATTTCATGAGCCTGTGCTGTTGGTGTTCTATTCAAGAAGTTGTCTCCTGTGCCAATGAGTGCTAGGTTCTTCTCCACTTTTTCTTCTAACCGATTTAGTATATCTGGTTTTATGTTGAGGTCCTTGATCCACTTGGACTTTAATTTTGTGCAGGGTGATAAATATGGATCTATTTTCATTTTTTCTGCATGTAGACATCCAGATGGGCCAGCACCATTTGTTGAAGATGCTATCTTTTTTCCATTGAATGGTTTTTGCTTCTTTGTCAAAAATCAATTATTCATAGGTGTGTGGGTTTTTTTTTCTGGGTCTTCTATTCACTTCCATTGATCCACCTTTCTGTTTCTATGCCAATACCATGCAGTTTTTATTACTATTGCTCTGTAGTACAGCTTGAGATCAGGGATGGAGACACCTCCAGATGATCTGTTGTTGTACAGGATTGTTTTGGAAATTCTGGGTTTTTTGTTTCTCAATGTGAAATTGAGAATTTTTCTCTCAAGGTCTGTAAAGAATGGTGTTGGTATTTTGATGGGAATTACATTAAATCTTTAGATTGCTTTTGGCAGAATGGCCATTTTCACTAGGTTAATCTTACCAATCCATGAGCACGGGATATATTTACATCTTCTGATATCTTCTTGAATTTCTTCAGAGACTTGATTTTTTTTTTTCAAACAGGTCTTTCACTTGCTTGGTTAAAGTCACCCCATGGAACTTTATGTTATTAGTAGCTATTGTGAAGGGTGTTGTTTCCCTGACTTCTTTCTTGGTCCTTTTGTTTTTGGTATACAGGAGGGCTTGTGAGGTTTTTGTTTCTTTGTTTGTTTGTTTGTTTGAGTTGATTTTGTATCCAGCCACTTTGCTGAAGGTGTTTATCAGCTGAAGGGGTTCTCTGGTTGATTTTTGAGGTCACTCATGTATACTATCATATCATCTGCGAATAGTGACATTTTGACCTCTTCCTTTCCGATTTGTATCCCCTTGATCTCCTTTAGTTGTCTTATTGCTCTGGCTAGGACTTCAAGTACTATGTTGAAGACATATGGAGAGAGTAGGCAGCCTTGCCTTGTCCCTGATTTCAGTGGGATTGATTTAAGTTTCTCTCCATTGAGTTTGATGTTGGCTATAGGCTTGCTGTATATTGCCGTTACTATGTTTAGATATGTGTCTTATATCCCTGAACTCTCCAAGACACTAAACATGAATTGGTGTTGGATTTTGTCAAATGGTTTTTCAGCATAAGGAGATGATCATGTAGTTTTTCTCCTTCAGTTTGTTTATATGGTGGATCACATTGATGGATTTCTGCTTATTGAACCACCCATGTCTGGGATGAAGCCTACTTGGTCATGGTGGATGATATCTTTGATGTTTCCTTGGATTTGGTTTGCAAGTATTTTATTGAGCATTTTTACATCAATGTTCATAAGAGAGAAAGGTCTGAAGTTCTCTTTTTGTTGGGTCTTTGTGTGGTTTAGGTATCAAGATGACTGTGGCTTCATAGAAAGAGTTGGTAATGTTCCTTCTGGACTCTAGTCTATCTTATCAAGACTGGTTGCATTGTCTTCCTCTGTAACATCTATGCTTTTATATGGAACAATCTTCTTGCATTTATGGAAATTCAAATGGAAAATCTTTGTGCTAAGCTCTCATCTGTTTGTGTATCCTATTTTCCAATTTGGCTCCAGTTCCATTACAATACAGCCATGTCTGGACTCATATGCATGTTGCCAAAATGTATAAAATTTTTCAACATATAAAAGAATGTAAAATCGTGAAAAAAAAGAAAAAGCTCATCAGGAATTATTTATTTATTTGTTTATTTATTTATTTATTACTTATTTATTGTTTCTTTTTCTCTCACATATTACATCCCAACCATAGTTTCTTTTACCTTCTCTCCTCCCAGTTTTCCTCCAACACCTTCCCCAGATCCACTACTCCTCCATTTCCCTTCATGAAAGAGAAGGACCCCCAGGGATATCAATCAAACATGGCATAACAAGTTACAATAAGTCTAGGCACATATCCTCATATCAAAGCTGGACTAGACAGAGAGATGGCTCAGTAATTAAAGCCTAGGCTTACAACCAAAATATTAGGCCGAATCTCCAGTGATTATTAGGAGGAATACATAGGATGAATGAATACACAAACCACACTTAGCCCTGTTGTATCCTTGGTGACTAGACAGGTGGTTCCCATTGCTAACTCATTTACTTACTGTCCATGTTAGCACTAGGCATGTCTCATATTGTTTTGCCTGTTCATTTCCCACTTTACAGGCTTTCTCCATGCAGAGATGTTTATGCTAGATTCCTGATCTCCAGAGTTCTTTCAATTGAGTGGAAATTTAAGTCTGAAGATGGAGTCAGAAAATTCATTTAATTTTTTATAAGTCTTTTTTTCTAGGTACTATTTTGTCTAAATATCTGAATTTTAGAGATATAATATTTAGAGAATTATTTGATGAAATACAGTCATATGCATTCAGTATCTCTTTCCATATTTAAAAGGCACTGAAATTTCAAGGACTATTAAAACTCTCACATTCTCTTTATGCTTTAGGCATTTGGGGGACATGCTTAGTTTACTATTTTGTTGTCTCTTGGGTTCAGTTTCTTCATGTTCCTGTTCTTTTTTAGTCTTTGACAGTAATTGATTTCATAGTTCTTTGTAAAATTCAATAATCTCACCTTCCTGTATAGGCCATTTGCCAGGAAAAGACAGTTTTAAATGAGTTCACATAGGATCCTGGAACACTGTGTTTAATTTTCCCTCAGAGGTTAGGATAGACAAACAAACAAAATCCTAAAATGCAAGTCTAATGATAAGACACAAGGACTCCTTCCAACTTGAATGCTCACTCTAGCATACTTAATTAAGTGGGGCATGTAGCATGTCGGATGACTGGATCTCAGTTACAAAAGCAAAAACAGTTTAATTTCCTCAATGTTTTAAGGACGATAGCAGACAGGATCGGTTTTACATCCACATAGGTAAAGAACAGAGCTAACCACTATACTTGGCTGTATAGTTTCAAGAAAACACAAAAGTATTTCTTTTCCCAAGAAAGAAAATTTGGCTTTAAATTGGCTTTTCGGAAAGCACAACAGAGTGTTTAGAAATTTTTCTTTTGTTTGTAGAAAAACATAACTATATTTCATAAACAAATGTGTAATCATGGAAAAGAAGTTAAAGATGAAAGAAATATGCGCTGCGTTGAAAGGCATGGGTTAGATTTTATTGCAAGTTCCATCATGACATGAAAAAAATCTACACACAATGTAGATTTATCTACTGAAAATGAAAACTTGGTATTAAAGATTTTGCTAAAAGCTGCAGGTTACCATGGCAGCAAGACATAAATTCAGATACTAATGGAAAAGTATGTATCATGTAGCGAAATCAGATGGGATGAGAATGCAAGGCAGAGTTTTATTTTTCTTTTAATCTGCTGAAAAACTTACAGAAAGAAGAATTCAGCTGAATCAGCTAAACAGTGCAAAGAATTTGGTGCTTTGGGGTGACTGTAAAGTGAGACCTTGGTTGGATTCTCCTCCCTAAACTTCAACCAATGAGAGGCTTCCGAGCTGTACAGATGATGAACAGTTGAGTATCGCAATTGAAACGCCTGTGAATTTACCTCAGTTTACATATAGGAGTTTATTTCAATAAGAACAAATATAAATGATGGTGTGTAAGTTTATACTAAATATTTTTTCAGAAGAGTTGTATTTTGTAACTGTAAATAGCAAAAGATAAAGGAAAGGTGTGTGTGTGTTTTGTTTTGTTTTACTTTTTAAAATTTTCTCATGACATTTATTACTGTTCTTTTAAAATGTTTAAATTGTATTTTTTTTCACAATTTATTCATTATTCATCCAGATTGAAGCCCTCTCCCTCAACTGCTCCCAGTCCTACCCTCTGTCCTTCTTCCCCCTTACCCTCTTCTCCTAGTCCACTGAAAGGGAGGGGAGGTTCTTCTCCTTTGCCATCTGCCCATGGTTTTTACTTTTAAGATAGGAAAATCTGGCAAAACGACCCAGAGGATACAGTGCTTTCTTCTAAGCTGTCATGAGTTTGTCTTGGGACAAACAGATGCCAGCAGGAAAGAACAAACTCCACAAGTCAGTCCCTGACCTATACCCAGCATGCACTGGGGCACACACAAGTTAATAACTAGTAATAACAACAATAATAATAACATAATGTTTCATCTGCTTCATATATATTTTCTCCCACATCTTTCATATATATGAAAACATATACATACATATGTAGGAGATGCAAAGTGCTTGTCCTATTGGCAGGATCCTTGGAGCTCGCCAGCTCACCAGTCTGGCCTACCTGGTGAACCCTGAGCTGAGTGAGAGACATTGTCAGAAAAAATAAGAGGAAAAAAGTACCCAGTGTATTCATCTAGCCTCCACAAGCACTCACACATACAGCCCCCAGCAAAAAAATACACAGGAAAACAATTCTATATAAAATAGATGCACCTTGGCAGGCAGCATTCATTTTAAGGCAGAGATTGTTATATGTAATAAACCCATGTAATGAAAAATAAAATTATAATCCATGAATGTCTGTAATCTCCATATATTCTATTTAATCTTTGTTACATATTTAAATTTAATGAAGTCTGGCCAAGGAAAAAGAAATTCTGAAAACTCTTTTACTTTAAGACTCATTCTTTTCTCTTTTTTCTACCTCATGATGCCGCTGTGCCTGCTGACCCTGGGCACTGAAACCAGTCTGACGAACCCGTTCTTTCTGGACATTTGTCACTCATACATCCTCTTTCTCAGGTAGCTTCAACATTCCAAAATGCCTCTCACCAGCAACAATAACAAAAACAAACAAACAAACAAACAAACAAAGTTGTCTTCTCCCAAAAGCCTTGCAGTCAGGTGCAAAGAAGCACAATCCTCTTGGTCTCAACACAAAAAGGCAACAAAAGAGAGGCAAGGACTACATCATGAGATTTGTCCTCTGGAACCCATCTGTCTCACTGTGATGTCGGAGCCCTACCTATACAGGTACTGAACTTCCTGTTTTGCACAAGGATTCTTGGCCATAAAACCAAGATTTTAGGCAAGTCATTTCAGGATTATCTGCCTTCTAGAACACAAACTATGTCCGAAGGTTTGTTATTCAAGAGTATCATTAGCAATGTGTAAAGTTACCACATGTGTTTCCAGTTGCTTCATATACCACTGATCAAAACCAGAAGGTACCATCGCAGGGATAGCTGGAAGTAGGAAAAGCCAGTCTTATATATCAGTGTTAACGTGTCTTGTAAGTACCATGGAAAACAGCTTTTTAAAAAATTTTAGCAGTTTTTATAAAACAACAACATGATAGTTCAGCTAACATTATTAAATGTGCTTTTCTCTGTGTTTGGGCAGAATATCTCATTATTTCATTTCATCTTCAGAATAATCTTGTGAGACCAGATGAAGCTTACATGGCTACCTTTTCAAAGGGCTCATGATGCCCTACTAATGCTCACACCATGGTTCTTAATGCTTTGAGCGTCTAGTGTTTCCAAGTGATGTCACATGAATCATGAAGAAGCGTGAGTCTTTAAAACTGCCAGTGTGCAAAGTTATATAAGAAATTCCTAGACTCAAAAAGGACAGATCACTGGGAACAGATATAAAAATAAAATAAGATCAGAAGTCCACTGGCATATATACACACGTAGGAAAGTAATAGTAATAAAGGACTATTAACTATGTCACCGTGTTTACACAAAATAATACAACAAAGTCACTTATTGTGCCCAATGGTCCAAGTCCTTAGCTGTGGTCCCAAACCTCCTAAAACTACTATTATACTGCCAGCTTTAATGACAGCAATTTAGTTTTGTAAATACATTACAATTTTGATTAAAATTTTAAATTAAAATAATGTTAATGATGGAGGCAAAGTAGATGGTCCAATAGGCAAATTGAAAGCAAAACTGAGCTGTCTTAGATAAATTCAAATCCATACATATTTGTCCTAACTACCACACCTGTCTACCCAAACATGAAGCAGAAAAAAATAAACTGCACAAAGAAGAAACTTCAGAGCTGGCAAGAAAACAAAGCATTGCATCATCTGTCCATTTTTACACTTGTTTTGTTACTAAGATTTCATTTTGTATGTTGTAGTATAGGTTGAAATCAGTTCCAGTTTCCTTTAGCTTTTCCAAGTTTTTGTTTGTTTGGTTTTTTTTAACATGCCTAGGTCATTTACTTTTCTATCTAAAATTTAGATGAAATAAGCCTCCTTTGGAAATGCCTTGCAAAAAAGCAACTCTAAGTACGTACAGTTATATACATATATACTCTCTGTGTGTAATACAGAAGTATTTTTATACACACAGACTTACTTGAAGAGAACTATTATGTGGACACTGTGCTTTTTAATGTGTAAACTTGTATCTTTGAACTTCTTTCACTAGTTTTTTATAGATTCCAGTATAAAACACTTGCAAACATTTTGTTTAAAGACACAAGATGCTTGCTACATATTAGAAGTCATTATTCTTGCTCACAGTTTTTGCTAATCTTTAGAAATGCAATTACATTTTTTTGTTGACATTATATACTCTGACCTTTTTAATTCAGAACCTTTCCAAGAATTATTTAATGGATTGTGTATACTTTTCTTCAAGTTTGGTAGTGTTATCTAAACAGTTTTATTCCTTAAATACTAACCTAAATGCCTTCTCTTTCTATCTTGTTCTGTATTGCACTAAATAGCAGCCTCAGTAAAATGGTGAGCAGATCTAGGAAAATAAAACTCCCTGTTTGTTTTGGGAGTAAGACAAAGCATTTAGTGTTTCATGCTTAAATACATTTGCTTCAGTTTTATCATTAATATCAGTTGAGACCTTTTTAATATTCTTAATTTATAGAAAAGTATATAATAGGTTTGAATTTCATACAATGAAATTTTAAAGTATATAATACTCTTTTTTTTACCTTCAATTTATTTTTATTTTTTAAATTTATTTCTATTAATTACAATTTATTCACTTTGTATCCCAGCTGTAGCACCCTCTCTGGTCCTCCCCCCCCCCATCCCATCCTCCCTCCCTCATTTCCTCCCTTGCCCCTCCCCCAATAGACTGATAGGGTCATTACTCCTCCTTTTCCATCTGACCCTAGTCCATCAGATCTCATCAGGATTGGCTACATTTGCTCCCTCTGTGGCCTGGTAATGTTGCTTCTCTCCTAAGCGGGGGAGGTGATCAAAGAGCCAGCCACTGAGTTCATGTCAGAGACAGTCCCTGTTCCTCTTACTAGGGAACCCACTTGGACACTGTGATACTCTTTTAAAAAATTCTGGGGTCTCATGTTGCTCAGACTGGCTTAAAAAATTTTACATACCTGAGGTGAACCTTTGATTCCTGTTCATCCTGTCTTCACCTCCCAAGTTCTGAGATTACAGATGTGTACCCCCACACCTGACTATTTCTATTTTTGTAGCATGAGCTGAAAATAAAACTCCAGGCAGTAAGGCATGCTCTTTGCTACTGAGACAAAAACTCCCAGGGTTTGCCTTTGGGGTAATATTAGGGATTAAATCCAGGGATCATGCACCATGCTCCATCCCTAATTTTGTTTTTATTTTATGGAGGGTGTATTTAAATCATATGTTGTAGCTTCTACATGCATGAAGCTTGGTGTTTCATATTTTAGCTTTACATTTCAGCATGTTTTGTGTGCAATTTCAGTTCCTTTCACTTAAAAATAATTTCTTTTTCTATTTTATTTTTTTGAATTTTTCTTTATTTTATTTTATATTTATTACAATTTATTCACTTTGTATCCCAGCTGTAACCCCCTCCCTCATCACCTCCATATTCTACCCTCCCTCCCTCTTCTCTTCCCTTGCCACTCTCCCAGTCCACTGATAGGGGAGGTCATCCTCAGCTTCTCTCTCACCCTAGCTTATCAGGTCTCATCAGAACTGGCAGCATTGTTTTGCTCTGTGGCCTGGTAAGGCTCTCCCCACCACGGGGAGGTGATCAAAGAGCCAGCCACTGAGTTCATGTCAGAGAGAGCTTCTGTTCTCCTTACTAGAAAACCCACTTGGACACTGAGCTGCCACAGGCTGTATCTGTGCAGGGGTTCTAGGTTATCTCCATGCATGGTCCCTGATAGGAGTATCAGTCTCAGAAAAGACCCCTTTGTCCAGATTTTTTGGTTCTGTTGCTCTTCTTGTGGAGCACCTGTCCCCTCCAGATTTTTCATTTTCCCCTCTTTCACTCTTTCAAGATTCCCTACACTCTGCCCAAAGTTTGGGTATGAGTCTCAGCATCTGCTTTGATACCCTGCTGTGTAGTCTTTCAGAGGCCCTCTGTGGGAGCACCTGTTCCTTATTTTTTCCCTCTTCCAATGTCCATCCCAATTGTCTTTCTGAGTGAGGATTGATCAGCTTACCCAAGGTCCTCCTTCTTGCTTAGCTTCTTTAGGTGAACAGATTCTAGTATGTTTATCCTATATTATGTGTCTAATATCCACTTATTAGTGAATATATATGTCATGTGTGTCTTTCTGCTTCTGGTATACCTCACTCAGGATGTTCTTTTCTGGTTCCCACAATTTACCTGCAAACTTCATGATTTCCTTGTTTTTAAATGCTGAGTAGTAATCCATTGTGTAAATGTATCACAATTTCTGTATTCATTCCTCAGTTGAAGGATATGAGGGTTGTTTCCAGATTCTGGCTATTATGAATAAAGTTGCTATGAACATGGTTGAGCAAATGTCCTTGTTGTGTGCTTGAACATATTTTAGATACATGCCTAGATGTGGTATAGCTTGATCTTGAGGTAGCACTACTCCTACTTGTCTGAGAAAGCACCAGATTGATTTCCAAAGTGGTTGTACAAGTTTACATTCCCACTAGCAATGGAGGAGGGTTCCCCTTTCTCAACATCCTTTCTAGCATGTGTTGTCACTTGAGTTTTTGATCTTAGACATTCTCATGAGTGTAAGGTGAAATTTCAGGGTCATTTTTGTTTGCATTTCTCTTGATGACTAAGGACATTGAGCATTTCTTTAAGTGTTTCTCTGCCATTCAATATTCCTCTATTGACAGATTGTCTGGAGGTATATCCTTCCCTGATCCTCAAGCTGTACTGCAAAGCAATAGTAATAAAAATTGCATGGTACTGGTGTAGAAACAGAATGGTGGATCAATGGAATTGAATAGAAGACTCAGAAATAAACCTAAACACCTACAGATACTTAATTTTTGACAAAGATGCCAAAACCATATAATGGAAAACAGACAGCATCTTCAACAAATGCTCTAACTGTATGTCTGCATGGAAGGGAAATGCAAATAGATCCATATTTATCACCCTGCACAAAACTAAAGTCCAAGTGGATCAAAGACCTCAACATAAACCCAGACATAATAAATATGTTAGAAGAAAAAGTGGAGAAAAGACTTGAACTCATTGGCACAGGAGACAACTTCTTGAACAAACACCAATTGCAACAATGAAGAATGGGACCTCATGAAACTGAAAAGCTTCTGTAAAGCAAAGGACACTGTCATCAGAACAAAATGACAGCCTACAGACTGGGAAAGGATTTTCACCAATCCTGTATCTGTCAGAGGGCTGATATCCAGAATCTATAAAGAACTCAAGAAGTTAAACAGCAACCAATTAAAAAATAGGGTACAGAGCTAAACAGAGAATTTTATTTTCTTTACATTAGCTTGATATTTTATTTGTAAATTGTTTGTTTCTTCCCCCAAACCTTGAAAATTTAGTTATTTTTCAGTTTTGAGATTTAGCCTTATTTCATGTGGTAAAAGAATTTTATAACATTTGAGTTTAACACTTCTAGATATATTAAGTTTTTATTATCCATGACATAATTCTCATCAGTTGTTGCGAAATCTAGTGTTCAATGAATATCAATTTGTTCATGTGGACACTGTCTTTTTCAGGACTCTTGAATTCTTAAAGACTGCTTATTTTGCTCCTTCTATTAGTGAAAGAAAATTTTGACATCTTCAGCTTGTGAATTTGTCTATCTGGACTCCTAGTTCATTAGCCTATCCTTGTATTTTTTTACAATTCTAGTTTTGTGTTCCTATCTCCCCAGTTGATTATTTAATACAATTCTAAGTATAAAATGACCCTATGGTATCACTAGTAACGTTTTTTTTTCAAAACCTACTCGGCCTGACCTTTTTTCAGCATCTGAAGCCACATTTTGATTAGAACTGTATCACACATATCTGTATTCTTTAACTTTTAACCTCTCTCTGGCTTTGTGTTTAAATGGACTCTCCTGTACTATTAGATGCTGTACGGTTGCTCTGTGGCAATTTTCAAATATTATTAGGAATATTTAGGTCCTATTTCAAATACAAACATTTATTAAACTTTTTTTACCTGAAAATAAATGACACGGTTCATTTACATTTTAAAATTATTAAATGATATACCGTTTCATTTTTGTTATTGTTAATACATTCTTTTTGTCTGCCTGAGCTTTCATTTATATTAATCGACACACTTACTATTCCCAGCTCTTTTGTTCCTTTGTATAGATTTAAGCTTTCACATGAACTTACCATTCTTTTGTTAAAAAAAATGTTCATTAAAATATATATTCTCTTAATAAAAATCTATTGACAAACTGAGTCAATAGATTGACTCAGTTTGTCTATGTGGAAAAAACTATATTACTTCTTTAATTTTGTTTATCAAAGATATGTTCCCAGGCTAACAGTTTGTTTCACCAGCTGTTGTCCTTCCAACATCGTAATTTTATAATCTACAAAGTTTATGAACAAAACAGCACCATTCTCTGTCCTTCTCCCTTTGTGCCATTTGTTTTCAGGCTTCTTTACATTTTGGATCTAGCTTCTGTCAGTGCTATATATGCATGCATTTGTTGTGGATCTAGTGAAATGCCTGAGATAAGTTGTTGTGAAGAAAGAAATTCTTTCATCTACAATATGAAGGTACTGGGGCACAATGCTGGTCTTTGCTTCTTTCTTTGATTCTTCTCTCGTACATTACATCCCAACAACACTTGGCCTTCCCTCCAGTCTTTCCAGCCATTCCCCACCTTCCCTCTCTCCCATATCCACTCTTCCTCAGGTTTTCTTCAAAAATACAAACAAACAAAAACAAAACAAAGCAAAACAAGGAAAGAAAGAAACAAACAGGGGTATCAACCAAACATGGCCCTAGAAGTGACAATAAGATGTAGCCCATGGCATCTCAGTATCCAAGTGGGTTTCCTAGTAAGGGAAACAGGGACTGTCTCTGACATGAACTCAGTGGCTGGCTCTTTGACCACCCTGCCCCCTGAGGGGGGAACAGCCTTGCCAACCCACAGAGGAGGACATCGCAGCCAGTCCTGATGAGATCTGATAAGCTAGGGTCAGAGGGAGGGGAGGAGGACCTCCCCTATCAGTTGACTTGGAAAAAGGCGTTGGAGGAGATGAGGGAAGAGGGATGGAAGTGGGAGAGAATGAGGGATGGAGCTACAACCGGGATTCAAAGCAAATAAACTGTAATTAATTAAAAAATAAATATTTAATAAAAATATTAAACACAAACCATCATATAAAGGCTAGACTAGGCCACCCAGTAGAAAAAAAGGGTCCCAGGAGCAGGGCAGAGTCAAGAGACACACCTACCCACATGTACTCACACTGTTACAGTCCCACAATAACAAACACCCAGTCAAAAAAACCATAACGTACATTCAGAGAACCTAGCTCAGACCCATGCAGACTCCATGCTTTTCGCTTCAGTCTTTTTAATCCCCTGTGAGCCCTGCTGCATTGATTTTGTAGGTTGTGTTCTCATGGTATCCTCAACTGCTCTGGCTCCTGAAGTTATTACTGTTTAAGACCTCAGGGTTGTAGATCAAAGTGACAGAAATGCTCCTGACATGGAAAGAGCACTGCATTGTCAAGCATGAAGGAAAAGGTGGGCTGGGTGGAGATCAGCTTTCATAACAACCACATTGTAAGTGCTACCCAGGATCACATAAAAAGCACAGTGGTTCTTCCAAGGAGAGGCATTCTCTGACTCACAGGCCTCTAAGCTTGGGGAGAGGAAGAAGTCTTGCGATGCCACCTCTAGCTGAGGAGCCATTGGAGGCTGATGACTGCTGAGGAAGGGAAGAGTCACTATTTTGGAGGGAGTAGTTACTGATATGTTGTCCCACACCCATGCATACAAGGACAACACTAACTGGCTTCAGTTGGTTATTCAATAAAACGAAATAAACAAACAAAAATGGAGCCTGAACTTGGCTCTTTTGGGAGTGGTATTGGGGAGAATTGGAGGGAGGGGATGGAAGTAAATATGATCAAGATACATTGCATACATGCACAAAATTTCCAAAGAACAAGTAAAAGTTAAAGCCACAGTGTCATCATATTCCTATGAGAATGCTTATTATATATTTTAAAAAGCAAGCTAACTAGTATGGCAAGAAGGTGGAGAGAAGGGAATACTTGTATGCTGTTGGGGGGAATGTAAATTAGTACAGCCATTATGGAAAACAGAATACAGGTCCTGCAAGAGTTATAAATAGACTGCTACTATGGTAATATGATACAGCAATGCCAGTACTCAGTATGTATCAAACAGAAATGAAATCAGGACATTGAAAAAGCAACAGCTCTGTGTGCATTGCAATATTAATACAATAGTCAATACAGAGAATCAGACTAAATCCTCATCCATGGACTAATGATTAAGTAAAGAAAATTTAATATGTACAAACTTCCATACAGATACATACAACATAGTGTTAAGTTATATAAAGGAAAGAAATTCTGTCTTTTACCACAACATATGAATAGGGAGAAGATTATATTAGCTCCAGAACAGCAAATAATTATTAAATCATCTTACATGTTGAATATAAACCAAAACTGATTACATGGAAGAAGAGAAGAGAATAGTAGTTATCAAAAGTAAGAGTATTTGGGGGGAATGTTAAATAGAAATTTTCAGTTAACAAGAGTTTAAGATCAAGATGTCTACTGTACAACATTAGCACCTCTGGAAGCATTTATTCAGTCAGTATCGCAATATCCTTAAGGCTACAAATGTTATTCTGTAAAATGGAGTCATGAGATTTTGATCCTTTAAATAAAAGATTTACCAAATTAAATATCATATATATGTTCCAAATAATGGCACAAAATTAATTTAAATGAACAGGAGTGATTTGAAATTTCAGATCCTATTGCTGAGTAAAAAATGATGTAGACCTAAGACAATTATCTTAAGTATAGTTTACATATTTATAAATTGTGGAGTGTGTCTATGTATAAATAACTTTAATATAATAGAAAACACTAGTTGATATAGTTACTTTGTGCTTTGAGTTATAATCTTTTTGGAGGGATACAAGATGAATAGTGGATGAAGTGAAGCAGTAAGAAAGGGAAACTATGTGAATAAAGTCTACAGCATAAATTGTATATACAATTCCATTCCTGTAAAATTGTATTTAAGAGTGTGTGTGTCCAAACGATAACTAAACATGCTAAATATAGAGTCATTACTTAGTCTACTTAGTCATTACAAATTTTGTTTGGAATATTAGAAGGTAATTTAACAGTGGATATCTAAAGTCTCATGGATACAAGACAGGAAGTAGCACATGACTTTGCATTCATAGTAATTTATTTCAGCCACAAATATTAAACATGTTTTTATGTCTATACAGACACTGATATACACAATAATCCATGCTATCTGAAGGGAATATGGATTTATTTCCTGTATGTTTTGATGCACAAAGTATGCAAGCAAAGAACAGCTCTCTACGAAATCCATTGTGATAGAAAATGGTTTCATGAACCCAAAGGAAACATTTATGTATCATGAAGAATAACAAATATTACAGGAACATTTTTACATACCTTTTTGTCAATTGATAGTTTCATTTCAGTTGGATGTACTTTTTAAAGATACTAATTTGTATAATCTTTTATCAAGCTTTGAAAAGATTATCAAACGGAAGAACATGAACATGAGTCATAAAATATTAGTTTGATATTATTGAGTGCACTCTAATTAACTCTCTGTTCACTTCTTTGCTGGAAGCATGTTTTTCTCCTTACATAGTCATTAATTTCCAGAAGTATGAATTTAAAATACCTCAAAATTATTTTTCTTTTGGTATTCTACACTCCCCACCAGCAGGGTGGCCTAATTCAATGATGTTGGAGGAAGCAACTGAATTAATTAGCTTTTGGATAAATACAGCAGCAATGTATGTAGTTGTTAAAGGAATAAATAAAACTTCAGATATGGAAAATGAGAGTGAGAAAGTCTTCCATTTATGTTGTTCTTTTCCTATGTTTATTTCACACCCAAAGGGATATGTGCTGAATAATTCCAACCAGAGACTGCATATTAGGAATAATTTTTCTTATTAATCAGAATATATAAAATTGCTAGACATTTATGGTGTATAAATATTTGTATCTTAATGATTAAAAGTGCTTTCTATTAAAAAAAAGAATGAATTTAAAAAGCATAAAACCACCCAATGCCGTAAACACTTTTCACAACTTTATTCTTTTTCTTCCACAACTTTATGCTCCTGCTTCATTCATCCTTGCACGTTTGATATATTTTTTATGGAGTGTGTGTGGTGTTAAGGGGGTGCATGCCACAGTGAGTGTGTGGAGGTCAGAGAACAACTTTTTGGAGTCAGTTTTCTCTTTACACCTTTATGGAGGTTCTGAAAATTGGACTAGGTTATCAGGCTCAACAAGTGCCTTTACCAAATAGGCATCCCTTGAAAACTGAAACTCTCTACACCCCTTCCATGATCACTTAATTTGACTACAACCCTTCCTTTTTTTCTCTTGCCTCATTCACACCCCCAAACATGTTGCAAACTCTATTAAAGACCATGCTCTATTTCTTTCATTGACATATTTTTAAATAATGTCTGATGATGAATAAATGATTTCTAAGTATTTAGCCATGGAATGAATGAATGAACACAGAAGAAGTTTGAGAAATGTAAATCATTCTATTAACAGAGATTAATATATTATATATGTAATATATAAGACACACACATATATATGTCTTCCTATTGTGATAAATGTTATTAAAATAACCAAGCATCTATCTGCAGTATCAAGATAATGACTACCCTTTTCTACCATACTTCTCCTTCATTCTTGATTGCCTGCCTTATTATTTCCTTATAAACATTTTAAGAGCAGTAATTATAAAGTTGGATCTACTTGAAGCCATTTGGTAACAGTTAGATTTGGTTTTAGCTTTTGTGTCCCAATGTGTAGCCACATGGTAACAGAAAAAGCTACTAAATTAAGTTAATGCTTCTAACAATCAAAGTTAAAGCTTAACAGAAAGGTCTGAAGGACTTATGGGTACTCTTTAACAATATAATTTATATAACTGTTTTATGAAACCTAAGCTTTCTTTAAAAAAGAAAACTATAACTCTCTATGTATGCCAGAATTTGTGTGATAATGTTCCCAGAGTGAGCATGGCAAAGCCTGGAACAGCATCATGTGTTTATTGACCGTCTCTTAGACACAGTCACATGATTCTAAACTTATTCGTTGGCTATTATGTACAGAATTTTAACTATCTTGGATGAATGTAGGAATGAAATTTTAGAGACAGATATCACTACATTTCATATTTACTAAAAAAAATAATAACTGAAAAGAAAATTTTCAGCAGCAGAATTTATAACATAATATTCTAAACTACAGGCTGATCGAAAATTACCATTTTGAGAATGGAGCTTGGAAGAACCACGGGATTTTCTTCAGTGCCTCTGTAACCACGGCAACCTCAATTGTGATTTTTGTATTCTACACCCTCTACAAAACACTTAGGCCTCACATGGAAAATAAGAAAGGGAAAAATTAGGCATGATTATATTCTCCTCTCTATCTGGATTTTTAGTGCCTTGGCTCTGCACTCAGAGATTTGAAGGGCAGAGAATATTTCTCCGTTGTCTATCATTTCGCCTGCCTTGGTTCTTTGTCCTCTCTGATGTTGTCAGCATGATTTTTCTGAGACGTGAATCTGAGCTTGTGTTGTGAACTGTTGTCCTCCGAGCATGACATGGCCATTGCTCTCTTGAAATCAGTGTAGCTGTGACTGCTAGCACTTAAGAGCCTTGCAAGTCTGGGCCCACTAATATTCCTTGTAGAGGGGAGAAGGAATCACAGTGCAAAGAGGTAACAGGACAGGGGCTCACCAGGCACGGAGGCAGGCTCTGCCCATCAGTAAGTGTTCCAAGAACCTGTAGGTAGCTAGCTTCTCAGCCAGGTTCCTGCACGTGAACACAAAATTCTCATTGGCTCATTGAGATGAACTTGTTTAAAATCATTCCTTTACTTAACACCTAATGTCTACTTATAAATTAATATATACCATGTCTTTTTGGACCTGGGATACCGCTCTCAGGATGATTTTTTTCTAGTTCCATCCATTTGCCTACAAATTTTATAATGTAATTTTTTTTTAAACAGCCGAGTAATACTCCGTTATATAAAACGTACCACATTTTCTTTATCCATTCTTCTGCTCTCGGTCCACTTTTCTTCCTACTGGGTTGCCTCAACCAGCCTTGATGTGAGGGTTTGTGCCTAGTCTTATTATATCTTGCTATAGCTTGTTTGACTGCTATCCTGGGAGTCCTGTTTTCTTCTGAAGAGAAACATGAGGAAGAGAAAAATCTTTGGGGAAAAGGCAGGTGGCAGGAAAACTAGAAGGAGTAGAGGGAAGGAAAACTGTGGTCAAGGTGTACTGTATGAGAGAAGGATAGATAGATAGATAGATAGATAGATAGATAGATAGATAGATAGAT
>NW_026596073.1:3266308-3327341 GCF_907164565.1 Psammomys obesus | reverse complement strand
GATAGATAGATAGATAGATAGATAGATAGATAGATAGATAGATAGATATCATTCTGTCAGTTTCCTGGCTGTAGTGGTTGGTATCTGCACAGCTCTCCTCAGCAGCAGTTAACATGATATCTTGTTTTTCCTCTGGTTAATCCTTCAGTTCTTCCGTACTCACAACACAGGCAGGCTGGAACACAGCACCTTCCAGAAATACACTTCTGTCAAAAGGTGACAGTGAAAATGATAATGATGTTCACACCTGTCCCTTTAAACACATCTTTTTTTCACCTGTATGAAAGTGTTTTAGATGCTTGTTCCATTTTAGCTTTCACAGAGGTCCTACAAGATAATTATCATCCTCCTTTTATAACAAATGAGACTCTGAATAAGTTAATTAGCATGTTCAAAGTCACCAAGCTGCTCCAAGATAGGTCAATGCTATGAGACCAGGCTTGTCTACTTCAAAGCTCATGTTTTTTCCTCTATGATCATAACTTACAGCCAGATGAATTTCCCTAGATGATTCTGGAGGCATCCATATCTCTATGTCTTTGTGAAGTTTGTTCTCACTTTCTGAAACACTCTCTCCTCTTGATCACTTGGGAAGTCATTTTCAGCCACCAACAACTAAAGCCCACAGTTCTCTGAAGCCCTCCCGGCTCTTATCCCTACCCAGAGGCATTGAGATAATCAACACCCTCTTCTGCCTTTACTGAATCCTGTCTATAACTCTATTACAGCACCTGAATTATCACATTAATGATTAAAGCTTGCATATTTGACTCAGTTTTTCAACTATAATTTCCCTTAGGGGAAGTGTCATGAATTATTCCTTTATATATTTCATGCACTTCACCAAAAGTAATTTTAAGTTATTCCAAAATATAATCCAAGCATAAGGAAAGCAATTTGCAAACACTGTATTTTACATGTCTATGCATTGTGTCACCTGCTGTCAAAGGTACTTATCTCTATTCAGCCATGGGAACTCCTGTTTATTTCTTCATCCTATGCCTTGCAGCGTCTGTATTAGATTCTTCAAGGCTCAGTTTTCCTGCTGAGCTCTGCTAACCAAATGCCCTTTCCTTTTGTGTTATCTTTAACCTACTTTTGATTTAGTAGCTTACCAAAGACTGATGACAAAATGTATCTTCTAGTCCTTGTACACTGCGTAGGTTCATGGGTAAGGTTTCATTGGAGGGGGTGTCAATAACATAACAAACAGTACCATTTCAGTTAACACTCAAATTGCATGTACATGAGGAATATGAGAAATATATGGATGGTCGTACATTGCTCTTGTGAATGCCTTTCTTTCTTTAGACTTGTCAGACAGATAACATGTTGTCTCTAGGCCTGGCTATACTTAGCTGTGTACTTGACTGTAAGTTTATTATTTCAGTGAGTCTTCTTTGGTCAATTGTATGTTAAAAACAAATTTATATTATGTCCTTCTTTCCTCTGCCTTCTTCTCTCTCTCTCTCTCTCTCTCTCTCTCTCTCTCTCTCTCTCTCTTTCAAAAAAATCTTGATAGTACCAGTTTCTAGGCAATAGAAATTGAAAAAAATGTCCTTTCTTTGTGATTTGGGAGAGAATGGACTAAAGATTTCCTCGGACAAAGGATCCCCCTATGTAATCAGTATGCTATGGGCTGTTACCTCTGTCCTTTTTCTATTCTAACCTTGAGAAATTATGTATCAAGTACCAGGATTACTGTTTGTGTCTGACAATTGCCTGTTTATTTTTCATTGTGACATAATGAGCTTAATTAGGCTTACTTTCAGGAACAATGGGTGAAGGGTTATTTAGAGGAGCAAAGGCAACTTACCAGTAGCTACATTACTGAAGAAAATATATCTCTTTCCCCTGGCAATCATTAGCTGAGGACGAAGCCTCAGGTTGGGTGGGGCCTCCTGAACTGATCTCCCCATCTCCATTACTTTGGAGAGCCTCAATTATACTTCCTATAATAAATGTCGCAATTTGTACTCTACAAACAATATATAAATATACTCTCTTGGCTTCCTTGCTAGCATTTCTTGTTTGGAAATGGCTATTTTAGTTGTCGTGAGGTGATGTCTCATGGAGGCTTCGATTGGCATTCCCCTAAGTATTTAGCACTGTTACACAGTTTTGAAAATACTTTTGCTCCTTCATGTGATTGTTTCCCACTATTGGGAGTATATCCAAAATAACTTAAATCAGCCTGTCAAAGAGACATTGTCATTGCCTTGTTTCTTACCATGTTATCTATAATAATCAGAAAATATAAAAAGCTTGTGTCCATCAGTCAATGACTAGATGAAGGAAATACTATGTATGTATGTACCATATGTATTACTCAACTATCAAAAGGATTAAATCTCATCAATTAAGATAGTTTGGGAAGAACTAAAGGTTTTTATGTTAAGTAAAGTAAGATAGGCACAGAAAATCAAAACTATATGACCTGTTGCAGGACATAGCACACAAAAAAATGTATCTCATATGCATTGTGAGAGACATAATGGTTCTTAGAAGTTGAGGAGAGTAGGTAGTGGAGAAGGAGGGAGAAGTTTTGGTCAATAAATAATAAATAATGAGACGAATTAAGTTCTGCTGTGTAGTTGTATAGTAGATTGCCTATGGACAAAGCTAATATTCTTTATGTTTCAAAAAATTGAACCCACAGAGAATAAGTGGCCCCAGGTACCAACTGATATGTCTACAATGCAGAGAGCTTGTAAGAGGCAGAGGACTGGGATTGCCTATTGTGAGGTATCAACTAGACACGTCAGGGATGCACAGCCAGGAAATCTCAGCAATATATTGTTCCAAATAGGACTTACATAATGTCAACACCAGTAGACAGAGGTAGGGGAAATGGGAAATTTCACTAAGCTCCACCTAGACAGAGAACTGGTTTTTGTTTTCTGAAGACAAGCCTCCTGATAGGGCAGTGGTTCTCAACCTTCAAAATGCTGCAACCCTTTAATACAGTTCCTCATGTTGTAGTGACCCCCAACCATAAATTTATTTTCATTGCTTTCATAACTGTAATATTGCTAATATCACAGGTCATAGTGTAAATATCTTGTATTTTTCAATGGTCTTAAGTGACTTTTGTAAAAGGGTAGTTTCTCCTCCAAAGGATTTGCCAACCACAATTTGGAAATATTAAAAATAAAGCAACATGAAATGGACTCAGCAGGGCGTGTGTGTGTGTGTGTGTGTGTGTGTGTGTGTGTGTACGTGATGTGTCTGTGCAGGTATATGTATGTATGTTTATGCGAATAAAATTTAAGTTATAGAGAGGTCATGAAATTGAAATACAGAAATGGGAGAGACAGAAGTTGGAGGGGAGAGAAAAGGGAATGAGAATGGCGTAAGTAGAGGAGTGATGTGTAAATTTCTCAAAAAATACAATTACACATCCAAAACTTGAACCATCTCTGGCTGCTGAGTAAAGGCGGAGACATTTATTGCAGACAATGAGACTTGTGTCTTAAACCCTGATATATAAAAAGGAGTGAAAGAGAGAAAACTGACATTTGAAACCAATTTAAAAGTTACCTGGATAGAGTTCAGTAGTCCTCTCTATGATGCATGAACTGAGGAAATAATTGATAATAATTTATGAATACTCATCATGAATCTGCACAGCACCACCTGCTGTAATTACTAAAGTCTTGAATTCTAGTTGAGGAAACAGATATGCACACATCTAACTTTAACACAACCTAGACAGAAGTTGAGAGATCATCATAGTGCAGACCAGAATACTCTTAAAATCCTGAAAACTATTTTCAATCCAGTGAATACATTGATAAATTTGTATTTTATGTATTAGTGGGGAAGGGGCATAGGAGTACAAAATGCCCGTGTAGAATGGGTCAGAGGACCGTTACCGGGAGTGGTTATTTTTCTGTGGCTGCGAAGTGAACTCAGGTTGTCAGGTTTGGTGGTAATCACCTTTACTCTCTGGGCCCTTTCTGCAGGTCAGGATTCTTTGTGTAATGTATAAAGAGTAACCCCATCAAGAAGTACTCTGTGACGCCCTCTTAATACACTTCTGAATAAACTATTTCCTTAAGAAATAGTTTAATGTCCATCTTATTGCCTTGTGTTTGAGCCCTGCCATGATATTATATCTGTACTTATTTTCTCTTAGTTTAAACCTAGCTATTTCAGCATTTTGCATGCATTTATATATGGATGCATGCGAGTGTGTATCTCTATAATTTTTTTCCTCTATAACCAGATTTTAAATGGTCAGAAAAACAAAATCTATATAGGTTATTGTAGATTCATCGTGCATCCTGTCCCAGGGGATAGCAGCACTAACTATAGACAAAATTGATCCATAAAAATTTCAAGTGCTGAATTAAAAATTAAGCAAGAGAGATTAAAAGGCGATAGAAGTAGGAGAGAGGGTGAAAGAAGTTGAGTAGTGACTTCTTTCCATGGTGAGTGTCATGCCATAGCTACAAGTCACATGTGGCTATTTTCATTTAAATTTAATAAGTTAAGTAGCAAATAAAAGCCAGTTCTTTACCAAAATATTCTAAGTATACTGCCCTCGTGACTGTGTCACTGAAAAGCACTTTGTGTTTTATAACACTCTGTTGGACAGTACCAATGCTGTATGCTGATCCACACTCCTCCTACGTGCTACCAAGTCCCCAGTGTCCGAAGAAACCTTCAGGAATGGAGAGAAAACAGTGGTCCAGGCTAAGGTTTTGTGTAGTGTTTTACAGAATTCATGTAGAGAAAAGAAGCCCAGTATTTGATGCATTGACCTAATTGAGTTTGTAGCAATTTCTCCCAGCCTCTCTTTTGGCTTTAAAAAGCCACAGTTTTATAAATCAGACCCAATAGCTTGTCATGTACAGACCTTTTCACATACATTCCTCCTTGACTGTCAGAAGACCTCGGGGTCTAAGAATTATAACTCAGTATTAATCATTGTGACCATTATTGTTCATGTGTTTGTCTCAAATGTTATATACTAAAACAGCAAACTGCTTTTAAACGGATTCTTGACATCTCAACCAGTTTTCATAGTATTCTATTAATAAGAGTTTCTATGAGTCCTTAGTTCAACAGAACAATCTGCAAACAAGAAAACTTGAAGTTTCTTTATAATGTGAAGGTGATGTTTATTTCAAAAAAAATGAAATAATCATTTTAAAAATGTAATAATATGTCAAATCCTGAGCATTTGAAATTATCATATACGCTTAGGCAAAGACTGATTAAACCAAGAAGTTTTAGTTTATATTGTACTATTCCAGTGCTGTTTTTGAGGATAGACATACACTATTATTCCCAGTCAGGCTGGCTGTATAGCTATGTGATAGAGCAGTTGCTCTTTTACCACAAAATGTAGCAGCAACAACAGAAACAACCAGATCAGTGGGGCTGGAGAGATGACTGCGTGGTTAAACGTACCTACTGCTCTGCCAGAGAATTTGGGTTCAATTTCTGGCACACACAAGTATCTTGTAACCATCTTTATTATCAGTTTCAGAGGATCTGGGACCTTCTGGCTTCCTAGGCAATCAAGCTTGCACGTGGTACATAAACATACATGTAGACAAAACACCCAGACATATTATATAAATGAATGTTTTAAAAGCCTAACTAGTAAAAACAACAAGGAGGGTAGATAGTTTAATAAGTCTGTACCCAACTGTCAGCACATCCCCAAAGGATGCCCATTTTACTTGAGCTAACAGGGAGACGTGGTGCTCACCTTCAGATGATTACATGCCATATAATCCTTCCTCGCAAGAAACTGATGTAGACCAAGTGGGAGTGATACTTTTTCAAAGTTATCCTAGATGAATGCTTGAAAAATCTCTGGTGAACAGTGATGGAAGCATTGTGTGGACTTTTGCTGGTAAAGAATATAAGCTACAAATAGAGAAGCTGGAGTCCAAGATGGCTGCGACCAGCATGCACCTTATCTGGGAATCCAGGATCTGAAACTCCAAAATTTGCAGCTGGAGCCAGAACATCAACATTGAGGTTTCCTGGGCAAGAGGGGACAACCAGCTGGGACAGTTGGATCCCGGTCACCTGTGGACGTCTCTGGAACCTGAGAGTGTTGAGTATTCGACTCTCCTGCATTGCCCCTTGCCCCAAGCGCCGGCCTCCCTGCTAGGCTGAGGCAGCAGGGGTTGCCCCGGGCACAAGCCTCCATGCTCTGTGACTGAATCATCAGAGGGAGCAGCAGTATGGGCCTCCCAGGCCTCCTGCTGCGGCTGGGACACAAAGTGAATAAATTGTAATTAATAAAAAAAATAGAGAGAGAAGGCTGAAGTCCAGACTGTAGATGATAAGGAAGTTGTTTTACTTGATGCAGTTGTTTAGAAACTGCAAGTATTTAATGAGTTCACCCTAGGTCAGACCTAGCTTTTAATACCGGGAATGCCCTTGCAGTTGGTATGCAAAAAACTGCGTTTCAGACAGGTAAACTTACCTGTCCTTCAGGCATACTTGCGACTAGGGTTTTCTTCAGCAGTCTATCATGAACTGAAGTTCTATGATCCTTTTGTTTATATTCAAAGAGAATTCATGCCATAGTAAAATTTCACAAAGTCAAACTGAGCATGCTTTGAGCCCTTGTGCAAGTTTATTCAGTTTCTAAAAGACTCATAATAATTATTCTCCTATGTTTACCTCTGCCTCTGAAATAGGTACAATGTCAGATTATCTCTCTTCCTTCTCCCCTCCAACCCTTCTCCTTTCTCCTCTCCACTGTCTGCCTTCCTCTCTTACCTTTTCCTACTCTCCTCTCCATCTCCTCTTCTGTTTCCCACCTTCACCTTCATTGTCTCCTTTTTTTTTTTTTTTTTTTTTTTTTTTTTTTAGGGGTGTGAAGGAACACCCACTCTGCACCAGAGACAGGGAGAGGAACTATGGCTCTAACTCACAAAAGGGCTTCTTTATTGTCATTGAATTTACAGCAAGCCAGTGATAAATGATGGAAATTTTTCAATTTATTACAATTTTTTCACTTTGTGTCCCAGCTATAGCCACCTCCCTCAAACCCTCTCAATTCCACCCTCCCTCCCTCTTCTCCTCCCATGTCCATCTCCAAGTCCACTGATGTGGGAGGTTCTCCTCCCCTTCCATCTGATCCTAGACTAACAGGTCTCATCAAGACTGTCTGCCTTCTCTTCCTCTGTGGCCTAGTAAGGCTGCTCCTCCTCAAGGGGAGGTGATCAAAGAGCCAGCCACTGAGTTCATGTCAGAGATAGCCACCATTCTACTTACTAAGGAACCCACTTGGAGACTGAGCTGTCACGAGCTACATCTGTGCAAGGGTTCTAGGTTACCTCCATGAATGGTCCTTGATTGGAGTATCAGTCTCAGAAAAGACCCCTGAGCCAAGATTTTTTGGTTCTATTGCTCTCATTGTGGAGCTCCTGTCCCATCCAGATCTTTCTATCTCTCCTTTCTTTCATAATATTCCCTGCACTCGACCCAAAGTTTGGCTATGACTCTCAGCATTTGCTTTGATACCCTGCTGGGTAGAGTTTTTCAGAGGCCATCTGTGGTAGGTTGCTGTTTTATTACCTGTTTTTTCCCTTTTCTTATGTCTATCCCTTTTACCTTTCTGAATGAGGATTGATCAGCTTACCCAGGGTCCTCCTTCTTGCTCAGCTTCTTTAGATGTACAGATTTTAGTATGATTATCCTATATTTTAAGTCTAATATCCATTTATAAGTGAGTATATAACATGTGTGTCTATCTGCTTCTGGTATACCTCATTCAGGATGTTCTTTTCTAGTTCCCACCATTTACCTGCAATTTCATGATTACTTGTTTTTAATTGCTGAGTAGTATTCCATTGTGGAAATGTGCCAGAATTTCTGTATCTATTCCTCAGTGGAGGGGCATCTGGGTTGTTTCCAGATTCTGGCTATTATGAAAAAAGCTAGGAACATGGTAGGACAAATGTCCTTGTTGTGTACTTGAACATCTTTTGTATATATGCCTAGGAGTGGTATAGCTGGATCTTGAGTTAGCACTATTCCTAATTTTCTAAGAAAACTCAAAATTGATTTCCAAAGTGGTTGTATAAGTTTACATTCCCACCAGGAGTGGAGGAGGGTGCCCCTTTCTCCACATCCTCTCCAGCATGTGTTGTCACTTAAGTTTATGATCTTAGCCATTCTAGTGGGTATAAGGTGAAATCTCAGGGTCATTTTTGTTTACATTTCCCTGATGACTGAAGACATTAAGCATTTCTTTAAGTGTTTCTCTACCATTCAATATTCCTCTACTGAGATTTCTCTGTTTAGCACTATACCCCATTTTTTAATTGGATTACTTGATTTGTTGCTTTTTAATTTCTTGAGTTCTTTATATGTTCTGGATATTAGCCCTCTGTCAGACATAGTGTTGGTGAAGATCCTTTCCCAGGCTGTTGTTTTGTTCTGAGGACAGTATTCTTAGCATTACAGAAGCTTTTCAGTTCCATGAGGTTCCATTTATTGATAATCCTAGAGCTTGTGCTATTGGTGTTCTGTTCAGGAAGTTGTCTCTTGTGCCAATGAGTTCAAGGGTCTTCCCCACTTTTTCTTCTAATATGTTTAGTGTGTCTGATTTTATGTTGCGATCTTTGACCCACTTGGACTTTAGTTTTGTGCAGGGTGATAAGTATGGGTCTATTTGCATTTTTCTACATGTAAACATCCAGTTAGACCAGTACCATTTATTGAAGATGCTGTCTATTTTCCATAATATGGCTTTGGTTTCTTTGTAAAAATCAGGTGTCCATAAATGTGTGGGTTTGTTTTGGGTCTTCAATTTGATTCCATTGATGCACCATTCTGTTTCTATGCCAGTACCATACAGTTTTTATGACTGTTGCTCTATAGTACAGCTTGAGATCAGGGATGGAGATGCCTCCAGAAGATCTTTTATTGTAGAGGATTGTTTTAGCAATTCTGGGTTTCTTGTTATTCCATATGATGTTGAGGATTCTTCTTTCAAGGTCTGTAAAGAATTGTGTTGGTATTTTGATGGGAATTGCATTGAATCTGTAGATTGCTTTTGATAAGATGTCCATTTTTACTATGTTAATCCTGCCAAGCCATGAGCATGGAAGGTCTTTCCATCTTCTGATATCTTCCATTTCTTTCTTCAGAGACTTGAAGTTTTTTTTATACAAGTCTTTGACTTGCTTGGTTAGAGTTACACCAATGTAGTTTATGTCCATTGTGGCTATCGTGAAGGGTGTTGTTTTCCTAATTTCTTTCTCAGTCCATTTATCTTTTGTATACAGGAAGGCTACTGATTTTTTTAAGTTAATTTTGTATCCTGCCACTTTGCTGAAGGTATTTTTCAGCTGCAGGAGTTCCCTGGTAGAATTTTTGGGGTCACTCATCTTTACTATTATATCATGTGCAAATAGTGATACTTTGACTTCTTCCTTTCCAATTTGTATCCCATTGATCTCTGTTAGTTGTCTTATTGCTCTAGCAAGGACTTCAAGTACTATGTTGAAGAGATACGGAGAGAGTGGGCAGCCTTGCCTTGTCCCTCATTTCAGTGGTATTGATTTAAATTTCTCTCCATTTAGTTATATGTTGGCGATAGGCTTGCCATACATTGCCTTTACTATGTTTAGGTAACTAACTTTTATCCCTGATCTCTCCTTTAAACATGAACTTTAAACATGAATGGATGTTGGATTTTATCAAATGCTTTTTCAGCATCTAAAGTGATCATCATGTGTTTTTTTCTTTCAGTTTGTTTATATGGTGGACTACATTGATGGATTTTTGTATATTGAACCACCCCTGCATACCTGGAATGAAGCTTACTTGATCATAGTGAATGATATCTTTTATGTGTGCTTGAATAAAATTGGCGAGTATTTTGTTGAGTATTTTTGCATCAATGTGCATAAGGAAGATTGGCTTGAAATTCTCTTTCTTTGTTGGGACTTTGTGAGGTTTAGGTAGCAAAGTGACTGTGGCCTCATAGAATGAGTTTAGTAATTATCCTTCAGTTTCTATTTTGTTGAATAGTTTGAAGATAGTTCTTCTTTGAAATTCTGGTAGAATTCTGCTCTGAAACCACCTGGGCCTGGACTTTTTTTTATGGAAGATTTTGATGACAGCTTCTATTTCCCTAGGAGATATAGGACTATTTAATTTATTTACCTGGTCTTGACTCAGCTTTGGTAAGTGGATTCTATCAAGAAAATTTTCTATTTCATTTAGATTTTCAAATTTTGTGGTGTACAGGCTTTTAAAATAAGAACTAATAAGTGTTTAGATTTCCTCAATGTCTGTTGTTATGTCCCCCTTTTCATTTCTGATTTTGTTGATTTTTGTAGTGTCTCTATGTCTTTTAGTTAGATTGGCTAAGGGTTTGTCTATCTTGTTCATTTTCCCAAAGAACCAGCTCTTGATTTCATTGATTCTTTGAATTGTTCTTTTTGTTTCTAGTTTATTGATTTCAGCCCTGAGTTTTATTATTTCCAGCCATCTACTCTTCTTGGGTGTGTCTGCTTCTTTTTAAGATGCTTGTATGAAATGTTTCAAATTTCTTTTTGAAGGCAGTTAGTGCTATGGACTTTTTCTTAGCACTGTTTTCATTGTGTCCCATAAGTTTGGGTATGTTGTGCCTTCATGTTCATTGAATTCTAGGAAGTCTTTAATTACCTTCTTTATTTCTTCCCTAACCCAGCTGTCATTAAGTAGAGAGTTCCATGTGTGTGTAGGCTTTTTGCTATTTCTGTTGTTGTTGTGGTCTAGCTTTAGTCCATGGTTGTCTGATAGGATACAAGGGATTATTTCAATCTTCTTGTATCTGTTGAGGCTTTCTTTGTGCCCAATTATATGGTCTGTTTGGAGAATGTTCCATGAGGTGCTGAGAAGGTAAATTCTTTTGTGTCTGGGTGAAATGTTCTATAGATGTCTGGCTTGAAGTATGATCTGGCTGGAATAGAGACACACCCTTATTAGTACACATCTTTAATCTCTAACAATGAAGGGAAAGTTAGTTTATAGATGGAAGCAGCCATATGTGAAAATGATGTCTAATTAAGGGGCAGATTCATTGACAGAATGAATCAGACATAGGATACGCCCACCTCTCATGAGAACAGGGCAGAAAAGTAGGCTACTTAAGAGCAGCACAGGGAGAGAGAGGGAGAATTTTTATTGAGGGTTTTTTTTTTTTTTGACCAAGTGTTAATTACCAGGACAATGTTATAGACGCAGGTTGCAGAGAGAACAAGCTAGACACAGATCAAGACAGAACAAGCCAGTGAAGGAGAAGGAGCCAGAAGAGTAAAATATATTGGCAGAATTAGTTTGAGGCCAGGCAGTACATTTCAGTCAGAATACAAGAGAATCAGGTTTGAATCAATCAGCTTGGAGGGGAGTTTAGGGCAGAACAGTTGAGTCGAGCCAGCTAATGAGAGTACAGAAAGAGCTAGAAAGGCTTGGGAATGGCTCTCATCTCATCCCCTCTTCTGAGGAAATAAAAACATTTACAATTTTCAACACACCTTGCATCACAGGTTTTGAAGCCATGGAAAGGAAGAGCTGTACTTTCACTGAAGGGCATTTTTACTGTTCTTTAGAGAGAAGACAGAAATGTTGCACTGGAAGTTCCACAGCCCATCATTTGCTAATCTCTACTAATTTCTTCATGGATTCTAGGTATTTGATAGGAACTCCAGAATTTACACAGAGGCTGAACCAGCTGATACTATTTTTAATGATATAGTGTTAATGCTTCATCTATACTATTCGATTTTAAGTAAACAAAATATATGTTTACATATCAGTGGTTATCAGCACTAGTGATATTTTTGTTTGATTCTTAACCAACTGCTTGACTTTTACCAATTATCTGAATCTATGTCCTTTTGTCCCTTGATCTACAAAGTTATTCTTTTGGGACCCTGCTATGTTGCTGAAAAATATTACAAAGCAAGTAGGTTATGCTGATGCATATGAGCTAAAATGGGCATATCATATGCAACTAGCAATTAATAATGCCATGACCTGATGAATAATATAGGAGCTATAAATTCTGATTATTAAATGTTAAGAGGGGGTGGTGAGATGGCTCAAATGATTAAGAGCACATGCTGCTCTTCAGAGGACTGGAGTTTGATTACCAGGACCCACAAGGCAGCTCACAGCCATCTGTAACTCCAGTCCCAGGGAAATCTAACATCTCTTTCTAGTCTCTGTGGGAAAATGTGATGCACAGACAAAAATGCAGACAAGCACTTATACTCATAAAATAGTAAAATAATTTCAAATGTTGGTGAAGTAATTTTTGCAAATATTAAATGCTCATATTAATATTTAAGTTTTCAAACAGTTAGCAAGAAATTGTCTTGAATGCCACCATTACTTTGCAATTCTCTTTTGTCCTCTATCTAACTCCAGAAATACCTATTTTGTAACTCCAGGTATATGTAAGCTAGATTTTAATTTACTGACTTTTCAGCTCAGAATATTCTCTTGGAAGTGCACAAATGCTCTTCTGGTTCAGACATCAGCAAGAGCAGCTGGGGATCAGACCTGAGGGAAGAGGTGGGGACTCAGAGAAGGTCTCCAGCTGACATCTCTTTTTAGGTCATATGGCATGTGAGCCCATTGCACATCTGAAGGTATAGTAATTTCTGTTTATTCATGTGGCTTTTATTTTTTTCTGTGTTGGAACTGGAGTGTCACCTCTATTTCCCTGAAGAAGCAACAGGGAAATGAACTGTGACAAATGCTGTTTATTTCTGGAGTGAACCCCTTCAAAGTCCTAGAGAATGTTCTGGGATTAAAGTCATTTCCATTCTCATTGTCTCCAGTCACTTTACTGAACAAAGTAGTGGAAAACATCATGGCAGTTGTAAACAACAACTATGACTTTAATGTGCAATTGTCTTACTGATGTGTCTTGAATTCGTTACAGAGATAACACAAATTTTGACTAAATAAATCCATAGTAGTGAGCATAGTTCTGAAAATATTAATGCAGGATCTGCAAATAGACTATCTCTCAGGTGACATTCCCAGATCAGATGGTTCATGTTTTTAATTGATCTTTAACTAGACCCCTAAGGCATACATCCAGTTAAGACTTAACAAGGATGGATGCATAAAAATTAAGTAGACTTACTTTATGTTATATCAAATTCAGAAAGCCTTTCTGGAATTTTAAAGTTTTAATATGCAAAAATAAATATTTTTAGATTTACCAATTCTGGGCTGCTTAAGATCATTTTGTAATAAGAGCACTCCTTTTCACATATTCAGAAAGCTAACATATTAGCATGCAAATAGTTCAGTTTTCATTAAAAGTATTCTGAACATTTCAAGTGGCTATAATAATATGTCCAAATGACTCCTCTTTTAAATTATTTCTGTTGTTTCTGGGATTTTCTTTATAATTAAATTCTTCTTCTTCTTCTTCTTCTTCTTCTTCTTCTTCTTCTTCTTCTTGTTATTGTTGCTCTGGAAATAATTCCTTGAGCAGATAGATTTGAAGGAGTTCGTAACTTAAACATCCAATACTTCTTTATTGATCCAGCCTGTTAGAAAATACCATAAGTTTTCAGTTTTCAATTCTCTTATTTACCAAATATTTACCATGTACAAGATGAGTGTACACGAAATTTAAATCATCCTCCACTTTGACAGAGAAGCCAAAACCATTCAATGGGGGGAAGACAGCATCTTCAACTAATGGTGCTGGTCCAACTGGATGTCCACATGCAGAAAAATGAAAACAGATCCATATTTATCACCCTGCACAAAACTAAAGTCCAAGCAGATCAAAGACCTCAACATAAAACCAGATATTCTAAATCGGTTAGAAGAAAAAGTGGGGAACAGCCTAGAACTCATTGGCACAGGAGACAACTTCCTGAA
Organism: Psammomys obesus; assembly: GCF_907164565.1. Taxonomy (NCBI): domain Eukaryota; kingdom Metazoa; phylum Chordata; class Mammalia; order Rodentia; family Muridae; genus Psammomys; species Psammomys obesus. The sequence goes on along the minus strand of NW_026596073.1, from coordinate 3,313,463 downwards.
CAGAACACCAACAGCACAGGCTCTAAGAGCAACAATCAATAAATGGGACCTCATGAAACTGAAAAGCTTCTGTAAAGCAAAGGACACTGTCATCAAAACAAATAGACAGCCTACAGATTGGGAAAGAATCTTCACCAACCCTTTATCTGACAGAGGGCTGATATCCAGAATTTATAAAGAACTAAAGAAGTTAAAAAGCAATAAATCAAGTAATCCAATTAAAAAATGGGATACAGAGAAAAATAGAGAATTCTCAATAGAGGAAAATCGAATGGCAGAGAAACACTTAAAGAAATGTTCAGTGTCCTTTGTCATCAGGAGATACAAATCAAAATGACCTGAGATTTCACCTTACAGCCATCAGAATGGCTAAGATCAAAAACTCAATTGACAGCACATGCTGGAGAGGATATGAAGAAAGGAGAACCCTCCTCCATTGCAGGTGGGAATGTAAACTTGTACAACCACTTTGGAAATCAATCTGGCTCTTTCTCAGACAATTAGGAATAGCACTTCCTCAAGATCCAGCTATACCACTCCTAGGCATATACCCAAAATATGCTCAAGTACACAACAAGGACATCTGCTCAACCATGTTTGTAGCAGCTTTATTTGTAATAGCCAGAACCTGGAAACAACACAGATGTCCATCAATGGAGGAATGGATACAGAAATTGTGCTGGATACAGCTGGTATACAGAGTTAATAAAATGTAACTAATAATAAAAATAAATAAATAAAACAAAAAATCATCCTCCACTCAACATATGAATCAAATTGTAACAGCTCAAAAAGCAACCACTCCTCAGTCTAAAGGGATTTGGGATTCCTTCTGCAAGCTTTTTCCTATCAAATGGTTCTAGATTGTTATGTTCATTAGAACATTAAGCAGTTACCAATGGGCAACATTAACTCATTATTTACTTATTCACAATCTGGTACCAAAAGAAACATGATTCTATTTCTTCCTGGAAGTCGAAGCTGGCTTGATGAGACATTCTTGATAGGTAGAGTGTCAAGTAGAAACAGCTCAATCAATCTTTCCAGCAGACCTCAGTGTGAATTTATTGAAATTAAAGGAAAGAATTGCAGTATTCCCTGAGTTCCCCAATGCTTTCATAGATGTTATTATTCAATTACCTTCCTGATATTCTGTACCAAGAGCAAAAAGCACAAACATGATTCTTAATCTATTTGGTTGATAAGAATAAACTTTACTTATTAGACATATAATATATGATAAACATACTAAAATCTATACTCCTAAACAAGCTAAACAACAAGGAAGACCCTAGGGAAGATGCTCAATCCTCATTCAGAAGGGCAAACGTGATAGACAATGGAAGCAGGAGAAGACGGGGAACAGTTCAAGAGCCTACCACAGAGGGCCCCTGAAAGACTCTACTGATTGAGGTATCAAAGCAGAGGCTGAGGGTCATAGTCAATCTTTGGGCAGAATGCATGGAATTTTAGGAAAGAAGGGGAAGTTACAAAGACCTGAAGGGGGTAGAGCTCCAAAAGGAAACAAACAGAGCCAAAACCTAGGCCCTGGGGGCCCTGAAGAGACTGATACCCCAACCAAGGAACATGCATGAAGAGGATCTAAAACCCCTGCTCAGATGTAGCCCATAGACTTAGTCTCCAAGTTGGTTCCCTAGTAAAGGGAGCAGGGACTTTCTCTGGCATGGACTCAGTGACTGGCTCTCTATCACCTCCTCTGGGGGTTGCAGCCTTCCCAGGCCACAGAGGAAGACAATGCAGCTAGTCCTGATAAGACCTGATTGGCTAGGGTCAGATAGAAGGTAAGAAGGACATCCCCTATCAGTGATCTAGGGGAGGGGCAAAGAGGGAGAAGAGGGAGGGTGGGATTAGGAGGAGACAAGGGAGGAAACCACAGCCTGGATATAAAGTGAATAAATTGTAAATAATAATAATAATTTTTTAAAAGGATAAAATTGAATCAACTTTACACTGGAGTCTTGTCAATATTATTTATGTTGTGTGTCTTCTTATAAAACCTGCAATTATTTTGTTCTTAAAGTTTTCTGAATTTGGCAGAGCATTGTGGCACACACCTTTAATCCTAGCACTCTGGAGGCAGAGGCAGGTGGATCTCTTGAGTTAGAGGCCAGCCTGTTCTTCAGAGCCAATTTCAGGACAGCCTAGGCTGCACAGAGAAACCTTGTCTCCAAAAATAAAAGCAAAAAACAAACAAAAAATTCTAAATTTATCTTTAACGCACATAAGAAACATGAAAGTGAACATTCTGATATGGCACCAGGTTTCAATTTTTTATACAACTCATATAGTTTAAATTATATTAACCATGCTTATTTCCTCAAATGTTTGTCACCTATATTTTTATTATATCTTTTTTTGAAGTGTATGCTATATATTTCTTAACATACCCCAGTTTTGCAATAGTATACCTATTATAGCTTGCTCTGAATACCCATTGATCAACCTTGTCTTTCTTTCCCCACCTACACTAGACCCTGGTAAAGACCATTCTAATCCAAAGTCTATGTAAATAGGATTCGACAGTGTGTGACCTTTTGTGTCTGGCTTTGTATTGCTTCATATCCTGAAACTTCACTGTGTTCTTTTATAATTCCTATGAATTTGGTGGCATAGGTTTTGATAACAGTTTCACTTTTTCTTGTATGAAACTAGTCTTTGGTTGCTTTAAGTAGCCTATATCATATAGCTATACATTTCTAATCTATCTAAATTTTCAGCATTCTTTTTCAGACTGAAGGATGTTAAATGTTATCAAATGCTTGCTTCTCTTGTATCTGTTATTATGGTCATATGGCTGTTCCCCTCATTCATTTAAGGTTGGGCACTGTTTATTGATTCATGCATATTGAATATGCTTGTAGCCTGTAATGAATATCATTTGGCCATAATAAGTAATCATTTTAATGCAGTGTTGGAAATGATATTACTTTCTTATGGGTCCTATATCTATGTTTTTCAAGAATATTGGACTTCATCCTTGATATAATAATGTTGTCCTTAGAGAACCTATTTTGAAGAAGTATTTCTATTTTTTAAAAAAATCTTAAAGTTGACATTATTATTTTTCTGAGCTTGATAGAATTGAGCAATGAAACCATCTGGTCCTGGCATTTAATGTGAAGATTTTTCTTACTGATTCAATTTTATTGCTGGTTATTGGTCTGTTCAAGAAGTCACTTTCATGATTTAAGGTGTGTGTGTCTAGAAATCTATTTTTTGTAGTTTTAAGATTTATTGTGTAATTGTTCATCCAAATATTTAACAATGTATATTTTATTACTGTGATATCAATTAAAGTTGCATCACTGTGACTTTGAGTCTTCTCTCCATGTATGTATTACTTTAATTAATTAAGGGTTTATGTGTAATATTTATCTATCCAAAGAGCCCGCTGTTACATTTGTTGATCTTTTATAGTTTTAGAGTCTATTTCACACATTTCTGTTTTAATTCTTGCTTCTTTACTTCCATTTAGTATTGTGTACATTTGTTTCTGTTTTTCTGGTTCATTAAGAAGTAATGATAGGTGGTTTGAGATTTTTCCTTTTGATGAGGGAATTGATGGATAGAAACTCCCTTTTTAGTGCTTTTTTTGTATCTCATATGTTTAGAAATGTTTTGTCCTTATTTTCATTTGTTTTGAGGTATGTTTTTATCTCTTTCTTTAGCTCTTCCTTGAACTGGTGCATAGTACCATATAACCGTTCACACACACACACACACACACACACACACACACACACAAAGTATGGCTTACATAGTACTTACACAGTACTGGTTGTCATGTTGACACATGGCATTTGTGTATTGGTTGGTACTTGTGGAAGTGCCTACATCAAGCTGGAAGCCATTTTCTTTTCTCTTTTTGTTTTTGATCTCATAATATGATTGCATTTTTTTTTTCCTAATTAGGCCTGGGCTGTATAGGAAAAGCAGGTGACTCTGAAATACAGCTTCTAGGCAGTTTTCTTCCATGGCTTCTGCTTCAGTGCCTGCCTCAAGCTTCTTCTTTGGCTTCCATGAGTAATGAACGAGCTGTAACCTATAGGCCAAATAAACACCTAAATTGGTTTTGTTTAGTGTTCTGTCACAGCCACCAAAAGCACAATAGGGTATCTTGGTATTACTTTTTTGTTTTTTATTGCATTATTTTCAAAGAGTAAATATGAAAGGATTTCAATTCTTAATATTTCTGTGATTTGTCTGTGACTTAGAATATGCACTCTCATGGAAAATGTTACATGCACCGACGAGAAAAATGTACACTGAAAGCTATAATAATTAGCTATGTTAACTTAGCACAACCTAGGATCACTTTAGAGGAACGTCTCAGTGAGCTATTATCTTAATTAAGTTAATTGAACTGGAGCACAACCAAGCAGGCAGAGAGTAACTTCACCAAAATGATGGATTATAACATTATAAACTGAAACAAACATATTTCTTCTTATAAGGCTATTTTACTTCAGCCACAGACACAAAGATTCTCCGCTTCTGGGTAAGATGCTCTGTAAATGATCAGTAGATGCACTTGGTGTAGGGTGAAATTTAACTCTGCTGTTGCCTTTTTGAGTTTCTGTTGATGTTTCGATGCTAAAAATGAGATAGTAAAGTTCATAACTGTTGAATCAGAATCTAATTCTCTCTTAAAGTCGTCTGTTAATGTTTACTTTATTTGTCTGTTGTCAGATCTGGTACTTATTTAATTTGGTAATTTCTCCTTAAGACTGACCACATTATTATTTTGCAGTGGCATTCCTCATATCTTTTATCTACTTTTGCTTATAGGCCAATCTTATATGATACAGCTGACCACACTTGCTCTTATTTTCTAACTGCCATTTTTGTAGGGCGCATCTTATTGTAAGATGAGTTTATGTAGACTTAAGGGCATTAATTTGGACTGATTGCTCTGACTCCCCTGCATCTTGACATTGGTACCTTCCAATGTTTTTATTTCTCTCTCTCATTCTCTCTCTCTCTCTCTCATTCTCTCTCTCTCTCTCTCTTTGTCTCTTGAGCCAGGGTTTATCAGTATAGCCCTGGAACTCACTCTGTAGACCAGACGGGCCTTGAACTAAGAGAAATGCCTGCCTCTGTCACCAAGTTCTGGAATTAAAGGTTTTTGCCACATCCAGCCCTTCTCTCATTATTATTTTTATGTAGTACTTTTAACCCTTCAGGATTCCTCAAGGCCTTCCTGTTCTTCAATAGGTAAAATTATTATTATTACTTTATTTTTACTCCAAATAGGTATTTTTAAGCAGGCTGCCTTTGAGCTCACTAAATCTTTTTGTTTCCCTTGATGCTAATGCCCTGTCATGCATTCTTAATTTCTGGAGTTAAATTTTCAGCTTTAGAATCTTTGTAAGATTTTTAAAATGTTTCTTTGCTAGAATTTCCCTCTGATGGTGAGATAGATGCCTGTTTTCTGTAAGCTCAGCAAGCTACCAAAAGAGCTGTTTTAGAGTCACTGAGAGTTCACCTATGCAGATTACCATCTGGTCAGCTTCTGAGTCCTTATTTTGCCTATTAGGTGAGGTAAGGCCTTCCTTAAAGCTTCTGCAATTGATGTGGCATTATTGGGGCACTGGAGAATTGGATATTTATTCTAGTACTCCTGGTATGTCTTTTTTTTTAATGCCTATCTGTGTAGAAAGCCTAAATAACCTGCTAAGTTTTTCCTAGCCTATGGTTTTATATCCTAAAGTTTTATGTCCATGTTTTTAGTATTGGATGGTACCTAGGAATCAATTTTCACGAGTCTAATTACTGTTGATTTGTCTTTACTATTTCACTGCTAGGTAGAATTCTTTTTTCATTTATAATTATTTTTTATTAATTACAGTTTGTTCATTTTGTATCCCAGCTGTAGCCCCCTCCCTTGTCCCCTCACAATCCCATCTTTCCTCTCTCTTCTCCTCCCATGCCCCTCCCCCAGTCCACTGATAGGGGTGGTCCACCTTTCCTTCCATCCTACCCTAGCTTATCAGGTCTCATCAGGACTGGCTGCATTGTTTTCCTCTATGGCCTAGAAAGGCTGCCTCTCCCACCCCACAGAAGGAGGTGATCAAAGAGCGAGTCACTGAGTTCATGTCAGAGACAGCTCCTGTTCCCCTTACTAGGACGCACACTTGGACACTGAGCTGCCATGGGCTACATCTGTTCAGGATTTCTAGATTATCTCCATGCATGGTCCTTGTTTGGAGTATCAGTTTCAGAAAAGACCCCTGGGCCAAGATTTTTGGTTCTGTTGCTCTCCTTGTGGAGCTCCTGTCTCTTCCAGGTCTTACTATCTCCCCCTTCTTTCATAAGATTCCCTGCACTCTGAACTAGAAAAGATCATCCTGAGTGAGATATCCCAGAAGCAGAAAGCTACACATGGTTTATACTCACTAGTAAGTGGCTATTAGAAATATATTGTAGGATAAACATACTAAAATCTGTACACCTAAAGAAGCTAAGCAAGAAGGAGGACCCTGGATAAAACCCTCAATCCTTATTCAAGAAGGCAAATGGGAGAGATGTCAGAAGAGGGAGAAAACAGAGAACAGGACAGTAGCCTACCACAGACGGCCTCTGAAAGACTCCACCCAGCAGGGTATTGAAGCAGATGTTGAGACTCACAACCAAACTTTGGGCAGAATGCAGGGAATCTTAGGTAGAATTCTAAAACCAGGCTTGCCTCAAATATTCTGTTAGTGTGTCACTGTAAAAGAGCTGGCTGCATCCCATGCTTCTCCTTGGAGCCAGAGATAGCAGGTGCAGATGCCTCATCCATGGATTTGGGATGGTCTGTGGACATACATCCTAGTGGTCTCCTAGTGGTCTCCCTGTCTCTGTGTAGAATCCAATTAAGAGAACCAGTTCCAGAATCTGATGTTCCTACTTGTGAAAGGCTGTGTTGTCATGTGAACCACAGTCTGCTAAGGGCAACACACCTCTGGTGTAGACCCAAGAATCCACACTGTCATGATGTGGGATCCTTCTCTCAGACTGTTGTACCAGCCATGCTTGATTACACCTGATACAGAAGTTCAAATGACAAGGCTGTATACATTTGCTGAGCACAGAAGTTGTTCCTTTGTTTCTTTTCACATCCAGGCTTGAGAATAGGAGCCATTAAGACCTGTGTGGTACAGGGCTTCACCAGCTCAAATCTAAATTTCAGAACAGTCTAGCATTCTCTGCCCATAGCCATGAGGCAGACTTGGTGAAACATGCCTGTGGCTGCCTAGTGTGATGTAAAGATGGGCTGTACCTGATTCTCAGTTGTAGTGACTGTAAAGTATCTGGCCATACTGAGGCTTTTAGAGCCTAGGTCATTGGGTCTTCAAGAGCAAAGAAACAAGCAATTCAACTTCTTGTCTCAATTTTCTTGACACCAGTCTTCTGAGTAAATCTGATGTTGATCCAAGCCAAATTATATGTTTTCCCATGGGGCACAGGTATTTGCTTAGCTTTAGGTAGTTCTAGAAGACACTTGTGAGCACATCTATGACAGCAGCTATCAGGCACATAAGTACTGGAGACAGGTTTTTTCTTTTTTCTTTTTTGCCACAAAACTGAGGCTGACATGAGTCATCTCTGAGTCTCACAGGTACAGAGAAATATACTGTTTCAAGATGAAAGTAGTGTGGACTCTAGGTTAGAAATAATACATGTGGACCTCAAGTTTGTCCTGTAACACACAGGTTTCCGTCTGGTGCTGGGACCACACAAGCGTTACACTAGTGTGCTCTGGCCTGCAGTGAGGGTCCTTTGGCTTTCATCAGGCATTAGTTTTCACTATTGCAGGCGTGACAATGAGCTCTGTGTCACAGGCTTCTGTGATGACAGGCATGCCTTGCTCCACACTGAGTTGTCCTTAGCTCTACATTATAAGCCTAAGGCCAAAGCAATCTGAGCAATTACCTGTCTTGCTCGGCATTTCAATCAGTTGTATCTACAAGCGTTGTTCCAGTAGGTTTTTCAGCATCGGTTCATCCTGCACAAAGAAGGCAGGGAGTTGGTTTCGTATCATGAGGAGTTACTATTCTCGCTACTGTGGCCAAATACCTGACAAAGAGCCACTTAAACAGGGGAAGGTTGATTTTCCCTCGTACTTGGAGGGATAAAACAAGTCATTGTCAGGAAGTCAAGCATCAGTTGTCTAAGGCCGCTAGTTACATTGCATCCAGGATAAAGAAGCAGAGAGCAATGAACGCTGATGTTCAACTAGCTTTCCTCTTTTCATGCAACTTAGAACACCACTTCATGATGGTGACTCTCACCATTCCGGGGTCTTCCCTCCTCATTCAGCCCACAGAACCCATCACAAGTCTGACTAGACAGTTGTCTCTAAGATGACTCTAATGCCTAACAAGTTTATGCCCTAAATAAACAAACTACAAATGCTAAGCCCTGGACTTTGTCTCCCCCACTGCAGAGGGATTTCTGTTCATGCTAGGGTAATCGGGTTCAGAAGAGATGTGACACAGGAAACTCTTTACTGCTTTTCTTACCAAGTCTTTCATTTTGCTTGTGGAAGGCAGGCAGAATGGACATACCCATCAGTTGGTTTCCTTTGTCCCTGGGATACAGTTGGTGGAGAAGAATTGCAGGAAGATCCCACGTAGTAGCCATCTTACCTAACATATTTTGATGGTAAGTTTTGAAAATTTTCATTGAAGATGTATAAATGTTTTTGCCTGATTTCTTTCTCGTCTTTATTATGCATTTGTCAGATGTTGGCACTATGTGCTTACAAGTTTTTATTTTTTTTGGCATTAAAAAGATTCAGCTATGAAGTGGACAAAGAGTAGGTCTCAAATTCATTGTCTGTCTTATATACAATACATCTTCATGCTTACTGCACAAAACCTTCTAAAGCTGAAGACTAATTACATGAAGCTTATTCTACATGGTTTGTAGGTCTCTGGCTCATTATTCTAAAGTTAGTTTTTGTTGACACCAGATTATAGGATAAGGATAACTTTCTTGGCTCAAGTTTCTTTTCAGTTAATTCTCCATGTTTATTGTTCATTTATATATATTTATTGTTGTTCATTTTATATATTATTGTTTATTTTACCAACAAAAATATAAATATTTATAAATGTTTATATTTTTGTTGGTAAAGCATAAAGCTTTAAGGTTGAAAAATAGAATTCAGAGAAGTGGCCTTATTATGTAAGGTATTGTATAGCAGGTTAAAATTTTAGAAAAGTAATATAGACAGTGGAGTTTTGAAACACAAAAATGATAAAAATTTGTAGTAGGCAGATCATTTTAAAAGTGCCTGGAAGAAAAAGAAAATAAATCATAAAATGTGAACTAGGAGTAAATCAATAGAAATCCATCTCTGCTTTTTCACAGCTTGGCACAAACAAAACGTACATTTCTTTCTTTCTTGTCCTGTATGTGTTTTCCTACTATTTTAAAAAAGAAAATAAAAATGTTTTTCTCTATATATGTATGTTTATATATATGTGTGTGTGTGTATTTACATATGTGATGCTATAAAATACACTTAATACCATCAAGAAAAGTGACAACAAATTGCAGTGAGAATAAAATAAAATTCAATTATTATAATCATGTATCTATAAACAAATAGTAGTATCAATAGCATAGGCTCCCCTAATGAAGTAAAAATGATAGTAATTTGATTAAGATAAGTGAAGTTAAATAGACATAACTTATCCTTTGCTGTTAATAATAGGCAAAAAAATAGAAATTATAGAGTATGCATGGAAACACAATAAAATAATAAAGATAATGAAATATTAGCTCTACAGCTTTATTATTATTATTTTAATTAAATTTTTAGTTTTTATTTTTATTAATTACAGCTTATTCACTTTGTATCCCCCCTATTCCTTCCTCCTCCTCTCCCAGTCCCACTCTCCCTTTTCTCCACCTGTGTCCCTCTCTCAGTCCACTGATAAGGGAGGTCCTCCTCACCTTTCCTCTGATCCTAGTCTATCAAGTCTCATCAAGAGTGGCTGCATTGTCTTCTGACAGGCCTGACAAGGCTGCTCCCCCTTAAGGGGGAGGTGATCAAAGAGCAGGCCAATCAGTTCATGTCAGAGACAGTCCCTGTCTCCATTAATATGGAGCCCACTTGAATACTGAACTGCCATAGGCTAATTCTGTGCAGGGGTTCCAGGCCATCTCCATGAGTGGTCCTTAGCTGGAGTATCAGTTTCAGAAGAGACCCCTGTGCCCGAACTTTTTGGATCTGTTGCTGTCCTTGTGGAGCTCCTGTCCTCTCCAGGTATCTCCCACTTCTTTCATAAGATTCCCTGCACTCTGCCTAAAGTTTGGCTATAAGTCTCAGCATCTGCCTCGATAACCTGCAGGGTAGAGCCTTTCAGAGGCCCTCTGCAGTAGGCTCCTGTCCTGTTTCCTGTTTTCTCCCTGCTCTGATGTCCATCCTCTTTGCCTTTCTGAATGGGGATTGAACCTCTTGCCAGAGTCCTCCTTCCTGATTAGCTTCCTTAGTTGTACAGATTTTAGTATATTAATCCTATATTATATGTCTAATATCCACATATGAGTGAGTATATACCCTGTGTGTCTTTCTACTTCTGGGATACCTCGCTCAGCAAGATATTTTCCAGTTCCCACAATTTATCTGCAAATTTCATGATTTCCTTGTTTTTTTATCACTGAGTAATATTCAATTGTGTAGATGTACCACAATTTCTGTATTCATTCCTCAACTGAGGGGCATCTGGGCTGTTTCCAGCTTCTGGCTCTTATAAATAAAGCTGCTGGTTGAGCAGATGTCTTTGTCGTATACTTGAGTGTGTTTTGGCTATATGCTTAGTAGTGGTAGAGCTGGATCTTTAGGAAGCACTATTCCTAATTTTCTGAGAAAGCACCCAGATTGCTGTATAAGTGGTTGTATAAGTTTACATTCCCACCAGCAATGGAGGAGTATTCCCCTTTTTCCACAACCTCTCCAGCATGTGTTGTCACTTAAGTTATTCATTTTAGCCATTCTGATGGGTGTAGGGTGAAATCTCAAGGTCATTTTAATTTGCATTTCCCTGATGACTAAGGACGTTGAATATTTCTTTAAGTGTTTCTCTGCCATTTGATATTACTTTATTGAAAATTCTCTGTTTAGCTCTATACCCCATTTTTTAATTGAATTACTTGATTTGTTGCTGTTTAACTTCTTGAGTTCTTTATATATACTGGATATTAACCCTCTGTCAGATATAGGGTTGGTAAAGATCCTTTCCCAATCTGTAGGCAGTTGTTTTATTCTGACAACAGTATCTTGCTTTTCAGTTTCATGAGGTTCCATTTATTGATTGTTGATCTTAGAGCCTGTGCTGTTGGTGGTCTGTTCAGGAAGTTGTCTCCTGTGCCAATGAGTTCAAGGCTCTTCCTCACTTTTTCTTCTAACAAATTTAGAATATTTGGTTTTATGTTGAGGTCTTTGATCTGCTTGGACTTTAGTTTTGTGCAAGGTGATAAATATGGATCTATTTGCATTTTTCTACATGTAGACTCCAGTTAGACCAGCACCATTTGTTGAAGATGTTATCTTTTTTCCGTTGTATGGTATTGGCATCTTTGTCAAAAATCAGGTGTCCATAAGTGTGTGTGTTTATTTCTGAGTCTTCTATCCGATTCCATTGATCCGCCATTCTGTTCCTATGCCAGTACCATGCAGTTTTCATGACTGTTGCTCTATAGTACAGCTTAAGATCAGGGATGGAGATATCTCCAGAAGATCTTTTATTGTAGAGGATTGTTTTAGCAATTCTTGTTATTCTATAGGAAGTTGAGAATTTTTCTTTCAAGGCCTGTAAAGAATTGTGTTGGTATTTTGATGGGAATTGCATTGAATCTGTAGATTGCTTTTGGTAAGATGGCCATTTTTACTATGTTAATTCTGCCAAGCCATGAGGATGGGAGATCTTTCCATCTTCTGATATATTTTTAATTTATTACTTATTACAATTTATTCACTTTGTATCCCATCTGTGGCCCCGCTCCCTCTTCTTCCCCTATGCCCCTCCCCTCGACCACTGATAGGTGAGTACCTCCTCCTCTTCTAGCTGACCCTAGCATATCAACTCTCATCAGGGATGGCTGCAGTGTCTTCCTCTGTGCCCTGGAAAGGTTACACCCCCAGAGAGAGATGATCAGAGAGCCTCCCACTGAGTTAATGCCAGAGATAGCCCCTGCTCCCCTTACTAGAACACCCACTTGGAGACTGAGTCTATGGGCTACATCTGAGCAGGGGTTTTAGATCATTTCCATGCATGTACCTTGGTTGGGGTATCAGTCTCTGCAGCTTTTATAAATATTATTACATCATTAATCTCATCATTAAAAATTTAAAGCAACACAGCATACAATTACATAAGGAATTCCTGGTTACCATGGTAAATTCAAACACTTAAAGAAAGCCAGCTATGAATCACTATTTCAAACATTCAGTTCTCAACTCTATCAGCTTTGGTTAAAGGATCAATTCTTGTCTTATACAGACAATTAACAGCTACCATAAAACATCCACAAAACTGTTTAAAACATTCCCACTGTTACATGCCAACAAATGGTTGGTGCCATCATCCACATACCATTGTTCATCACAAGACTTGGTAATGTGAATAAAAGTTAAAATCAAAAAGAATTAATTACTATTTGATAGTTATTGATTACTTTTGATAGTTATTTTACATGTAGCTTTATAAAATTGACAAAATGAACATTATTGAAATTATTATAGTAAGTGACATTATTCTTTAAGTCATTACTGACACTGAATACAACAATGATTCATTTCATGGCTAGATCAATACCAAAAGCATACATGGCTATTGATCCACATAATATGTTGATTAGCATTGCTTAAAAGTTATAATGTTGATGTGATCCCAAGCTGTCTCCAGACCAGCTGTATAAGAATGTGTGTGTGTATATCTGTGGCTTTTAGACCGGGGTGCTGTTATCTATCATCAGGATATAAAAACATTGAATTCAGTGTATTTTGTTTGTGTTGGTCACAAAAATAGTCTAGTGAGACTGGTGTAATTATATTTGCATAAGTAGACTCATAGGAGTTATTTACTGACATCTTACCAAAGAAATATATTTTGGGAATAAACAATGGTACTGTTTCCTTTGGAAGTTTGGATTTAATGTCTAAATATGCTTTGAAATGAGAATCCCATTTATTTTGTTTGACAAAATAGTTGTGTGTATTATGGAGCATTGTGTGATAACTTTTGTATGATAATTTAATATGTATGTGTAATGTATAATAACCAAATCAAGGTAATTACTATTTCTCTTTTGTTGCCATTTCTTTGCTTGGGGTTTTAAAATCCTGCCATCTTCTTTGTTGTAATACATAACATAGATAGTATATTATAAATACGGGCAATAAATGCTATTGATATAGATAGTATAACATGAATATGTGAATAGTATGCTAAAGAATTGGTTTTTGTACTGTGCTGTGAACTCCCACCTTTTAACTATATTTTTATATGTATCATCCAAGCCCCTCTTCCTCACTACCTTCCCTGGCATCTAGAAACCATGGCTAATCTCCCCTTTGAGGTCAACTGTCTTAATTTCTACATATTTGAGTAAAAATAAGCATTATAACTGAATGATCCTTACTGTATGTACACCAGATTTTCTCTATCCATCCATACCGAGATACTTCGTTGATTTAAGTGATAGCCTCTCTTTTTGATAACCTGATTTTCTTTTCTTTGGATGGGTACCTAGCAGTGGAAGACTTAGATCAAAAGGTAGAACCACATGTATTTTATTTCTTTCAGGAACTTTTTTTTTCATAGCAACTTTACTAATTTACTTCCCCACCTACAGTGATAATTGATCCTGTTTCTGCAGGTCCTTGCTTTCAGTTTTGGTGTTTATATTGGTTGATCAGTTGACTGGTTTTCTTTTTCTTTTTTAAAGACAGGCAGTCTAATGAGACTGAGAAGACAACTCAATTTGGTCTTACTTGCATTTCATTGATGAGTGGTTTTGATTATTTTTATAAACTTGGCTATAATGTTTTTTCTCTCAAGCAATGTCTACTAATAGAAATTATGTATTTTAAATATTTGTCTTCTACTGATGAGTTTTTAAGTACTCACGATATATGGTACTTCTTTTCCAACACACAGATTGCAAATATGCGACACTTCCAATGGTTTACTAGGTCAGTCTCTTCAGTGTGATTTTCCATTGCCAGGCAATCATCTTAGTTTGATAAAATCCCATTTGTCTACTTTTGTGTTAATTGCTTACACTTTCACAGACAATCAAAAACTCATTGCTCGTATTCCAAAATATTGTTCATTGTTTCCCCTGTGTTTTCTTTGATTTTGTATATTAGATTGTTATACTTGGGTCTCTAATACAGTTTTAGTCAATGGTTTACAATGAGAGATAGTATAGACTTTAATTCTTCTGTTTATGCATATCTTGTTTTCTAGAACCATTTATTGAAAATACTGTCCTTCTTCAAATGTGAGATGTTGATGCCTTCTGTTGATATTTTCAGAAAAATATCCAAGCTGCTTAATTTGACAGATAAATATCACTTTACTAAGTTTTCTGTCATAAGTATAATTTGTAAAAATTATCAAGTTATATTTATATTCAATCATTTCATTAATCATTAAAATCCATAGTTTATATGCTCAAGATGCTTAGTGGTTAAGAGTATGTCCTTATCTTGCGGAGGATCTGAGTTCCGGGCTAAGCATCCACAGTGAACAGTTCATGCCTGCCTGCACATGCAGATTCAGGGAACCCAACGCCCTTTCTGGACTTAGCTGGTACTTGCACTCACACTCACCCAGAGACAGACACATGCACATAAAATAACTTTTTTAAAAAATAAGAAACTAACTTACCTACTTGTTGGTTCCTACATTTATAACTAGTTCTTTTTAAAAATTTAATTTCATGTAAAGTTTTTTTTTAATAATTAACTAGTGAAAGAAAGATGTATAAATTATAGTCAAGGTTTTAGTGTTTATAGTGAGCAAATTCATCTTTAGAAAGTGTTATAAACACAAAATTTTTATTTTCACTTTTACTTTGGGCATATCACTATGCTGGAAAATAGTTGAAGCAAGGTGAAATAAAATCTCAATTAAAAATTTAATTTACTTTTCTCCAATGGCTAAGGTTGTTGAATATTTTTTGTATGTTTATCAGCTGTTTGAACTTTTTCTTTTGTGAGCTGTGTGTTCCTTTCATTGGCCCATTTATTGATTGAATTCTTTGTTTTATTGGTATTTAAAAGGCCACACTTTCGGGATACTTTCTAGGTTTTTCTGGTCAGTGGAAGAACCCTACTCAGATTATTCTTTCCTCTGTAATTTAGTATATATTTTAATATGCTTTCTAACAAGTTTTGCAGTTGTCCATTCATTTATTTAACAGCATTACATGTAAACATCAACTACCCCTTAAGAGTTTCCACATAGCTAGGTGTCCTATGTTCCAAAAAAATGAAAAATATTTCGGTGTCTAGTTAGAGGAGGGAGGCAATTAAATCCTACAAGTAACCTAATAGAACCATGGCTAGTGAGAGTTCTTGGCCAACTGCTTAGAAACATGAATGGGGAAAGCCTGCGGGAATGTTTATAAAGCTAATCAGTGAGAAGAGATACTTTCAAAACCTGTAGTCATATAGAGAATTTTCACCAAGGAACATGGTATAGAAAATGATGTGAGAAGTAGCTTGAGAAGAAAAAAAGTATATGTTCTAGCAATAATGCTAGGAAATGAAATGAAATGAAATGAAAGGAGCCCGGAGATTCTGACAAATTCAAATCATATTTTGATAGGTAAATCAAAAAATGATGAAAACTTGCCTTCAATAGAAGCATGAAAATATAGGAACAATTACCATGGGAAATGATACATGTGCTAATATAATCAACAACACTTGGGCATTATTAAAGACTGGTGACAAGAAGATGTCAGGAATTTACAGAATAATGTGGACTGAGTAACAATATCACTGACTAAAAAGGGGATAAGAAAAAGAAAAAGTCTTGTGGAGAAAAAAAAGTGATACCTGATTTTATGCTCTAAACTTAAGCTGCGAAATCACAAGTAAAGATCTTTTAGGAGACAGCTAAATGTATAACTTTGGAATTCAAAATATAGTCTTGTCTAGAGAGGACTTAGAAACTGTCAGCATAAATGATAACTGAGCCATGGAGGGAGAAGGCTATATTGGAAATATGATGAAATGTCATCTTGTTCTTTGTTTTTACAGACACAGTCAGGAAGCATTACTTAGAAATGAGGTTTTAAGAAACTTAGATGACACAAATATCAAGACTGCTCAAAGACATGACATTTGGTTATCTGTAGCTATATAAGTGGTTACCAAACAGAGAAATCATTAAGGATATCAGTTCACAACATAGCATACAATTTATCTAGCTGACAAAAACAGAAAAAAAAAGAACTCAAAACATCTTAAAAATGAAGAATTGACTCTCATTGCCAAAATTCATTTTGCAAGAAAGCTTACAAGTGGCTTAATTAATGCCTCAAGGACATTCACTCCTAGTTTGGCATAGGCTTCTTTCCAAGGATTCTCTCCCAAATGATTCGGTGTGGTCAAAAGGATGTGATCAAAGTCACATGTTTTTTGTTTTTTGTTTTTTGCTCACATCTAAGTAAGAAGGATGAGTTTCTGAGATCCCAAAGTGTCTGTCTATGTCCTTTCATGTATTGTTGATCAGGAATGGATTCTTCCATGGCTCCTATTCATAGAAAAACCTCTGTTATGAGAAGCCAAGGGGATTAAGTCTATTTCCATTAGACAATTGCAACTGCAGGGTGCTTCAGCTCTCAATTCTAAAACATCTTAGCACCAAGAGTTTTCAAGTGGTTAATCATAAAATGTACTTCATATGAATTCTCACACTTAGTGATCATAACTACCTTTTCTTTGATGCCATGTTTTATCCATTATGAATTTTTTTGAAACTGTGATTTACTTGAATTCTAAAAAGGTAGAACTTTGTCATTCCAGCTTTGTCTGTCTCTCAAGCTGCTTAGCATGGTATTTCTTTCAATATCAAGGAATTGTTTTTTATTTCTCTGCCTCATTTTTCTTTTGGTAATTAATAATAATAATATTAATAAAGTGTTGTTTTTTTCCCAAACAACTGGCAAAGGCCTTGCTTGTGAGCTCACATCTTCTTTTGTCTGGACCATCTTCTCTTTCTCGTTTTGACCTCTTTCTAATCCTACAGGTTAAGAACATGCTAACAATGTTACCCCCTATAAGAGAGCAAGCAGGACTTCTGCTTCTACCTCAGAGGAACAGGGTATATGAGAATGTTACACTGAGAAACAGCACAAATATAATTCCCTCGCAGCTCCTGCTTCATAGATATGCTTAGATAGAATCATACTGAAGTTTCTGCTGGACATTTATTGGTTTCACCTTTTACAACTGCAGAGTTGCTTCAGAATATAAATCTAGATTGTTTCATGAAATCAACTTCCCTAGATTAGCAAAGTTTGTAGAAATCTGTCTTTTAAAGGTCATGAAATTTCAGCAAAATATTTTGGATTCCCCCCCACACACACACACTCCTTATATATCAGTAAATGTGAAAGCAAAAAAATTTTTCTTTTAATAACTGACCTGGAAAGTCTGGATAGAGTTTCTCTTATGAAATGTGTCTTTTCATTAAATTACTTTCTCATATGTTCCTCCCCTAGTCATTGATAGGGGAGGTCCTCCTCCCCTACTATCTGACCCTAGCCTATCAGGTCTCATCAAGACTGTCGGGACCCTCTTTCTTTGTGACCTAGTAAGACCACCTTGCTAGAAGGAGGGAAGGAGGGCAGAACCAGGAGATGAGGGAGGACATTACAGCCCGTGTACAAAGTGAGTAGATTATAATTAAAAACAATAACAACAACTATAATAATAAAAAGAAAAATAATTTCTCATGATGAATGGGACTTAGGAAAGAAGTAACTGAAAATTCTATCAAAACCTTCATTTAAATTTTTTTGTTATATTCTGATTTAATAAGCAGTTGCAGTCATTCTTTACAGGACTCAAGCAAAAGCCTATGTAGCAAAACTTGGAATTAAAAAAAACTCTTGGTTTCAACTATAATTGTAATTGTGGCTACCAGATAAAATGTAAATCACAAATCATATATGCCATTCTTAATTAGGAAGAAAGGAGCTTTCCAAATATATCAGTTAAGACAGATTTAATAGAATTCATTTAAATATAGTCCACATTCCAATGAAAGGTATTTTTCTTAAGTTGCTTTAAACTATATAGCATACAACAAGCTTTCCTTAAGAAGAAGGTAGACATAATAAATTGTGAAAATGAGGCTTGTGTTCAAATAATTAAAATAAATCTGAAGAGAAATAACAACCATATAAAATGTGTCATCAAAATCAATAGTGTTGACAAAGTGAAAAAATTGAGCAATTGAATAATGTTGGAATAATGGATGGGACAGTAGATTGTAAATGAAATTTAAGGTGATTTAGATGTTGTTCATGAAGATGTGATGTTTGAGGGGTCTTTGCAAAGGTCAGAATGGGACATTGATCAATAAAGGAAATCACAAAGGTAGATGGCTATATTTTGGAGTTGCATTTCACTAGGTAAAAAGGTTACAGCTGGCTGCTCTTGCTCTTTAAGAGGAGAAACTGACTTCATCGAAAATCTACTTTTTACCTCATTTGTGGTTTAATTAGTGAATTTTTTTTTATTTTATTTTTTTCTTATCAGTTACATTTTATTAACTCTGTACCCCAGCCGTGTCCCGATCCCTCATTCCCTCCCAGTCCCTCCCTCCCTCTCTCATCTCCACCGTGCCCCTTGCCAAGTCCACTGATAGGGGGGACCTCCTCCCCATTCATCTGATCCTGTTTTATCAGGTATCTTCAGGATTGGCTGCAAAGCTCTCCTCTGTGGCCTAACAGGACTGCTCCTCTCAGCAATCAAAAAGGAGGAAATCATGAAATTTGCAGGCAAATGGTGGGATCTAGAAAAGATCATCTTGAGTGAAATATCCCAGAAGGAGAAAGACAAACACGGTATAATTAGTGAATCTTAAATGTGTTGATCTCTCAGACACATGCTTTAAACCAATGTAAGATTCCTAGGATCTTAGTAATCTTAATACATTTTATGATTAACCACTTGAAGACTATTGGTGCTAAGATGTTTTAGAATTGAGAGCTGAAGCACCCTCCAGTTGCAATTGCCTAATTGACTTAATCTCCTTGCCTTTCTCATAACAGAGGTTTTTTTATGATTAGGAGTTATGGAAGAATCCACTCCTGGCCTGGCCAACAATACATGAAAGGAAATAGATAGACACTTTGAGATCTCAGAAACTCATCCTTCTTACTTAGATGTGAGCAAAAAAAAAACAAAAACAAAAACAAAAAACATGTGACTTTGATCACATCCTTTTGACCACACAGACAAAAGGGGGAAATGCTGCAATATATTTGATCACACTGTGAACCCTGAGATTGTATACTGGAAAAACTTGTTTCTCGTTGTGGTGTGTCTCAGCCCTAGCACACACCTTTAATCCAAGGATTTTCTATTCATTGTAAACAGGTAATTGTAGTGTGTCTCAGCTCTCCCCCCCCAGTAATTCAAGAGTTTTCTGTAAACAGGATTAAAGAAAGTCAACCAGGGGTCAAGAGGTGGAGCAAGCAACTTGTTGACAGGGAATGAATAAAGAATAAATATAGTGAAAGTTTTGGCTTCTTTAAAAACTCAGTTATGTTATATAAGCAGGCTTTTTTTTGGGGGGGAAGATTTATTTTAGCTTACAATTCTCAGGTCACAGCACACCATTTAGAGTGGTCAGGGGAGGGACCCAAGGCAAGAGTCTGGAACTGAAGCAGAAGTCATAAAGGACTGCTGCTTCCTGGCTTGTTTGCTTGTAGTTTGTTTAGTCTTCTTTCTTATTTCATCCAGAACTACCTTCCCAGAGGGAGCTGGAACCTTCCACATCAACTATGAACCAAGAAGTGCTTTAGGGCTGGAAAGACACCGCAGCACTGTGGCTGCTTTTGCAGAGGACCCAGGTTCTATTCCAAGCACACACATGGCAGCTCACAACCACGTGAGGTGTGTGACATCCTCTTCCAGCTTCCTCAGGCACTGAGGGCACATGGTGTACATGCATACATGCAGGCAAAACACATGTGCATAAACTAAAATAATTTAGGAGGGAAATGCCCTACAGACTTTTCTACTGCCCAATTCTATACAGGCATTTTCTTGATGAAGATGCTTTTTTTTTTCTTTTAGCAGAGGTTTACTTCTCTTGGAACTTAGGAAATCCACATGCAGTGAGACATACAGACACATGGATTCTGTTTACTCACAAGGACAAGGCACCAGGCACTGCATCTACCCTTTCTAGTATACGCTCTTTTTAAATTAATTAATCAATTACATTTGATTCACTTTGTATCTCAGCTGTAGCCCACTCCCTCAATTCCTCCCAATCTCACCCTCTATCCCTCATCTCCTCCCATGCCCCTCCCCAAATCCAATGATAGGGGAGGTCCTCCCCCCTTCCCTCTGACCCTAGCCTTATCTGGTCTTCTCAGGACTGGCTGCATTGTCTTCCTCTGTGGCCTGTTAAGGCTACTCCCCTATCAGGGGGAGGTTATCAAAAAGCCAGCCACTGAGTTCATGTCAGAGAAAGTCCCTGTTCCCATTACTAGGGAACCCACTTGGAGACTGAACTGCCATGGGCTGCATCTGTGCAGTGGTTCTAGGTTATCTCCATGCAAGGTCCTGTAAACATGCTTTTTTTTTTAACCCCAAGTTTTGGATATGTGGATGCTTTTAGTTTATCCATGGCTGATAATTGCCTCTTGCAGTTCAGAGAGGGGTTTAGTCTTTGTGAGCTGATAACAGCCTTGTGCAGGCTCACAGAGGCATGTGATCTTTGCCAGCTACGAAGAGTTTAATTCTGAGGACTTGAAGAGGGTGTATAAATATGGAGCCCAGAGGGAGAAGGGGCAAGGGCTTCTAGGAGGCAGAAGAAGGAGGAAAAAGGCTGCTTGTTCATCCTGCTTCAATGGCATTTGCTGTTGCTGGATTGCTAGATATTCTGACGACTGAGATTGGTATTTTCCCAAAGAATCCAACAACCCTAACCAGCTGGAACTAAGTCTAAAAAGAGCTATGTCTCCTTTCCCTTCTAACCTTCTTTCTCTCCTACCTATGGTTGGGGAGGAGGGGTTAGAAGGGAGGTAAACGCTTAAGGAACTCCAAGTAAAACAGAGTTTAAAAACTGCCTACAGAAAGTGAGAAGTCTGGAGGGTGGATAGAGAGATGCACAGGAAGTAGAAAGGAGGGCCATTCAGTAGGAATAGTTTATAAGACAGTGTGGAGAAGGAGAAGGGATTTTTTTTTTTTCCTTCTGGAGAAGGAAGGTCAGCTAGGTGCTTTCTCTACCTCTCTGAGCTAGCAGATGTTCACCCCAGACTTTCATGTAGGCAGCATCAACATGCATTTGTTACAAGAATGCATCCAAATAAAGGAAGTAACATAATGACAACTTCTTTGTTTATTGCTATCAGAAAAGACATTTAAGTATACACGTGCAATTTTTAAGAATTAGGAATATTTAAGTAGAATTTAGAACAATGTACAAGCATTTTATGTGCTAAAAATGTGCCAGACTCTTTCTCCAGCCTTCATCTGTAGCCCACTCGAAAGTTTGTATCTTCATTGGCTCGGTGATGCACTATAATTGCAACTCTTACCAGGGATAATAGTCACACTTCTGTCTAAGGAACAGGCAGACAAAAGAAATATCCAAGCCTTTTCTTTGATAGAATTGTGATTTTGGATAGAAGCTTAATTGATCCTGGTATAACAGGGTATTCAGATTTAATCTAATGTTAGCATAGTGACCTCCTTATTAATATATAATGTTTCACACTTACTTATTGTGAATGTAGGGGTATGCATGTTCTAGACTTAACATGTGTAGGTCAGATAATAACTTTTGGAAGCTGATTATATTCTTTTTAATTTGTGCCTCAGGGATCTAACTCAGGTCACCAGACTACCAGTCTCAGAGGCAAGTGTCTGTATCTGCTATGTTGCTTCACTAGTCCATGCTTTAAAATTATGCACATCAGAGAAAGTCCCTCAGTGACAGGCTCTCTGATCACCTTCCCCTGGGGCAGGGGGTGGGGGGTGGGGAGGAGTGCATCCTTGCCAAGCCACAGTGGAAAACAATGCAGCCAGCCCTGATGAGACCTGATAGGCTAGGGTCATATAGAAGGGGAAGAAGATCTCCCCTATCAGTGGACTAGGGGAGGGGCATAGGGGAAGAAGAGGGAGGGTAGGATTAGGAGGAGATGAAGGAGGAGGCCACAGTCGGGATACATATTGAATAAATTGTAATAAGTGATAATAAAAAATTTTCATATCAGATAAAAGACATCCTTAAGTCAGATTCCACCAAGACAATAGTAATTTTGACTCCATTCTCGTTATGCACTCTGAGGTCTATCTTAGATTTCCAGGATGACTGAGCTGACAGTATGGGATTTCTCACCTAGGAGCTCCTTGGCTGCTAAATAAGAATATTCTGGAGAAATCCTAGGTGTGCAAATGCCCAAAAGAATTTTCTGGTGAAAACTCATCTTTCACCTACAAATCTTAACTTATATATATGCACACAATAACAATCTATTAAAAAGTCATACATTTGAAGAAAAGCAGAAAGGGATAAATGGGAGGGTTTGGAGGGACAAAAGAAATTGAGAAATGTTGTGATCAAATTAGAACCTCAAAAATAAAATAAAAATAGAAAAGCGATAAAGAAAACGGATGCCTGTTGATAAAAGTAAACAGCTTTTATTTAAAAATGAGCCTGTTATTCTGTGTAAGTTTAATACTGTCTCCCTAAGTTATCACAGCTTCAGAGGTGAGCAATTGGGGATATCTAGAAAAGTGATTGTCTTCAACTTACAACTAAGTAAATGGCAGAGAGCTTGAGTCTAACTGCAGAACTTGAGTCCTCGCTGACATACTGGTTACTCCTCTGATTGCCTAGATTGATTTTTACAGTGAAATTCTCTACAGAAAACCCAGAGTGTATCTGAAGCTTGTCTGTGTTGCATGTCTGGTCATCAGGAAATTAAAAGGCCTAAGTGGTTCAGGCCCTGTCACCATGGGGCATGTATGACTGACAGATAACCTTTCAGGGTGATTCATTGCCTGGGAAAGCAGGCTGTGGTATTGTACAAAGTATCAGATAGAAAAAAAAATTGACTACAAATTGTAAGGACTCAATATTCAATATGTGCATCCCTGTGGAAATGAGAAATAAGGAAGTCACTAGGAATACGGAACTGGAGTTTGTGCGCCCAGGAATATGCCACCTTATCCTCTGACAAAACAATTCTGGGACCTTTTAGAAGTTACATTAAATATTTAGTATTTTCATTGGCAGTTAAAAGTTACATAAATTTTAGCCTGCTCAATAAAGACAAACAAAAAAATTTCTTTACATTACATTGTAAAAAAAAAATCCCAAATATTTCAATATCTCTGAAGATCTGTCTAGCTGCTTATTCATATAATATTAACAAATGTTCCACTGTTTATTCAATATTTATAAGCAATTTTAGAACCATTGCTTTTCTATCAGCCTGATTTCTAATTAAGTAAATTCAGAACACTCCTATCCTCTTCGCTAATGCCCACATTTTCTTCCTATGCTCCAACAATACGGCAACGAGAAGAATCAAAGTATAGCAAGAAATGAATTAGAAAAATAAAGCCTGAATTAATACTAATTAATTAAACCCAACAACATCATTTTAGAGAAAGTGAATGAATTCATTTGCAATTTAATACACATCACAGGATTTTGCCTGTGTTGGTTACTTTTCTGTTGCTGTGATAAACAACATCAACCAAAGAAAGATAAGGAAGAAAGGGTGTATCTTAGCTGGTAGAAAGTTTTCTTTCTCATTCAAAGCCAACCCGAACGATGCACTTCCTCCTACAAAGGGATGTTTCATAGCAATGTTTAAGGAGCTAAACTTAATCCTTAGCCACGTGACCTTTCAAAGCCTTGGAACCTGTTGTACACACGTTCCCTCCAAACTCAGACCAGAAAAGAGATAAAGCAAGGACAATCGCGCTGAGAGATGTTTGTGGATACCTCCTGAAATGGATATATTTCATTTTCATCTATAATCCACTTATCACAGAAAATCTAGCATGTGGCTTCACACAGAGCTTCATAACATTGAGAAATACAATCCAAAATCATATAAAGGAAGAGACTATAAAATGAACATCAGTATATTAGCAGACCTCACCACAAATAATAGCTACCAAATATTTCTCCAATATCTGACTCAGTGTGTATGCTTTTTATTTTATTATTGTGTATGCATGTAACTATATATGTGACCATGTTCATTGTGTCCCAATTCATATGTGTGCAAGTGTGTGGAGGCCAGAGGATAGTCTCGGGTATCATCATTAGGAATGTATCCACTTCCTTTGAGACAAGGTCTCTCATTAGCCTAAAGCTGATAAGCCAGGCCAAAGGATCCTTCTGTCTCTGTCTCTTTTGCACCAGGATAATAAACAAAACCACTATGTCTGGCTTTTTACATGGATAAGGAGGATCAGTTTCATATCCACATGCTTAAGTGTAAGCACTTTACTGAATGAGCCACTTCTCTAGCCCTCTGTAATGAATGTTTTTACTTTTCTCCAGTGTTAACAAAGATAAAAATGAATTGGGAAACATTAAATTATACTAAATATAAAACATTGATTTTTTTTCTTAATTAATTATAAAATAAGTGGTAGATTCTCTGAACACCCCAAACATTTGCTTTATTAATTTTGTTTTTATAGTCTAATGAAAACATATTAAGTGAAATGAAATGTAGTCAGAAAGACTGTATGCATCAATGTATAGTTGCAGCAATGTATGTTCTATGATGCTATTTAGGGGCTATTTGGAAAAGTACTTAATGAGATGAAAAACATGAGCCATATGTATTTAGACTTACTTCATTACTTTATTGAAGCATGCTTAGTAAAAAAATCTCACACATTTAATAAGAGAAATTGGCATGATATATTTTGATATATGTGTATACCTAGTAGCCATTACCACAACCAAGGCAACAAATTGATCACTCTCAAAATCTTATTCTTATGCATTTACAATATCTTTGCTTTTCCTGCCCACTTGATCGTGACAACTTATTTCCTTCTGTTCCTATAGTTAGCATTTTATGGTTTTATGTAAGTAGAACTATATATAATTTACGTTTTTTGTCTTATGCTTAATATGATTATTTTTAGATTATATACAATTGCATTTTTTAAACATGGAACAATATTCCATTTAATAGATGTATTACATTCTATTTATTTATCATTGATGGATATCTGGCTTATTTTCAATTTTGGACTGTTCTAAAAGAAAGCAGCCATGAACATTCATGCATAATGTAAAAGTGTACTTACTGACTTATTGTTACTCTTGGGTACCTGAGAAAGGGCTGGATCTAAGTTAAACAGTATACATAACGTTGTCTGTAATTGTATTCATTGATAGTTGTATTTTACATTTCCATCAGCAATGGAAGAATTTCTAGTTCATTGATATCAATGTCCATTTGAGCTTCTTTATGAAATAGCCAGAGTTTTCTATAAACAACAACAAAAAGTAATTTTTCACAATTTTATAGCTTTGAAGTTCAAGATCAAGGCATAGACAGACTCCATATGGAATGAGATCTTGCTTCCAGGTATACATATTTTCCATTTTCTGGGTCCCCCAGATTGGAATCAGAGAACTATCTCTCTGCAGTTACTATTAAGAACTAAGTCTGATCATGAGAATGTCATCTTCATGAAATGATTACCTCTCAAAAACCCGTTCCATGAAAACATGATAGCACTAGGGATTGGGTTTAAATCTGGGATCCCAGTCACAACACTGAATTGGAGACAATCTACATTTTATCATCATTTTTGTGATCAACTCTTGTAACCTTTATCAGTCTGGTAAGTCTATCTCATTGTGGATTATTACAGTTTATTCACTTTGCATCCCAGCTGTAGCCCCATCTTTTCTCAACCCCACCCTCCCTTCCTCAAAGCACCTTTTTAACAACAAGATAGATATAGGCCCTAACATACTTCCAACATCCCAGGAATCCTGAATTTTATTCCATTTGTGTTTTTCCATATCTAAGTTGGATCATCTCTGGCTTCGAGTTTCTGGATACATCAGCTGCACACCCAATCTCTCTTGAAGGTTTACCCCTTCTCTACCTTGTTGCGATTCCCAGAGTAAATTGTACAGGCTGGGAATCAATAGCCAAATGAAGTTCTGGCTGCTGTTGGACAATAATTCTTTTAATTTTCATGTATCTGCTTACTTTCACTTTTTTGCTAAAAAAAGTCAAGTGGTATCTTCAACACTTTGCTTGGAAATGCCTTAACTAATATCCTAGTTTGTTATATACAATATATAATATATTATATATAAATATATTCAAAAATATATTTATATATAAAATATATATACACATGAAAATGTATAGATATGTTGATCACAAATTTCCTCCTTTTGCTTTGCTAAATAAATAGAAATACATAATTATTTTTATTGCTTACATGTCACTCATTTGTTTTTAGATTCTACCTGTATATACTGTAATAACTGTGATATTAAGATACGCTACTTCATTTCTCTCCACTCCAGTGTCACCATATGAACAAAATAATGTTATTAAACTACCCCATCAGTTGGCTGTAAAATTTGAGTCAGATCACCTGTATAGCCATTGGATTAAGTTGCTAGGTTTAAAAATATGTAAACAATTGCTACCTATTATTATTTTCCAACTCATTCCAATTTCTATAGTTATGGCCCACACCGAGACATGAACAATTCCTCCTGGCCTTACTGAAAATGAAGCATCCCTTCTAGGTGCAGTCTCCCTGCTCTTGTTAAGATCTCAATTACCCAACACTTTAGCCAACACTTTAGCCAGTCACTCAGGTGGTCATAACATTTACCTGTGGCAGCGTGGGAAGGCAGTCATATTCTGGATTACACGCTTGTCAGTTTCTATCGTACTGCCTATTTCCTTCTCTATCCTCTGCCTGCCAGGCTCCACTCCGTGGCATTCCCCAAACTGACAGCCCCTGACACAGTGCCCAGAAATGTCCTGCTATGAAGTAACTCTGCCACTTCCAGTGTCCTTGATGCTCAATCCTGTAATATGACACCGAACGATGTCTCCATTTTCAAGCTGCAATGATTTTTTTTAAAGTTTGAAATTAAATTGTTTTTTTTTTTATTCGTTTCTCTATGGTAAAGATGGAGAATATGAACTGACATGGAATTATAATGTTGGAGTAGTCAAATCCTCCATGATGTTAAACCATTGCTTTGGAAACCAAAACAGGAAAAAAAAGCAATTTTAATTTGTCAATAACAAAATTACTAATATAAAGTTGATTCATCACAACATCCACAGTATTAATTTATGGGTTTTTATTAGCAGAATGATATAATTTGATAAGCAAACTGTATATAATATTTGAATTTCTTAAAACAGCTCATATCCAAATTCTCTCTTAATATTTATTCGAGCAGGCTTTGGTGAAGTCATTTAAGGTGAAGTCACCCTCATTTACGAAAATATAATAGCATATATAAGCATACAATAATAAATTTAAAGAAAAGTGAGTGTAAGGACGCTGTTGTATTTTGGTGAATTTCTAGAGTAGGTTATGTTTTATTAAGAGAAAAATTAAGATTTTTCCTATAGTTTTGAAAAGAGGAAACTAGTCAATCTGAGGTTAAAGATTCAGTGTTTTTTCCTGGGTATTTGGGGAAACTTTTTTTTTTTTTTTTAAGACAAGTTTGCTTCTGAGAAGGAAGCTACATGAACATTTTTCCCTTTGCCCCAGAGCAGCAGTTAAAAATCCATTCAGAGGTTTTAAGCAAAGTTCACTTGATTGCAGGTCAGTACCCGGTGGATAAATCACAGAATTGCTTCAAATAATGTACACGGTTTGCTTCCTCCCTGCTGAGGAGAGGCTGTGAGCTGAGAAAACATGAAGTAAGAACCGCTTCCTCATGCCTAAGGTTAATGCCCCTGTCACAGTTTTAAGGCCCTGCCAGGCAAACACAGAGAAGTAACTTAAAATGTAACAGTTTCCATCAAACTGCCACAAGCAGTAGAAAACAAATGAATGTGCTTCTCATCTCTGCCTGTGGCAGGGCATTTGTTAAAGTATGAAGATAAGAGAAAAAGAAAGGGAAAAGAAATCCCCTGGCAAGGAGCTTGAGTGAAATATGCTACCCAGAGAGCAGGGCCTTTCAAAAATAGTTCTTTGTAATCACTGTGGTCTTTTAGGGTGGCCGAGTGCAGTGTTTCAGGGACACACTGAGGTATAAATGCTCCCTCACTGCATAAGACCATTGACCCCCTGCTGCTTGAATAATCGTTCTCAAGCACCATTTTCATCATGTCATTTCTACTCAAGGACCCTTAGGGAAGAGTGCCCTAGTGGCTGCCATATTAATTCCAACCCCTTCAGCCTGGCATCCCTAGTGGTCCTCCTTTCACTGATCTTTGCCTCTGTTGTACCAGCAAATATGCTCTGTTCAGTCCCTTCAAATAGATTGGCCTGTTTTCCTCTGTGTGAATTTTTCTGCTCCCTGATACTGGATTTATTATGTTGCTTGTTCTACTGTAATCTTGAATGTGTTTCTTAGTCCCCAAACTCAGAGCTACACAGGCCTACAGATACCATCTATTCCAGGCACATCGATTCTCTGAAACTGCCTATAAAACGAGTTCTTCTCAAGAACCATAGACCTACTTCATTCATGTTGATTTCAAATTCTTTCCGATTCAAATAACTTGCAGCATGTATATGTATATTTATTTAAATTTATAAATAATATTTCTGCAAGTTTGATTCCTGTAACAGAGATCAACATATAAAATTGAAACATGATTTATGTTTGAATCCCCCATTACTTGACAATGTCTCACTTTTTTATTTGTTCATTATGTATTTATGACTTCATCCCTATGTGTTATAAACATTGTCAAATTTTGCTGCAAAGTCTAGACATGTTCCTGCACTCATGTAAATGGAATTGTCCAAGCAACTGTGACCTCAGTTGCCTTCAAAGCTGACACAAAGGAAGGTCTGAGAGTAGCAGTAGCCAAGAACAGGTCATGATTAGAGAATTAAGGACTGTAGATGGTCTATACAAGCAAACATAATATTTTGGTAATTTTATTTACTAAAGAAAGGGAAAAGGAACTTTGGATGTTTTGGGGTGGACAAAGTTTTCGTGTGTAAGTTCCTGTTGCAGCGAGGCAGATCAGGGCGTGTGAAAGATGTAGGAGGAAACCAGCGACCAAAGTATTTAAAGTCTTGTCGAAAGCTTTCCACTATAAGCTACAGTGAGTTATCATTGGGAACCCAGTTCTGTCTGCAAGTTTTAATGTTGAGACTTCTGATAGAATGGCTTTGTGTGTGTGTGTGTGTGTGTGTGTGTGTGTGTGTGTGTGTGTGTATAATGATGTGCATATGGAGGAAAATATGCATTAAAATTGTGTCTGGCACCTTATAAAAAGAAGCTTTATCATATGTTATCTCTATTAAAGCCCACCATGGAGTTACAATGTGGAGAAACATGGGCAGATCAAATGTAGTTATTATGTTGTCAAAACTTCAGTGGCAGTCACTACAGTGACTTGGAATGCTCATTGACCCATGCTTTGCCACACAGGTAGGTTAACCAAACGAAATGTGAAAAAGGAACTCACTGGGTTTTCTTGTGAGCCTCCACGGTTACATGGGAGATGCCAGATTTATTCAGAGAGAGATTATTATGCATGTATTTCAACTCTTTCCTGAGAACTAGTTAAATATGCATAAACTTCTCACATATTGCAAGGATATAAAATAATTGAGGATGAGATGGTTATTTTTGGAAGGTGGATTTCTTTCTTGTGAGCTATGCTGCAGATCCCATAATCTGAAGAAAAGGGGCTTGGACACTTCCCTGTTGAGAAAAGACTGCAAAGAAGGACAGCTTCCACTGCAGTGACTGTGGAAAGCCTTAGTCTCTTGAATCTCACTGAGAAAGTCTCAGAGGGTAAAAATGCTTTAACTAATGGAAGCATGTTAGAAGTTGCTGGTGCATGGTTACCTTGGTAAAAGCAATGCACAGAAAAAGTTGTAAAACTTCTCAAGAAACAAATTGTTAGGGTACTTGTTGACACTGTACTAACATGGAAAAAAAGCAACTAAATTATCACTAGAGATCTGCTAAATTCAAAAACATTAAAAAATAAAGAAAAATATTCAATTTTCATAAAGACCAGGGCAAATAAAAATGCATGAGTGAAAGGGCGTTCCTTCAAGAATGTGCAAAATTTCTCTCTCCAACACTGTATAGGCTCAGAGAACACAGCATTGGAAATCAAGATGAACTTTGATTTTATGACAACCTTCAACCTGGAAAAGTAGAAAATCCCATCATAATAATAATGCTAATGTTTATTATCAAAAAATTGCTTCTACATATCTACAACATAATTCCTGCCCTTAAGGTTCAGGGATAATGATGGAAGAGAAATAGAAAGACTATAAGAACCAGAAAGAAACAAACGAGGGAGGCAGGGCAAGATGATGGTGCCAGGAGAACACTGTGTCTGAGGAGCGGGACAACATTTTTTTATACAGCAACCAAGAGACTGAACTCTGGGCCCTAAAACAACAGTGATCGTGTTTCCCAGGTGAGAGGAAACCCCCAAACCCTCACGGCGTGGGAATCAATCGGGTCCACTCTCAGGTCACCCAGCCAGAATGCAGAAGAGATCCTGTGTCTCACAGGCACTAGGTCACCGGACCAGAGCCACATGCCTGTGTGTCCCGATCACCTTCCCAGCCTGAACGGTGGGCACAAAAACACCAGAGACTGGGAGTCCCCGTCACGAGAAAAACCCACGGGGAAGGAAGGCAGTGGGACTGGCCACAGGTCACCCAGTCCTTCCCTGGAAAAAGTCTCGCAGAGTGGCGGGTACTAGCCGCCATCACTGAACTGGGCCAAAGCCGGGAGCACAGAGAGTTGTTGAGCGCCCAGCTGTCCGGCACAGACAGAGCTGTGCGGCCCAGGGCAACAGAGACTAGGAGTCTCTGTCAGGAGTAAACCCCACAGGGAAGGAAGGAAACGGGGACCCGGATTAGGTCATCCAGTATATCCCTGGAAAAGTTCCTGCAGATTAGCAGGCGGGCGTGCGGGCCACCAGCCCAGAGACCTGTTTTGTACCAACTATTCCTCACGGATATAACTGTGTGTCCCAGGGCACCAGAGACTTGGAGTCACTGTCGGGAGAAATCCTTACAGGGAATGAAGCAAAGGGGACAGACTTAGGCCACCTAGTATATCCCTGGAAAAGGTCCCGCACACTGGCCCAACCCAGGGACCTGCTGTGCACCAGATAGCCTGCTGTTACCAGGAGAGAGGTATTCACCCACTACAGATTACGACTTGAGTACTGGGGCACAGAGCCCCAACCTCAGACCTACAAAAGCCCGGAATTCCCGAGATCAACCCCCAGATACTGCTCCAAGGGGCAACCAGTTATCCCTAACAAAACTGACCAAACCAAGGGACACACAGGTTACAGCAGCAGCTCACTAAATTTACAGCATGAAACCCAGAAGCAGGGCAGCTGTCTCTAGGCCATCTCCTGGGGACAGGAGAGCCCTCTTGACTAACAAGGACCACAGTTACCACTCTGGTCTCTATGCCTGAGGTGAGCTGTGGCAACTCCTGAAAAATACCAGCCATCCAGTGACTGTACCCAAAAAGCTGAGAAGGAAAAACCATCTTCCGGCCAAGGGGATTCTCTCTACCACAGGATTCCAGGAACCACCAGATACAAACTCCAAACACCTAAGATAGCTCAATGGGTACAGGCCAGCGTAAAAGCTCAACCAACAAAAGCCAGAGCAATATGGCATCTCCAGAACCCAGTTATCCAGGGGTAAGTAGCCCTGGACACCCCACCATAAATGAAATTCAAGAAGATGACCTAACATCTGTGCTCATGAAGAGGATAACAGAGGAAACAAATAAAATGCTTAAAGACCTAGAGGAAGGTAAACTCAAACAGATTATGGTCATCAGTAAAGAAATAGAGAAAGATAAAAACAAGCAAATTATGGCCATCCACGAAGAAATAGAGGAAGATAAAAACAAACAGATTATGGCCATCCATAAAGAAATAGAAGAAGATAAAGAAAAACAGATTATGGCCATCCGTGAAGAAATACAGGAAGTTGCAGCCAAACAGATTGTGGCCTTTAGAAAGGAGATACTTAAATCACTGAAGGAAATACAAGAAACAGAGGATTGTTCAAAAAAACAGCTAAAGGAATTGAAAGAAAATACAGTCAGACAGGTGAAGGAAATCAACAAAATGGCTCAAGACCTGAAGATAGAATTGGAAAAATTAAAGAAAACAGAAATGGAGGAAATTGTGGAGAGAAAGAACTTAGGGAAGAAAACAGGAACTACAGAGGTAAGCATAACCAATAGACTATAAGAGATGGAAGAAAGAATCTCAGATGTGGAAGATACAATGGAAGAAATAGTTGTATCTGTCAAAGAAAATGTTAAATCTAAAAAATTCTTGACCCAGACAGTCGAAGAAATCCAAGACAACATAAAAAGACAAAACCTAAGAATAATAGAAATACAGGAAAAAGAAGATTCCCTCATCCAAGGTCCAGAAAATATTTTCAACAAAATCATAGAAGAAAATTTCTCCAACTTAAAGGAAAGCCAATAAGAATACAACAGGCCTACAGAACACCCAATAAATTAGACCAGAAAAGAAAATCCTCCCGCCACATAATAATCAAAACAGTAAGTATACAGAACAAAGAAAAAATACTAAAAGCTGCAAGGGAAAACGGCCAAGTAACATATAATGGCAAATCCATTAGAATCACACCTGACTTTTCAACAGAGACTATGAAAGCAAGAAGGGCCTGGACGGTATCATGCAGACCCTAAGAAAACACAGATGTCAGCCCAGGCTACTATAACCAGCAAAACTCTCAATCTTCATAGACGGAGAAAACAAGATATTCAATGACAAAAACAAATTTCAACAATACCTACATACAAATCCAGTGTTACAGAAGACACTAGGAGGAAAAATACAACCCAAAAAAACTAGCTGCTTTCAAGGAAACACAGGAAATAATTAACCTCCCTGCAGTAAAACAATAAGCAACCAAGCACACAAACTTATGACCACAGCCAACATCAAAATCAAAGGATCTAACAGCCACTGGTCATTAATCTCTCTCAACAGCAGTGTGCTCAATTCTCCAATAAAAAGACACAGACTAACAGAATGGATGCTTAACAAGATCCAGCAATCTATTGCATACAAGAAACACACCTAAGTCACAAAAATAGATATTGTCTGAGGATAAAGGGTTGGAAGACAGCTTTCTAAGCAAATGGACCCAAGAAGCAAGCAGGAGTAGCCATTCTAATATCTGATAAAATAAACTTTCAACCAAAATTAATCAAAAGAGATGGGGAAGGACACTTCATACTCATCAAGGGAAAATGCCACCAGGAAGACATCACAATCCTGAACATCTATGCCCCAAATACAAGGGCACCCACATTTGTAAAAGAAACATTGATAAAACTTAAACCACACATAGATCCCCACACATTAATAGTGGGAGACTTCAACACCCCACCCTAAACAAAAGACAGGTCAACAAAACAGAAATTAAACAAAGAAACGATGTTTCTAACAGAGGTCATGAATCAAATGGACCTCACAGACATTTACAGAACCTTACACCCAAACACAAAAGAACTTACCTTCTTCTCAGCACCTCATGGAACCTTCTCCAAAATAAACCATATAGTGGGTCACAAAGCAGCCTCAACATATACAAGAATATTGAAATAATCCCTTGTATCCTGTCTGATCACCATGGAATAAAGCTGGACCTCAACAACAACAGAAATAGCAAAAAGCATACACACACATGGAAATTGAACAACTTGCTACTAAATGACAACTGGGTCAGGGAAGAAATAAAGAAAGAAATTAAAGTCTTCGTAGAACTCAATGAAAATGAAGACAACATACCCAAACTTGTGGGACACAATGAAAGCAGTGCTAAGAGGAAAGTTCATAGCACTAAGAGCCTTCAAGAAGAAATTCGAGACAGCTCATTCCAGCAACTTAATGGCTAACTTAAAAACCCTAGAAAAAGAAGAAGCAGACACACCAAAAAGGAGTAGATGGCTGGAAATAATCAAACTCAGGGCTGAAATCAATCAATTAGAAACAAAACAATTCAAAGAATCAATGAAACCAAGAGCTGGTTCTTTGAGAAAATCAACAATATAGACAAACCCTTAGCCAAGCTAACTAAAAGGCAGAGAGACACCATCCAAATCAACAAAATCAGAAATGAAAAGGGGGACATAACTACAGACACAGAGGAAATCCAAACAATCATTAGGACTTACTTCAAAAGTCTATATGCCTAAAAATTTGAAAACCTAAAAGAAATGTACAATTTTCTTGATCAATTCCACTTACCAAAACTGAATCAAGACCAGGTAAATCAATTAAATAGTGCTATATTCCCCAAGAAAATAGAAGCAGTCACTGAAAGTCGCCAATCCAAAAAAAGCCCAGGACCAGATGGTTTCAGCGCAGAATTCTACCAGACCTTCAAAGAAGAGCTAACTCCATTTCTCTTCAAACTATTCCACAAAATAGAAACAGAAGGAACACTACCAAACTCATTCTATGAAGCCACAGTCACCTTAGTATCTAAACCTCACAAAGACCCAACAATGAAAGAGAATTTCAGGCCAATCTCCCTTATGAACACTGATGCAAAAATATTCAACAAAATACTTGCAAACCAAATTCAAGATCACATCAAAGATATCATCCACTATGACCAAGTAGGCTTCATCCCAGGTATGCAGGGGTGGTTCAATATACGAAAATCCATCAATGTGATCCACCATATTAACAAACTGAAAGAAAAAGACCACATGATAATCTCCCTAAATGCTGAAAAAGCATTTGACAAAATTCAACATCCATTCTTGTTTAAGGTATTGGAGAGAGCAGGCACATACCTAACCATAGTAAAGGCAATATACAGCAAGCCTATACCCAACCTCAAACTAAATGGAGAGAAACTTAAAGAAATCAGGGAAATCAGGGACAAGGCAAGGCTGCCCACTCTCTCTATATCTCTTCAACATAGTTCTGGAATTCCTTGCTAGAGCAATAAGACAGCTGAAGGAGATCAAGGGGATACAAATTGGAAAGGAAGAAGTCAAATTATCACTATTTGCAGATGATATGATAGTATACCTGAGTGACCCCAAAAATTCTTCCAGGGAACTCCTACAGCTGATAAACACCTTCAGCAAAGTGGCCGGATACAAAATTAACACACACACAAAAAAAAAATCAGTAGCACTCCTGTATACAAAAGACAAAAGGGCTGAGAAAGAAAATAGGGAAACAACACCCTTCACAATAGCCACAAATGACAAAAAGTACCTTGGTGTAACCCTAACCAAGCAACTCAAAACTTGTATAAAAAAATTTCAACTCTTTGAAGAAAGAATTAGAAGAAGATATCAGAAGATGGAAAGATCTCCCATGCTCATGGCTTGGCAGGATTAACATAGTAAAAATGGACATCGTACCAAAAGCAATCTACAGATTCAATGCAATTCCCATCAAATTACCAACACAATCCTTTACAGACCTGGAAAGAAAAATTCTCAACTTCATATGGAATAACAAGAAACCCAGAATTGCTAAAACAATCTTCTACAATAAAAGATCTTTTGGAGGTATCTCCATTCCTGATCTCAAGCTGTACTATAGAGCAACAGTTATACAACCTGCATGGTACTGGCATAGAAACAGAATGGTGGATCAATGGAACCGAACAGAAGACCCAGAAATAAACCCACACACTTATGGACACCTGATTTTTGACAAAGATGCCAAAACCATACAATGGAAAAAAGATAGCATCTTCAACAAATGGTGCTGGTCTAACTGGATGTGTACATGTATTAAAATGCAAATAGATCCATACTTATCACCATACTTATGTAGAAAACTAAAGTCCAAGTGGATCAAAGACCTCAACATTAAACCAGACACATTAAATCGGTTAGAAGAAAAAGTGGGGAAGACCCTAGATCTCATTGGTACAGGAGACAACTTCCTGAAGAGAACAGCAACAGCACAGGCTCTAAGAGCAAAAATCAATAAATGGGACCTCATGAAACTGAAAAGCTTCTGTAAAGCAAAGGACACTGTCATCAAAACAGAACATATGCCTACAGATTGAGAAAGAATCTTCACCAACCCTTTTTTTGACAGAGGGCTAATATCCAGTATATATAAAGAACTATAGACGTTAAAAAGCAACAAATCAAGTAATCCAATTAAAAAATGGGGAACAGAGCTAAACAGAGAATTCTCTGTAGAGGAAGGATATCAGAAGAAGAAGAAAACAGGAAACAAGGTAGAAACTCACCACGGAGGGCCTCTGAAAGGCTCTGCCCTGAAGACTATCAAAGCAGATGCTGAGACTTATGGCCAACTGTTGGGCAGTGTGCATGGAATCTTATGTAAGAAGTGGGGAATAGTAAGATCTGGAGAGGACAGGAACTCTACAAGGAGAGCAACAGAACCAAAAATTTGAACATAGGGGTCTTCCCAGAGACGCATACTCTAACAAAGTACTGAGCATGGAGATAACCTAGAACCCCTGTACAGATGTAGCCTAGGGCAGTTTAGTGTCCAAGTGGGTTACATAGTAATGGGAAGAGGGACTACCTCTGACATAATCTGATTGGCCTGCTCTTTGATCACCTCCCCCTGAGGGGGGAGCAGCCACAGAAGAGGACAATGCAGCCACTCCTGATGTGATCTGATAGACTAAGATCAGAAGGAAGGAGAGGAGGACTTCCCCTATCAGTGGACTTGGGGAGGGGCATGCATGAAGAAGGGGGTGGGAGGATGGGATCAGGAGGGGAGGAGAGAGGGGCTTATGGGGGGATACAAAGTGACTAAAGTGCAATTAATAAAAATAAAAGGAAAAAAAGAAACAAAGGGAAGGAGAAATATCTAAACATGTACCCTCAATCCCCATTCCTGAGTCTTCTGGGAAACTAGAGAACACATTAGCTGAGCCAATACATCCTGGAAGAAATGGAAGGAAAAAAAAACCAGAAAAACAAGAAGTTGCTATGAAACCTTGTATCCTAGAAATGTCAAAGTAGCTACCTATATTAAGTCTCACTAGTATGGCATAAACATAAACATGATGGTAACAAGAATGATACCATGATAATACAGAAGGGGATAGCCCAGAAGAGTGACAGTTCCTGACAAAGAACTACAGGTAACTAAGTAATAATGCTCATTTGGGGAGAAATGTTCTTCCCCAGGAAAGAACACACTAATTTGTTTGGCTATCCGATACCAAGTGGTAATCACTGGTACACACGTGTACACACACACATACATATATACATATATATGGACCATCATACAGACTGAGCAAATTCTGTTTTTTTTTATTTAACAATGTAAATATATTTTGTATATATACCCATAGATACATTATATGTTTGCATATACAAATATATGAAGAAGTAAATTAAGTATATCAAAATTTTAAAATATAAAAATAATTTCTATGTTAATCATCATCAAATCATTCTTTAGATGGCTAGAATGAGAAACAATTCAGACATTATTTGTCTTTGCCTGAAAGTAAAAATCTTTGAAATCCCCCCCCCCCAGGCCAGGCATTAGCAAACAGTTTCTGTAAAGGACTAAAAGCAAATATGTTATAATATACATTTTTATTATAGCATATTTTGTGAGCCAGGTGGGCTCTGTCATAAATGCTCAGTTCAGCCCTAGGATAAAACTGATCTACTGACTTTGGCAGCCTCAATAGATAACATATAAAGTAATGGATGTCGCTTTGCTAATAAACCTCCATTAGCAAAATCAAACAACAGATCAGATAGTCCCCGGGTTTTATTTCCCATGTTTGCCATAGTGGTACAAACAACAGAAACTCCTCTGTTTTATGTAAATATCCTAATTATGATGATATCTTAGAAATGGTGTGTATTCCGGTTGGTAAGGCAAGGAAAAGCCATAGCTGCATATTTCAGCACCAACTGAAGGCTTAACAGAACTTGGCTTACCCATTCTTAGTCTGCTCCATTATTGAAGGGAAAGATTTTAAATTTTCTGTAATCATGCCATTTACTTTGCTATTACTCTGCTTTTCATTGATTTTGCTGCAACATGTGATTTTGTTTACTTGACTTTATCCTACTAATTAACTTGATATTTTCCTCTCTTTTACCAAAATAGATTTCCATTTGATTCAATACTGTCACATTACTGTTCATATAAGTATATATCACACTAGCAGAACAGGTTGTACTCCAATAAATGCATTCACTTTTCTTTCTGCTCTAGCAAATAGTTTAATAGCTTGAAAAGGTCACTGTGCCCAGTAAAATCTTTTCATGCCTAAAGACTGGGAGGTTCCATTCAAGTTCTTTGTCCTCTGGCCTCCTCATTCTAAAATCAAGAAACTAAATAACAGTGGTAGACTGGCTTTTACAAATAAAAATAAATTCATTCTTGTCATTTTGTTGAATTTCCTGTTTTAGTTTTGTCAGTCTGTTATCTATGAACTATAAGAATTTAAAGAGGTATTTTTAATTGTTTTTAAATTGTAACACAAGCCAGTACTCTAATACCTTACTGTCTATAGATTTCACATACAATAATTAGCATATATCAAATTGAACATTTCCTTAACATTTAATTTTAATTACGATATAATTATATTATTTCCCCTTTTGCTTTTCCCTTTCCAAACATTATTGTGTTCTCTTCCTTTTATCCCCTCCTATTTCTCTTCTTACTGCTTCTTAAACACGTGACCATTTTTTATTATTGTTACACACACACACACACGCACACACAAAGTATATGGATGTATAAAAATACAAAAAAAAAAAAGAATAAAAATAACCCAAATGAAATAGAATGACTGGAAAAACAAAGATAAAATCAGCTTTAGGGATCAGAGAAGAAATATATGTCTATGTTTTTTTTAATTTAATATATATAATGAAATATGATCATATTTATACCTGCTTTCTCACGCTGACTCCTCCAATATTTCCTCAACATCCCCTTCTTACTGGGAAGTTCATAAATTTGACAAGATTCATTAAACAAAAAGCTATCAACAACTGAAAGAAGAGATAACCCCCCTAAACCCAAAAACATTACAAGAAGGGTAATTTCACTGGAATCCCAAGTCATAACTATAATTATATATATTTTCATCCTAGACTTGTGAAAAATGCGTAGTCTTTTTTTTAAAGTGAGAAAGCATGGTTATCATATGTATATATGTTTGCTTCTAAGGAATATATGTGTGAAGGAGTCTGGTAATTGGAATTCTGCCTCCTGGCCTTAGCAGATGCGGGTCTTATCCATAGTTCTATTTCTCAGAGACTGTCCTTGGCAGTCTCTGCAGGCGGGGTGCTCTGAGCCTGAGAAGTAGAGAGCAAGCTCCCTGCAACCTTGGGAACCAGGCAGCGGACTTTGTGTAACCTTGAGTGAATTCCTGCCTGCCTTGCCAGGTGGCACAGATGTGTTGCTACTGTGAGAAAAATTTGCTTGCACCCTTTGCTTTATAAGTGTTGTTTACACGTTCAGTAAACTGAGACTTGATCAGGAATCTGTCTTGTCTCCATTCTTCCCGTCTCTGTCTCCCAATTTCCACTCCCTCCTTTCAGGTGGACCCTGTTCAACTAGCCCGCAGGATGGGTCATATGTATATACATATGACATATATATATATATATATATATATATATATATATATATATATATTCCTTAGAAACAAAAATGACTACATATTATATAAAATATTACAAAATACTGACAATACAGAATTTCACTTTTGGCTGTGGAATTTAGAGAAATTTTACAAGGTAGTAAGTATGGTAGGAATATTTCCCCAGTCATTAAAAGCTGTATCACTTTTACATATTACAAAGAAATGAAAATAAGTGACGTAATGCTATATGTGTTAACACTGGTTAATTTAGTGAATAAAAACATCATTACATCATTGCTAGTAAGAGAAGAGTGTGTATGATAATTACAGTTGAAGAAAATATCTTGGCATCTCCTACTTAATGGAAGAATATAGGTAAGATTGATCACATAATGACCTTTAATTCTGTAGTTAAGCTGGGTTGTGTACTCACCACATGATAAATATATTTTCCCCTGTCTGAAAATTTCAGAGCAAAA
This sequence comes from Psammomys obesus, assembly GCF_907164565.1. Lineage (NCBI taxonomy): Eukaryota > Metazoa > Chordata > Mammalia > Rodentia > Muridae > Psammomys > Psammomys obesus. The sequence goes on along the minus strand of NW_026596073.1, from coordinate 3,272,909 downwards.
GATGTAAAAGAAGGATAAAAGATGTACTAAAATATTTTCATCTCATTTTCATCATTACCATGTGGCCTTCCATTTCTGTTCATCTCTACAGTAAGCCTGAATCAGTTCCTTTTGGAATGGTCACTTTATTACATGCCTGTCTTGGTCATTCATCTCTATCCAACCTACCTCATGCTCATGTTGTTCCAGAACCACAGTGCATTTTGAGCAAGTGATGTGAATGACTGGTGGTGGCGGCCATGCAGCTCTGCAGGGAACAGCTTATGTGTGCTTCTCTGATGGGACTCTACTGTGGCAAGGCCCATGGAAACCCTTGCTCACTTGGCAAGGACCTGTGAATTTTGATGGCCTTTATGTTTAACACCTAGTTCACGTGTGCTACAAACTCTCCTTGCTTTCTCTATGCTGTTTTTTACACAGAGCAATTGTTTCACTTTGCCAGTCACCTGCAATGCTGGGATCACACAGGCTGAAAGCCCTGTGGATGACTCTGTTTTCAAGAAGTAAAACCCTCCTCTCTGTTCTCCTCTCCTCTCCTCTCCTCTCCTCTCCTCTCCTCTCTCCTCTCCTCTCCTCTCCTCTCCTCTCCTCTCCTCTCCTCTCCTCTCCTCTCCTCTCCTCTCCTCTCCTCTCCCCCTTCCATCCTTTCCCCTTCCATCCTTTCTCCTCTCCTCCTGTCCCCTCCCCTCCCCACCCTCTTCCCTCTCTTCCTTTATCAATCTCCAGATGTGACCATTAATCCTGGGTATTTTGGGACATGTAATCATTTTCCTAGAGAAACAGCTATAGTCACACTGAGTAAGCCTGTGGCAGTTGTGGAGACCAATGGGTCCTGCTTGCATAGCTGTTCTGAGGAAGCTATGTGTGATCGACAGAGACTTTAATAATGGGGAAGCTGTGTTTGATCAAGAGAGACTTAAAAAATGGTTCTTGGAAAGATGGTATCAAGAATTGATAGGTGCATATCAGGAAAGGTGGCTTGTTGCAATGAGCATGTCTTTGCCTGCAATTAAAAAAGTATTATGACAGAGGGGTGCTATTTGATGAATGGACATAGACCCACAGATGGTTAACCTGACTCTCACCTTGTATAACTATGGAGGAGCATTTGCTGCTGGGTGGGTGTGTGCTCATGTCCACAGGACATACCTAGTTAGACATTTATTTTTGGCTTGCTGAACTTGTGCTTTGAAGTACAAAAGAAGGTTGGGAGGTAAGGAGGAAGGGAAGCTATTGGGGGCTTTTTGTAAGGATAGGGCCTTTAGTAACAATGAGGTTTTTATTATGTTGATGTTAAGATTTCTTTAAATAAAATAACAAATGAAGTCACTGCTCAGACGAGCAGGATTGTGATTATACACATAAAGATGGTCTGAGCTATGCAGGGTCACTTGCTTAAGAGTCAGTGTCTTCACTTTATGCCAATGTCCCTTTCCCATCTCGGGACCTGAACCGTTGCAGCTAAAGCAAAAGAAAAAATGCTATCTTTATTATGTAGTAAAATCCAAAAAGCACTATAGAGTCTTCTTATTGTATCTATGTGTAGCATTTAAAAAGTCTGTACCTAAAAATTTAGATGTACCTTGGCTTTTTAGAAAAATATTCGAAATCCCAAAAGCTGGTCCATAAAAACAGAATTAATGAAACCTGGTCAATTCATCACTGTCATTGAGTTTTAAAATGCATAGAAAGTGCACAGTTCCCCAGCTAATAGAGCATCTTAAAGATACTCAGGGATGAAAGGTAAATAAATTTGTTTTTTCAGAGGTTTTGAAGAAGCAATATAATTTCCTTTAAAATTATTTATGTAGTATATAAGCAATTACAAATCATAATAGCAAAAATAAAAAATGAGACTGAATGGTAATTTGTCAAGTATTTAAAAAACTGGTGATCTGAAAAGTTAAAGTTACAGAGGCAAAGCGATTATTACAAAAACAGGAGAAAGAACAATCCCCAAAACAGATATCTTTGACAGAGCAGGGATCAATGAAGAAGGTATAAGGTCACTGTGGCCAATGGGTAAGTGTTAAAAATGCTGATCAATGTGCTCCTTTGAAACACAGTTTTGAAAAGAAGTATAAGGCCTGTGCACAATAAGATGGCAATTCTGGCCCAACAAGGGTTGATAGAAGCAGAGTGTGAGCTGTCATTGCAGCAGAATCTGGTGTCTCTCAACTGTGCAGTGAATATACAGAGTGTAGATTGTCATGAGGTTGTCAAGAAGTGGCAGCACTTGAGGAAGTGATGAATCACCCTGCTTGAGAAGCAGAAGCAATCAAGATGGACATGTGTGGCGGAACAGAGCATCGTCAGGCATGGCTGGAAGATCAAACCCTCCCATTTGTCTCTAGCAACAGGGGTTGAAGTAGATCAAATTAAGGACAAACAGACAGAGACAAGAAAGAGTGGGTGACACAGCATGTGTATTTGGGACAGGAAGGGTCCATCCTGTGTAAAATGTTGCAAGTAAGTATTCCTTTGTATTCCAACTTATGAACAGAATAATTTCCTCCTTCCTCTTTAAACATTTCTATCAGCCCAACGTTTGGCTATGAGTCTTAGCATCTGCTTAGATACCCTGCTGAGTAGTCTTTCAGATGCTTTCTGTGGTAGGCTCCTGTCCTGTTCTCTGTTATCTTCCTCTTCCAATGTTTCTTCCATTTGCCTTTCTGAATGAGGATTGATCATCTTGCCCAGGGTCTTCCTTCTTGCTTAGCTTCTTTATGTGTACAGATTTTAGTGTGTTTATCCTGTATTATATGACTAATATACACTTATAAGTGAGTATAAGTGTCTTTCTGCTTCTGGGATACCTTACTCAGGATGATCTTTTCCAGTTCCCACCGTCTGCCTGAAAATTTCATAATTTCCTTGTTTTTAATTGCTGCGTACTATTTCATTGTATACATGTGCCACAATTTCTCTATCTATTCCTCAGTTGACGGACATCTGTGTTCTTTCCAGATTCTTGCTATTACTAATAAAGCTGCTATGAACATGGTTGTATAAATGTCCTTGTTGTATACTTGAGCATATTTGAAATATATGCCTAAGAAAGAAGGAGGACCTGGGTAAGATGATCAATCCTCACTCAGAAAGGCAAACGGGGCTGGACACCAGAAGAGAAAGAAAATAGGGAACAGGACAGGAGCCTACCACAGAGGACCTCTGAAAGACTCTACCCAGCAGGGTATTAAAGCAGATGTTGAGACTCATAGCCAAACTTTGGCCAGAGTGCAGGGAATCTTATGAAAGAAGGGGGAGATGAAAGACTTGGAAGGGACAGGAGCTCTACAAGGAGGGCAACAGAACCAAAAATCTGGGAACAGGGGTCTTTTCTGAAACTGATACTCCAACCAAGATAACCTAGAACCCCTGCACAGATGTAGCCCATGGCAGCTCAGTGTCCAAATGGGTACCCTAGTAAGGGGAACAGGGGTTGTCTCTGATATGAACTCAGTGGCTTGCTCTTTGAGCACCTCCCCCTGTTGGGGGAGCAGCCTTAGTAGACAACAGAAGAAGACAATGCAGTCAGTCCTGATGGAAGGGGAGAAGAAACCTCCCCTATCAATGGACTGAGGGAGGTACATGGGAGGAGAAGGGGGGAGGCAGGTGCAATTGGGAGGGGACAAAGAAGGTGGCTACAGCTGGGATAAATAAATTGTAATTAATAAAAAAATAAATTCATTTTAAAAAAAGGGTTAATACTCATTAAACAGTCTTTTTCCATACTCTGCGCTGTGGCCATTGCTTTGTGGCTGCTCAGAATCATGTAGTGTCACACTTACCAGGCTCGCCATTGCTCCACTGTAATTATTCTCAGCTGATCTTGGATGTCATTTCCGCCTTCCTCAATTATTTTCTGTGTTCTGTCCTCTTTCAGGTCTACCATATTTTAAAACCCCTGCTGTAAGCAACCACCTTGAAACATTTTCATGTAATTTCTTCTTTGGTTAATAATTGGTTCTTCATTGGTGTTAGAATGGAGTTAAGATATGTTTTCTGATATTCACAGCTCTTTATTCAATTAGGCACCCTTCTACTTTTAAATAATTTCTCCAATAAGCCCTCTTGAAGTTCCCACACATTAACTGTGAAAAGTTTCTTAAACTACCTAAAATAATCGTCTTTCCTATTATAAATTTAAACCAGATATAATATTCTTGTTTCAAAGACTAAGATTTCTGAAGATCTTTCCTTACCACAACAGATCACAATTATTCCTCTTCCCAATTTTAGTGTCGTAAGTCCCATATCACTGGTATGAGATATCTGTAGCTATAATATTTCTGTTATAATTTTTCTAGTTTTAAAAATGTATGAATCAAGAGCTTCTGGAGGCCAAAAATGGTTACTCATTTGTATTAACAGAGAAAAAATTATCATGTCATAATATCAAAAAATGTATATGCCATTATGAGAATTATAAATAAAATTAATGAATTGAATGACATATCTGCTAATATGTCACAGTACTTTTAACAATTTTTCCTTATTTCCAGATTTTATATAAAATGTGCTTTGTATATTCTCTTTCTGAATACATACATATATATACCTATTTATATATATACATACATATATATATACATATTTATATATATACATACATAACTTTCTCTATTTTGCACATACCAGGTATTGACACAGAGTAAGTTTGGCAATGTATAGTTCCATTGCTATTACCACACGCATTTCCTTTCTCATTTCTGAGAATTAAATAAGCCGAGGGATGAAAAATAGAACCTACCACCTGTTATTTAATGCAAACTTATTGGAACACAGCCACTCTCACTTGTTTATGTATTGTTTGTAATTGTCTTCCTTCTAACTAACCAACCTGAGTAATTGCATCAGAGAACATATGGCACACAGAGCTTAAGGTATTTACCAAAGACTTTTAATCATAAGTTTGCTCATATGTGTGATGAAACCCAAAAATAAAAATGTAGTGTTATTGCCTTGCCTCCTTCTTATGACCCAGGTGCCACAGTCCATTGATAACACTCTTGACTTCTCACTTCATTCAGTTGTCAGAGGAGTGTGACACCAGCAGCTAGGAGACTGTTATTTGTAAATAATTCTTGTACCTTCGTTGGCATTTGGTTTCAGATATCTTCCTCTTGAAAGTGTGAAAATGTTAAAAGGCTCTCAGAAGGTGTAGAGCTTGAGCTCAATCCAGAATTACTTTCTTCCATGCTTCTTTTGATTATGTAAGGCTTAATTAGCAAGCTAAATCATAAAGCGGAGAATGTGTTTGCTTTGCAAAATCAAATCAATTGCACAATTTATGTTCCCTGCAGCTGCTGCTTCCCATTTTCACAGAAGCAGATCCACTCCAGATGCAGATATGAGCAGCCCTGCTTCACTGATAGCTGAGATGTTGCAAGCATATCAGTGCAGATGCCAACAATTGTAGCTCTGAAGAATCTTTCTTTTAAAAAGTTTAGAGCTAAAATTATAAGATAGACATTTAGTAAGGCTGATGGAATAGAGTGATATGCATTATTGTATGTTCACCTCCATTTCAAGGTATATTCTGTTAACTTAGTTTGTTTTTAAGTTGATTCATATTCTGTTCAGTCTCCCAAACTGATAGACTAAATTGGTAGCTTATGTCAAATGCTAAATATATTGTTGAATAATATATTCATTAATTTATATAGCAACATTAAGCAACTTCATAAGGGTTTTCTTAGAAAAGACTAAGTCGTTGGTTAGTAATAATCAAATGAACTCATTTTACTATTTTAGTAAATTTGATTTACTTTATAACATTCCAATATTTATAATTATGTTTAGGGAAAATTTTGGTACTTCTGGAACTCTTTATTAAGAGATGGGATAGATGGAAAGAACTTGACTATGTTATTTTCTTCTTTAAAATCTTTCAGCCAGATATTGATATGTCATATTAAATGACATATCCTATCTTCTACGTTCTGTACAAATAAAACCTAATTCCAAGGTCATGCATAAACAAAAAGTGCTGCTCAGGTAAAGGTTATAGGTCAAAGTAAGGTATATATTCACTACAAATATGCATAAATCTAGAGGAAAATGAAAATTCAAAATTATTCTGTTATGAGTAAGAAGCTTATCTTTGTAAAATTTCAATTTATACATATATTTATTCTTTTAAATTTTTTCAAGGTTTATTCATTTTTTATTTGACATATGTATTTGCCTTCATGTAAATATGTGTGCCATATGTCCGCCTTGTACCAATGGAGGCCAGAAGAGGGCACCAGGTCCATGGGAACAGGAGTTCCAGAAGGTTGTGAATTGCCATGTGGGTGCTGAAATCTGAACCCAGGTCTTTTCCAAAAGTATCAAGTGCTCTTGATGCTGAGCCATCTCTCCAGGTCCCATTCTTGGATTCTTAATGTGTCAAATTTGTCCTGCTGCTTAATAAAATATAATGTCTGTTGTTGATTTTTTTTTATTTTTAAAGGTTATAGAAATATTGTATAGCTAAGTTATTGCTATGAAGTAACAAGTGTACAAGAAGATCATATGTTTATTATCACACACCAATGTCCTAGCAGAAAACACACACACAAACACACACAGACACACACACACACACACACACACA
>NW_026596073.1:3239985-3266298 GCF_907164565.1 Psammomys obesus | reverse complement strand
CCTCCACCGAGAGAGGAATAGACTTGCTAGGACACAAAGGAGGACATTGCAGCCAGTCCTAAAGAGACCTGATAAGCTAGGGTCAGATGAAGGGGAGGAAGATCTCCCCTATCAGTGGACTTAGAGAGGGGCAGGGAGAAGGGATGAGGGATGGAGGGTGGGATTGGGAGGGAATGAGGGAGGGGGCTACAGCTGGGATACAAAGTAAATAAAATGTAACTAATATAAAAAATAATAATTTAATAAAAAATGTACTTACAAAAAAAAGTGCAATTTTGATTATCTCTCTTGATTGTTGTCCTGATGGGGTTTAGAATCACCATGGAAACATGGGAATGTTTATTCTGGAGTTTCTGATTAGGTTGGTTATGTGTGTGCATGTGGAGGGGTTGTTGGAAGACCTACACTATGCATAGCCAATGCTGGTCTGTTGGTTGGTGTGCTTGTGTGAGTGAAAAGGAGAATGTGTGATGATCAGCCATATCCTTCGCTCTCTGCTATTTAACTGTGGATGCAATGTGTCTAGCTCTTAGTGTTCCAGCTAACCTGATTTCTTCACTGTAAAGGATAGTATACTTGAACCGTGAGCCAAAATGAATGCTTCTTTTTCAAGCAGCTTTTTAAAATCACAGCAGTTAGAAGATGAATTAATCCAAGGCAAAAATTGAACATTCATGGAGGTAGATGATTTCTTAAAGATAGTTATGTGCTATTAAAAAACTATCAATAAGTCAAGCATCTTCAGGAAACTTTCTTGGGTTGGGTATATACAGCTCATTGGTACAGCACATACCTCACAGACATAAAGTCCTGAGTCTTCAGCAATGAAAGAAGAACGGTGAAAGAGAGGAAAGCAAACATCCTCTTATATTCATTTGCCCATGTTAGGGTTAAGGGCTTTTTATTTTTCAGTCTGTCTTGTAATCAGAGAGGCACTATTTAAGCAAGTGATTGAAATGAAAATAATCCACTTGAATATCATAATCAGTTTTGAGTAGGCTTGTTGTTTTTTGAAGTTTACAGTGAGGTTTAAAAAATAAAGATCAGAGTACTTTGAGGCACACACATAAAATAGCTCTGGTTTTCAAACCCAGAGGTGTAAACATAATGGGAAATAAAAATATTGTCAGAAAATTAACTATATGTTATGGCTCATTTTTGTTTTTATTCAATGGCTGCTGTTGATGTATCCATTATTCTTTTCCCATTATATTATGAAACATATTGAGGAGTTGGTACTCTGGAGCTTATAACTGTAATATAATTACTATGATTATCCGCACATTTCATAAATGACAAAATACATGTGAATATATACGTGCTTCTACAACTATTCAGAGTCACTCAAATCCCCATAATTCCACTGTGGTACAAGTGCTGCTTACAGTAATGTTTGGAGATAGAAATTGAAGCTCACAAGAATCAAGGGATTAAAGACAAATAAATCAATGAGAAATAAGGATGCACATTATTAATTTTAGTACAAATATTGGTTACCACTTCTATTTTTTGGGCAGGAGGGTGAGTTCAAAACATGGGTTCTCTGTGTAGCCATGGTTGTCCTGGACTTAATTTGCAGACCAGCTGGCCTCAGACTCACAGAGATCCACCTGCCTCAGCCTCCCTGAGTGCTGGGACTACAGGCGTGCACCACGGCACTGTGGTTGCCCCATTTTTTAAAAGCACACTGGAATTGATAAGCAGATCTGTGTAGACCCAATCATATCAGCAATTAAATATTCTAGAGAAATGATTTGCTAAAGATGTATAATACATGAAATAACTGCGCCTGTATACTTCATCAAAATGTAATGTCCATTTTTACTTTGATATCATTTCAGAGGTCCAGGAAATCTGATAAGTTACCAATTCCACACTCAAACGAGGGTGTGTAAAGTCTACCAAAGCTGCAGAACGTGTCCGCAGTAGCTTGTATTACAGCAAAGCCAAAGAAAGAAAGTCTAGCCCTTGTAATCCCCCAAAGGTACCTATTCTACCAGTACTACCTCTCTTCTAACCATTTACTAATCTATACTTCGTTTAAGACTGATTGCAACACTACTTCAAGTACAGTGAAAAGTAATCATGCCTGTGACAAAGTAGATACTTCCTTTAGGAAAACAAACAAAACCTAGCTATGCATATAGATTGTAATTATACAAATCAGCCCTACTGTTGTATAAGCACAGTGACTGAACCTCACCCTCTTCAGTAGTTAGCCCTTCATTACTTAGGCATGAAGCAAATTACAAAACAAACACTTGGTACAAATGAGAACAGGCACATTTTGTTTCCAGAGGTGGGGATAGTTTTGTGGAGACAGTTTTTGTGGAGGTGGAGACAGTTTTGACTGTCTCCAACGTGATACTTGTAGCATTTTTTATCTCTCAGAAGGATTTTGCACAGAGAAACTGAACATATTGTATAGTTTAGTCCCTAGGGCTTGGAGAGCAACACAGCTGTGAAAAGATCTTCTCTTCAAGTGAGTTGACAAAGTAGAAAGGTTTCTTTAGGCCCTTGATCAAAATAATTCAGAAGGGGAGTCGTTTTTCAGCCCAATTCTCACCAGCTGAGTTGAGCAATCTGTCTGGATCCCTTTAAGGACTATTTGGGTATCTGATGCTCAATGGAAATTGGGGAAGAGGACTCTGATATGTAGAAAGCAAAAATTCAAATATAGCACTGAAATGTTAGTGACAGAAGAAGAAAGCAACTCTGTTGCTTGGAGTGACACCAAAGAGTTAATGTGAGTCAAACAGGTTTTGGTGATTCTGAGGCCCTCTGGAATCTTCCGACAGCATACCAGCAAAGCCAACCATGTGACTGGCCAAAGTTAACTTCAGAACTGACAGTTTCTGAAGTAAGGAAACCTTCTAAGAAGCCATATGCCACTAGAAATATGTCTGTCACAATTTGGCATCTCATTTTAATGGTTACTTCCCAGCTAAAAGAAAGTAAAATGCTTATCATTCCTACTAAAATTCTCTTGGTAGGCACACTAATTCATCTAATGCTGTGGTTAAATTGCTACATATAGATACTTTTAAAAACACCATAAGGCAGAAGGAAACGAGGATTCTAAACTTCAGAAGCAAGTAATCACACTGAAATTCAGCAGACAATGTTATGATATATACCTTGGCCCTAAGCCCTCTCATGTCTTTCAAGGTCTTATTTACTGAATAGTGAAACCAGGTGCAAGAGAAGGCACTGAAAGTTTCTTGCATACTGGGATGGCATAAATATGACTGTGCTCCCAGGCCTGCTTGCATGTTAACAGGGACCAAGAAACCTTAAGTCAAAATAATGACACTCCAGGGAATTACTTTCAGGCGCCAGTGAGCAGGAGGAAGAATAATATTTCAGGGCACTGGTCCCTGCTCAGCATCTGAGAAATCATATCACATGAGCAGATGATGACTCCAGCTATGTGCTAGCATGGTCTTCGAACTGGAACTATATTTGTTGAATTGCCTGCCACACAAAAGTATTTTTTGTCTAAACAGTAATTATGCCAATTATGAACAACACCTTTAGCCTTCTTGCACAGATAGTTTTATTTACTTTCTCAATAAACATTAATTATGAAAACATTTACTTTTGTTCTTTTATTAAGGAAATGGAGATTCAGGAAGTCTGAATTATTTGCTAGTGCACAAGAGTTTTGGGAATTAGAATTAATGTTTGAAGCTCATATCTCATTGGTTACGGTGGTACATTCGTGATGCAACATGGGTATTATAATTAAATACAAAACTACAGCAATAGCCATTGAAAAGTGTTAAGTATGAGGTGTAGAGAAAAACAAATGGAGACAACAGCAAAGAGACTACAGTGAAGTAGCAGATAATTATGAGGCAGGCCTGTGGTACAGGTACTTGGGAAATTGAAGCAAAAGAATTGTAATCTCAAGGCATGTTTACCAAACTTACCTAGATTCTATCTCAAAATTAATAAAAAAAAAAGGAAAGACTGGGCTTATAGCTTGGTGTTATAGCGCTTGTCTGGCATTTTCAAGCTTGGCATTCCCAAGGCTCTGAAAAACAAAACAAAACAAAACAAAGCAAAACAAAAACTGCAAAGAAAGACATAGAAAGAAATAGGGGAATAATAAAAGCATCCTACAAGTTTTTCTATTGTTAGAAAGAAAAAAAGTTCTGATAATCATATTTTAAAATGTTTCTTGATCTATTCAAAAAAAGGAGGTAGGAAGGTTCTCATTATCGACCCAAGTACCTGGCAGATAGATAGCTGCCACGTGACTTCCAGCAGAGGAAGGACATTGATAAACTGAGAGGATTTCTCCCTGCACACTGGTTTCTGCCTTCTAGGGAATCTAACTAAATTAAAGATAGCTGATAATTGTGTTTAATACTGACCATTAATAGAATCTGTGTATCAAAAATGGGGAGCAAGTGGTGGGGGGAGAGTTCATAGTAGTAAAACAAAATCTTGGATAAGGGGTCAGTAATATATTTCTAAATAGATTAAATGAAAAGCAGGAGCCCCTTAGGTTTCATTTTTCTACTTTCTGAAATCCCACTACCAACATTCTCTGCCTTTACAACTAAAACACCATTATAATTGGTAGTGTTTTAAACATGGATAAAGGGTTGCGGCTCTGGATGAAGTCTTAAGGCATTGGCAGTGTCTATTTAATTTTTCCAAAGAACACAAGAATTATAACAAGATGCTTCAACAGGATTAGAATCTTTTTTAGAACATTTTTATGCAGACAGACAATAATTTCCACCAGGGTACTGTGCACATAACGTAAGATGGACACCTCCAGTGTGCCTCCACGTGCACCTGAGATTTGGAGTAAACTTTCGGCTTTTATTAAATGATACCCTAATTGGGTAACACGGTCGTTGGCAGTGCTGATCTTCTGTTGCTCATGCTGGACTCTTAAGGGAATAATAAGATTGAGACACACGAATCAAAGCATTTCTGAAGATTAATGAACCCAAAGGTAGCAGAGAATGGAGATGGTAGTGGTACAAGCTGCTTGTTTCAAGTCCCAACGTGTCTGTCTCCTGTCTCTGCACTTATTACAATTAAATTTGGCAAAGCAGGAGCACTTCATGCAGGTTGTTTTTTTTTCCTGGTGGAAGAACGTTTCTTTGACAAAGGTGGACTAAGGAAACTCACACTTCGAACATACAGTTTCCTTTATTCATTCTGACCCCAGGCCATTCTTTTCTCACTTTCATCCAGTCTTACCTACAAAGTCCTGAACAAATCTGAGTACATATAGATGTCTAAGGAAATTCCATTAAGAGTAACGCCTATACAAGATTGTATATAGAAAGACAAGTTAAAAAAAAAAAACAATAAAACCCCCAAATACCCAAACACAGTCTGAAGTCTGTAAGATGTTGAGGATAGATGAAAGGAATCATAGCCAAAGGAATAACCTTTGATCACAGTCAAAACAAAGCTAAATACACTCACAAAGGCAGAACTATTAAACACCATGAGGTACCTATGTTGACTGTATGATATACAAACAAGTCCTCGTCGGCATCGGAAAAAAAAAATCACGTGACTTTCACATTGCAAACAGAGGGCCAAGCAGATTCAGTTACCTAAATCCTTATTCAGCTTGATCATTTTCTGGTTAATGTCTGAGGATACTCTGGAACTGCTTATTGTCACAAATAGGTCCTAAAATATCAGTCACTATATCTAACATCTATGTTGAAATTAGTTCACAGTCAAAGATATTGGTTGTGGCTTCTTTGTGTACAGGGGAACTTTGTTTCATAGTGGCATGAAACAGAGAGGCAGATGACATCTGAGGTTCTGACTGACAGTAGGTGTAACTTCCATCATTTCGGGTCCTAACCTATAAAACATGGACAAACATCACCTATACAACCCACTGTCTATATTCTGGCCTCAAAAAAATCACTGTCTAGGGAAAATGGAAGCTGCCTGTGGAAGACAATGAACTATTCTATAATCTTATTCTGATTGACTAAAACTAATAGAAATGTCTACTCTAAACACCTGTGAAATTTGACCTTTGTTGAATTTACAAATTGACAGTTCTTGATGAATTAGCTGTATCTTTTATATAGTGCTTGTTAAATTCAGCCTATACAATCACTAAGAGTCTGTTCAGATCCCTTCACAAAACTATAAGCATGCTTTCTCTGTCTCTATATTCATATATAGAATGTTTAAAGCTTTATTTTTACCAACCTTTTATTCATTACCCAATTGACAATAAAGCCACTTTTTGTAGATTATGTTTCATTTCCGTTTTATTAGCAGTGTCATATGGCTCCCCTAACCAACTTTGCTGTCATTATAAGAAAACTCCAGAACTAAAGCAAATGAACCCCGAAGTCTCAGGCTCCTGCAACAGAGTATCTCACCTAGTGAAAACAGTAAGTGGAAAGAGAGGAGAGAATTCTCTGTTGCTTGAGGTACTATGGACGGCAAAGGCATTTCTCTCCTCAGAGGGATTGTAGAAAATCCTGAAAGTCAATGTTTGAATCTCTATAACAGGAATAGGAAAGGAAAACATGTGGACACATGCAGAATGTTTGAAAGCATCATGCGAAGGGCATTTGTAAGAAGCAAAATGCTACCAACTGCCTAGCTACTAGCTGGGCAGCTATTGTACATACATACAAACAAAACAACAAAAAAACCAAACCAAATCTATTGAGGCTATCATCATAAAAACATCTGTCCCATGTCAGCCTCTTAAAAAATAACCAATAATCCTCAGATTAATTATTGAAAGTAACTAATACTACATCTATTTATGAGCAAGTACTTGGACTCTAAATGTTTTATAACTTAGCCAAATTTCTATTGCTATTATTTCTCAGACTCACTACCTGAACTCAGATTTTTCTGAAGGAAAAGCATACATATTTATATATCCAGTTTTAAAATAATTTAAAAGTTCTGGCTGATATAATTTCCAACAGTGAATATGGAAATGATAAAAAGGCAAAATATTATTCACAGGTCTGATTCCTGTTTGTATACCTAAAGTATTCAATATAAAAATGACTCAAACAAATTTAATAGTTTTTCCATATTCAGGTAGAAAATTTTCTATCTTATTTTTCTCATTGGAGCATAAATGAAAATATTTTGGAATGTGACTCCTTTCTAGAAAGTTTTTCTAAGCAAGGAAACTAGAACAGCAAGTACTGAACAAACCTTAAACATATAATGTTTATCTATCTTTATATATATAAATGAAAGATCGGAGGCAACATAAATATTTAGCAATACCAAATGTATAAACACCCTCTTGATGTAATTTCACACAACTGGAAAAATTGATGTTCATAGACATGCAAAATAATATAATGTAGAAAATGCTTATGTTGCTATGACAACATTTTTTGAAAATATACCGAATTCTTTATACAATATTAACATAACACTTTATATAACAGAAAGCAAAAGCCAAACATGATGCATAGAAAATTGTTGCACAAACTGAATTATTTTTGCTATTTTTATGTGATGAAAAAAGGTTGCTTTTGTTCTTATTATTTTAATTGTGTGTATTTCCTCATAATTTCTTGCATGGATGAGTTTTATAATAGAAACTATCTGACCTTTTATTTCAATGAGTGGGACAATGAATTATATTTGTAAAAGTAAGTGTGATTAATGCAATTATCATCTGCAATTGGCACTTTAAGCATAACATCTTCATGACCTATGCGAAAACTATACAATCATAAATGTCTATAATATGCTAAGTGTCTCCTTAATCCGCGGAAAAGCAACAGTTGGGCTTTGTTATATTTCTCTCTACATAAGCTAAGTTTTCTGAATTTTTTACCTGGGAAAACACCAATATCACTGTCATCATGATTATCTTTTAGTTTGTCATCATATTAGTTTAGACAAATCACATAGGTACAGAAAGTGCCATCTGTCTTTCTGCCTAGTCATTATTCCAGACCAGACCCTTAACAAATTAAAAGTCTTCTGGCCTGCTTTATATTTAGATTTTGTTAAATGCTCCAGATAAATTTTACTTTGAGGATTCCTTCACATCATTGGCTGTTTTCTTCCAATGGTAAAAATGCCACGTTGTATAGTAAAATGGTTGCCTAATTAGAAGACTCCAACAGCTATTACTTACTTGAGGAGCCCTTTCTCTATTGCCCTATGTATTAATATGACTTTGTTTAATGAATGATTATTACCTTCATCCTGGTCGAGACATTCGCTACCTTCAATATAAATTTAACTGATTCGTTCACTTAATATTTTATGTGTTTATTTATATCTTACATGCTTATTGTATCTTTAAATCCTTAAAAATACCCATCCTTTTTCACATCTTGTTTTATTCATTTTTTTCACTAATTTCTGAGAGCATTGAGGAAGCAGCCAGATTTTGCCTGTCAAAAAGAATACCTACAACTCATTTTCCCACTGAAATTTCACATTTATTTAATTTTGTTTGCTTATACACTCAGACCCTGCCACACTCACAATAGGTGGTAAAAATAGCATATGACTAAAATCTAGGCTACCAAAAATGGCTTCTACCTAAACCATTACTAGAACCATACATAAGTTACATACAAAAAATGGGCACTATATATAGTCATAAAATTCTAACTCCTATGATCATGACTGTCCTTATGGCCCTCTGAAAAATGCTATTGTGGCTTGTCCTCATCATTAAAGTAATACCCCAGGGCTTTTAAATCTTAGATATCTAATTTCCTGGTATAGTCCCACCTTTTCCTTAACAGCTCTAGTCACAGGCCATAGGGATTATATATGCAAAATATGCAAACTGCATCTGAAACTTGCAAACTGCAAGATGTACAAACTGTAGGTATAAACCAACTTCATTGTCTAATAGGAGAGAAGGTTTTAAGGCTCCAAACCCCGTTTGACTAGTCCTTCCGTCCTTTATTGTGCTAAGGATCCTTAAAACTCTAGTCTATATTTCTGTTCAAGGAGAGAGACCTGGAAAAAGAATGGTTGCAAAGAGCCTCATATTAGACTCAACCCCATCAATGAAAAAGGAAGGTCTAGAGTAAAAGATAGACATATAAGTATATTCAAAGCAATCTCTTACATATTCAGAAAATGTTGGTAATGTAGGGGCTACAACCAAGTGATTCATTTTCACGGCTCATTTACCATAGACTTTAGTCGAACTACCATTAAAATTACTTAATCTAAACAAGCTGGGAAGGGGTCCTGCAATATGAGAAACAGAAGAGTATGATGGGGTCAGCAGTGGTACCCTGAGGCTCTGAGCAGATTCAGAATTCTGCTTGGCATCAGAGAGGAAGTCAGGGAGCTGTACTTGCTAACAGCATCTCTAACTCACTTAGCCCTGTCTCCAGACCTGGCCTTTTGTTTGTTTCCCTTAACCCTGTATCTGATTTGGTTAGGAAAGGAGCTCTAGACAGATCCACCCCACTTAAAATCTCTTCCTGAGTCTTTTTTTTTTTTTTTATTTCCTTACTTTTAATGAATATCATTAGTTTGGCCCTGGCATCTAGGATAGACTTTGTCAGTTATCATGTTATTTCTCATATATAAACATTTAAATCTTATGATGAATTCAAATAAGCCACTTAGATTGGATTTTCTACCATTCAAATACATTTAAAACTAACATGACAAGTTTGCATTTAAAAAGAAATGCATGATGAATCAGTTTATAAAATATAAGAAGCCTGAAATAAAACATAATAAGAATGAGTGTTAGAGTAAGCATTGGACTTTGAGTTATTGGGGTCAGATTTGGGCCTCAGCTCTTACAAAGACTTGTTGTATAACCTCAAGCAGGTAAAATATTTAACATTTTAACTGTATTTTTGTTGTTATTTTTTACTACTGTAATGTTAAATCAAATCACCTCTTTGCTCCCTGTAGCTTCAAATTTTTACTAAATTATGTTTCAAGGCACTTTCCGAAACAGGCCACCGAGCTTCTACATAGCTTATTAATACAAATGGCCCATTATATCCTGCAGTCTCCAATTCAACCTAGGAACTGGATTTCTGATCTCATAAACCATCACAGAAAGTTGTGGCCTCTGAATACATGCAACTGTTAAATAAGATCAAATTAGAAAACAGTATTAGCAGTAACAATGGAAAAATGTGGATATCTTTTAGAGACACTGGTAAGCAAGTTCTGGTAAGCATATTGGTAATGACATAAATGTGAGGGAAAGGAAGAAAAGAGTCAAAGATATTGCCTATGGCCCAAGAAGCAGCCGTTGAGGCTGTAGTCGTCTGCATTGTATGCCTTAATCTGTTATCAAGAACGTAGAATAATGTTTTCTTCCTCAGAGTTACTGTAAAGATTCAGTAAGATAATATAGATTCTGGTGCGGGTACATCTGGGCGGGGGAGGAGATGCGTTTGATTTTTTTTAACAGTTAGATGAAATTAGAAGTACTATTTTGGTCCCAAACCATGAGAAACGTTGAGTTGAAATTGTTAAAAGTAAGAACAAATGTTGTTCTGATTTCTTCCTTTTCTACTCAACTCTTCCTGTTTCTAGCCATGCCATGAAGTATGTAGCAGAGCTGGTCTCTGACCAGAGTTCAAGTCACCACCAGATTTCTAGTATTTGGCACATGTTTAACATGTTACAGGGCTTACTTTTTAGTGGATAAAGAGCAGTTTCAGAAATATCTGACAATGAATAAATTCATCCTGTGAGAAGACTGTGAATGGAATGGAATGGAGGTGCTTGTGATTTGGTGTGAGCACTATTAGTCGAGAGGGTAGGATGATGTAGATCGTGTTGAGAGACACTACAGGGTGCCTTAGTTAGGGCTCTGTTGCTGGGGATAGACAGCATGGCCACGGTAACTCTTATAAAGGATAAGGCTTAATTGTGGCTGGCTTACAATTCGGAGGTTTAGTAGATCCACCCATAGAAACACTCTTCCTCCAAAAAGGCCACACCCACTTCAACAAGGCCACGCCTCCTAACAGTGCCAATGCCTGTGTGCCTCTGGCGGCCAATTTTTCATCCAAACTACCACATTCCACTCCCTGGCCCCCATAGGCTTATAGCCATAACAGAACATGGAAATGCATTCAGTTCAGCTTCAGAACTCCACTTAGCCTATCAGTCTCAACTCTGTTTAAAAATACAAAGTCTCTTCTGAGAGTAATGGCAATCTCTTAACTGAACTACCCTACAAAACCAAAATCAAACAGTAAATCACATACTTCTAACATACACACTTTGTATTTTTCCTCCCTCGGCTTGCTTCTTTCGTTATAGATCTGCAAAGACTGGGTACTAATACCCACATGACACAACCAATACTAGGTTGTTTGCAATCTCTGCCAAAGCACTTAATCCATGACTCTTCAATTTATCCTCCTTTTGGACAAGGGGAGAAAGCAGCCACTTTTTTTTTCCCCAAAAATATCACAAGGACCATCTCTATGACACACACTAATATTCTTCCTCTGAAATCTTTTAGACTGGGCCCCCACTGTCTTCCATTATGCTACTGGGGTCCCATTAGACCCACTGAAAATGTTCAGCTGCTTTCATAATCCAGATTCCCAAACAAAAGCACAGTCAGCTCAATCACAGCAGCACAGCAGTCCCAGGTACTTAAGGTTCTATTGTGAAGAAACACCATGACCTTAGCATTCCTTCTTATCAAGGAAAACATTTAATTGGGACTGGCTTATGTTTCAGAGGCTTAGTTCATTATAATCATGGACAGAAGAGCAAAGTAATCTTGCAGGCAGATGTGCTGCCGGAGAAGAAGCCAAGAGTTCTACATTTGAATGGGCAGAGAGCAAGAAGAACCTAGGCCTGGTTTAAGCATATAAAAACTCAAACCTCTCCCCCAGCCCCCACCTCCTGAGTGACACATTCCTCCAACAAAGGCCACCGGGCTTAATGGTGCTACTTTACATGAGCCTATGGAGACCATTTTCATTCATATCACCACAAACAGTAGAATCAACAGTGTTAGGTAATGGAGTATGTGTGAGTGGAAGGGCTATAGCAGTGAAGGGCCACTGTGTGGTTCCTAACATGTTTTCATTGCCATTCAGAGAGGAGAGCAGACCTTTCTTTCAGACAGTAAGTCTGAGATGGCTGTGATTAGACATGGGAAACTCAGAATTAGAATCAACTTGAAAACTCTAGAAATACAGCTTTCAGATCATAAACTATAAGTAAAGTCATGGAAAATTATGCCATTATCCAGATGAAAAGTTGCTGAAGGAGTCATGAACTTAGGAAAGGAACATGGAGCTTTCTAACACGGATGGCCCAAGAATAGAAAGAATAAACAAGACAAGAACAGATTACAAAAATTTACAAGCAAAATCTGGAGAGATTTTAACACGAAAGCCAAGAAGAAAGTATTTCTGGCAAGAAGTGATCAGCAATATTAAATGAAACTGAATCATGAAAAGGATGAATCCTTAGAGAAAAACAGTTTCAATATTTATACCATTTTCATCTTACTCTATTATAAATAATTTTCAAATTCTATAAAACCAAACAGAACAAAATAAGAAACAAACAGCTAAAGTCCCATAGCTCTACTGATAACCCCATGTAAGCCCAGGAGTACATCTTGGCATACACATCCTAGATATTTTGAATGCCACACTCATAAGCAATATGGCTCTTCTAATCTTTTCCTTAAAAATAATGTTACTATAGTTTTATTTGTTGTAAAATTAAGCTGTTTATCGAAAGCCTTTTGCAATCTATTTTAGACATGAGAGACAATGAGATACAATTGACAAGAATAGAAAAATCCATAATGTGTATGGTTAAGTTTCTGTCAACATTGATAAAAAACAAACAAACAAACAAGCAAACAAAAAACAACAAACAAAACACTATTGTTGCCAAAGAAGAAACGTCAGTTGAGAAAATGGTTTGCGGGTGCATCTGTGTGGCATTTTTTATTAATTATTAATATGCAATAATTCATCCTTCTGTGGGCATGACCACCACCTCTGGGCAGGCAGTCCTGAGTGGTATAAGAAATCAAGGGAAGCAAGCCTTGGGGAGCAAGCTGGAAGCAGTGCATTCCTCAAAGGTCTCTGCTCCAGTTCCTGATTCCAGCTTCCTGCTTTGAGTTCCTCCCGTGGCTTCCCTCACTGATTTATGACAAACTCTTTCATCTCCAAGTTGCTTTTGCCCTTGGTATTTTATCACAACAACTTAAAGTAAACTCGACTGCAAATTGACGTTTGGATAAAAATAAAGGACACACAAATCAAAATAGTGAAAACAACAGATTCAGCATAAGAAAGACCACACAGAACAGAAAGAAATATTCTAATTCCAATAAGAATTGATTCCATTTGATATGCAAACAATCTTATGAAGACACACAGTTATCTCTTTTTAATGTATAATAAATAAGAGATTAGTGATTAACAGGTAGTCTGAAGGTGCAAAAGTACTGTAGTATAGAGACAGGGCCTAGACCAGGACAGTACAGCAGCAATCTCCATGAAATGTTTAATCATCACAAGATGCTGTTTATCCCAAGCAAAACATTATTTGCAGAATATATGCATGAAGGCAAGAATACAAAAAACAAGGACCTATTCAAGAGCTAGGTGTTTTCTGTAGCATGAGTAAAACCAGGTATATGATAGTAGAAGAGGTGGGAGAATGTGCTACAAAGAGGGTATAAAAGAGCGGAGGCAGGGGAAATAAATGCTGTTTGGGATATATTATATGGGAGAAGAATCTATTTTCAATTTAAAAAATAGGAAGAAAATATAGATGAAAAAGACTTTGTCTTTACCTTTAAATGCTAGATGAATATATCCCAGTAATGGAAGTATGAAAACTTACTATTTGAAAATAGTTCTGATTAATTTATATGGATGTGTGTGTGTGTGTGTTTGTCCATGTGTGTGTGAATTTTTACTGTTTAATAACTACAAGAATAATTTTCTTTTGCTGATGCCTGGATTGAACCCAAGGTCTTGAACATGGTGAGGATAGGGTGTATTTGTAACCCCGCAAAACATGTTATTTTGTTTAATTTTCATTCCTCAAAAATGCATAAGTTCCTTATTAGAATGTAACAAGGAATTTTGCATCAGTGATAAAGACTTCAGGTATCAGTTTCCAGACCCCCACAATACTCTATCTACTTGGAAGTCTTTCCATTTCCATGACACAAGATGTCTGATGGAGTAAATGTTTTTGAGTCCTGAACAGTATTTTGCTGTCTAACATCAGCATCATACTATACCCCAACCCTCTTCAAGGAAATCTCTCCAAGAATATTCAAAATACTTGGTTGAAATTTAGTTGATTTGTGTCTTTCCTTTCTCAAAGTGGAAATGGCCAAGAAAATCAAAATAAGAAAATGATATGAAAAAGAAAAAACAACAACAACAAAAACCGCAAAGGTTAGAGCTGAATGGCTTCCACAGCACGGTAATAGGATTTGTCTGTGCTCTGTTTCAGCATGTGCGTATTAAAGGCACAAGCCATGCTTTCCTATTTGGCAAATTAGACAATTTCCTTTCTTAGTTAAGTATAAACACCCAGTCAGGTTTTATGAGCTTGCTTCTATTTTTCAGCTGAAATTTTTAGAGCTAAGGACTCTGCTATTCCACTTCCTAGAAACCAAAGGTAGTTAGTCATCATTTGCTTAAATCCAGTCTCACAAGCAGAATATTAAATTAAGGATAATAAATACGCCCCCACAGTTAGGAAGCTTCAGCAACAGAACAGAATAAAAAGGGAAAAAAGTTTTATTCTACTGAGAAGCTAAAAAATGTAGGAGAACCTTGAGTTTAAGGCTGAGTTCTGCCAACCCTTCTTATCTGTTTAGCTCTGTTTAAGTTGGGACAAGCTTAGATAAGAAATAAGTATCATCTCTTCATTTCCTACCTCTTCTATACCTTGGTTCTTCCCTTCATCCACTACCCTAGTGGCAGCCACTACTTTTTCAGACTAATATACATGAGGATAAGAGAGAGTTGATACTGCTGGGTGATACTTAGAACAAGTGAGGTTTACCCCAAGTTTATAATAACAAAGTCCAGGTCGCACAATTCCCAGCTGAGTGCACTGTTGTCAGGCAGAGGAATCTAGGAAGCCCCCTCTGTCTACATGCAGGTTGACTTTCAGGGAGTCCCTGGAGCTGGTCTCCTGAAGTTGAATTTTGGATGATGCCCTCTAATGCAGATGTGCTTGGGTACACTACTACTCCTTCATCTCTCTGGTCCTAGCTTTTTCATCTCTAGAGCTGACATGCCTGTAGCGGTAAGTACTATTTAGATGACGTAAGAATTAAGACTGAAGATGTGAAGAACTTAACACTATCTTGGTTACAAATGCTCAGTAATTGTCAGCTCTTTTTATCTGCTTCTTCTAAGTTTTCTGAAGGAGAGGAAAAGTGCCTTCCACCCATTTTAATATCAATGTTTAAGGATTATTATTATTACTAAGAAGATATAAAAAGATATAATTTAAAATATTAATAATTCTTCCTCTTCAGTTTGCAGGTTTTACTGTTTATTTATTTTGACTGAGTTTTACTTATTTCTTGCAAAGATGATGGTAGACGCAGAAGAGATTATGTAGAGGTGTTACATATCACACGTGCAATGGTACCTACGCACACATGCCTACGACTGTGTCACAGGTATATTTTAATTATTTAAAAGTGTCTTTTGTAAGACTTTTTAATTTTTATTTTATGTGTGTGTGTTAGCTCCTGTATGTATGTCTGTGTACTATGTGCATACCTGGAGCTTGTATAGGGCAAAAGAGCCCAGCTGATTCCCTGGAACTGGAGGAAAAGAATGACAGAAAAATACCTGAGTTTGTTTGGGGTGTGGCCATCCGCTGCTGAACATAGAGCCTACCCTTAAATATACCCTTTGTGTGTATGTATACACAAATATGTGTGTGTATGTACACATATGCATGTTAGAATCAGATATAAATTAGTGTTAAATGTGACTTACGTTTATTGTTTTCCACGTGGAAATCCTGTCGTTCCAAGTAATTTGTTAAAAATTTCCTTTCTTCTATATGACCCTAGCTTATCAGGTCTCTCTTCAAGGCTGGCTGCATCATCTTACTCAGTGGCCAGATAGAAAGGGAGGAGGTCCTCCCCTATCAGGGGAGTAGGGAAAAGGTATAGGGGAGAAGAAGGTGGGTGAGTGAGAGTAGGAGGAGATGAGAGAGAGGTCTACAGTGGGGATACAAAGTGAATAAATTGTAATAAATAAATAAATAAATACATTTCTAAGAAGGAAATTTTTCATTTTTCTCAAAATATATTGACTGTTTAAGTTTCTATTTCTAGATTGTATTTTATTGTATTGATACCCAACAACAGCATGTTAATTGCTTTATAACTGGGTTAAAACTGTGCTTTCAAGAATACTTTGACTACTTGATGACCTTTGCATTTAATATTTTATGTGTACAATATATTTCATATGATATACCATAATACACACATATTACATACAATATGAACACACACACACACACACACACACACACACACACATTAGAATTGGGTTGTTTCTATCAGTAAAATAAAGGAACAAACCAAGGAAAGGAATGGGGGTGGAAGAAATGAAAGGGAGAGAAGGGAAAGTGAAGAAGGATGGGAAAGGAGCAATTTTTTAAGAATTAATTACTTTCAGTGAAATTAATACTTTTACTTGAATTATCCTATAAATTAACAATATTTATTTGTTTGAATTTTTCAACAGTGATTTTTATTTTGGTTATTCAATATAGCAATTTCAAGTATTTTAATAAATGTATTTTTCTATTTGGATGCCATTCTTGTGAACACCAACCTGAGAATTTGCTTGAGGGATCCATCATTCTTCTTTCATGTCTTATTCTGTGTGTGTGTGTGAACATACTCTAGATGTACTGTTCAACAAATAAATATCATGTATAGAAAAAAATACATTGAACTTTTTTCTTTTCAACCTTTGCTATTTTTTACTCTTGCATTCTGTTGAATCTCTAGTTGCTACCTTAGCTGGTAGATCTAAGCTATATTCCATCTTTAAAATACATGTGTTCACTCTTACTCAGGCTAAGCTGACATTTATTTCATTAAGCAGCTATATATTCTTAGCATCTTTCCTTACATCTCTATTTACTAGTGAATATAGTCTTGGCATATTAATTTTAAATGATTTCAGAAAAAATTTTTTTAATAAAATCAAATAGTAAGACATTAAACTTTTAACAGGTCCAGGTAAGACATCATTTTAACTCTTCTCCATTTTTTAACTTTCAAACTACTATGATAAGAAATATCACCAATTTTCAAGTGTTTGGTTTAAAATCATTTAAAGTGACAAAATGAACTGTAAGATAATTATTAAGTATGAAATACCTTCAAATTTTTGAAGAATGAAGGAATATTATGAAATATATGTGTTCAATATAACATCTTTTTTACATAAAGTATTTAGTTTTTTCAAAAAATGATAGCCTTACTTCTATTTTCGATCTAGTACACTTCAATACTTAGAGAAATTGCTGTGGGTGCCCAAAGGAGCACCATGATTGTGGATTAATCATGTTAGATCAGCACACAGTGAGATCCTGAAGCCACACCCACTTGGTCATTGTATTTCAGTAGGCTTCATTTTCTTCTTCAGACTGCCATTTTGCTCTCCAGTTGCATTAGAAAGAGGCTTGGTTAAAAGAGCCTCATTGTGAAAAGAAATGAGGGGAAAGCTTTGCTACAAGGCAAGAGCTAATTCACTATTCTGAAGGGACAGATACCCATCGCTTCTACAATGAAAGCTAATAGCTCTATTGGCCCAATGCACTCAGCTCATCTAGGAAGAAGTTGATGAGTGGAAAGTGGGATTTTCATGTCTAAATGATATTACTAAATATAAAATACACCTGTACCTCCTTGACATAAAAATGTAACTTTTAAAAAAGTTAACCAACTGCCGTAAGTGCCATCACGAAATATAAAATGTTTTTGCTCTTAAATACCTATTTTTATGAATATTTCATATACATTTGACACTGATTATTTCTTGTGGAGCTATTCCTGAGTATCAATTGGGATATAATACCAAATTTTAATATTTACTAATTTGAAAAAAAAATTCTTGTATCTGGAAATCATCCTCTTATTCTTAACGTTTCCTATAGGATTATAAATACTTAAGCACTGCCGTCTTAAAATAACCTAATGGCTGATTTGCACAATTTACTATGCCAGCATTCTAATATAAAGAGACAAGGTTCCCCATGAAAGATATTCTTGTCCAATATTCCCAAGGGTAAGAGACATTTTCTAAACATGAGTAGAGTGTTGCTTAAAGGCATGACCGTGCTAGGCTCACCAAGTTATGCACACAGATAGAAATTCATGAGCAGGAAAAGGAAGGGAGAGAAACTAGGAGCATGAATTTCAGAAACAAAGTTCTCGTATAGTTAAGGACAGAATGGTTATGCAAGCTTAATTGTGTCACTTGGGGATGGTTCTCCCTCAGTGTTAGAAATAAATGATTATTACAAAACCTTAACATCTTTTAAGATAATGTGTCTTCACAAAATAATATATTATGTCTTCAGGTGATTAATTTTAGTTAACACAGAGATGCCATAATCTTAAATTCTTAACAGTTACATGAAGTTAAATCAGCTTGAAGGAGTGGTTGTTAGGTACAAAACGCCTGTGAAATGGAAATCAGATGCTATTAGCTATCATTCCAACAGCAAAAATAGCAGCTCACAATTTTGTTTCAGGTTTTGTTTAATATCTAGGGGTAAAATTTTAATTTGTGAAAGAAGTGAACTGTCCTTATGAAGAGTTAAATATAATAATATTTATGCAAAAAATTGTGGGAATTTATGTAAAGCACGTGTGTTCTGTCACTTGACAACCTCCACACGGATATTTGAACTCTCTCTAGCATTTGAGTATTGTTACATATAGTGAAATTTAATCACCTACTTATGTTGAAAGGATATTTTTTTCCAAGACAGTAGAAAGTGTGTCATAATGAGTTAATTCTTCGTGATGTAATAGGAATAGTAAGGTCAAAGAATCGTATGTCATATTTATCACCAACTTGGAAATCTTTTTCTAATTAATTTAATTTACATATCAGTCATAGGCCCCTTACTCTTCTCTTTCCAGCCCCACCTTGCCTCTCATATTCCCTCTCCCTTATGTCTCAGAATAAGGGAGCCCCTTACCCAGATACCCCAGCTCATCAATTCACACGATGACTAAGTTTATCTTCTTCCCCTGTGGCCTGGTAGCAAAGTCCCATCAGGAGGAAGTTATCAGAAAACAGGCAGCATAGTTCATGTCAGAGATATCCCCCACTCCCCTGACTAGTGGGCTGACATGAAGCTTAACATGTCCATCAGACTTATCTCCTTGGGATGTGTGCATTACAATATATCTGTCCTGTACTATATGACTAAAATCTGCTTATAAGTGAGTATATACCATGTGTGTCTTTGTGGGTCTGTGTTACATCACTCAGAGTGATCTTTTCTAGTTCTATCCATTCGCTTGCAAATTTTTTGATTTCCTTGTTTTTAATGGCCTTTGCAGTATTCCATGTGTAAATGCACCACAGTTTCTTTATCCATTCTTCGGTTGAGAGACATCTAGCTTGTTTCCAGTTCCTGGTTATTACGAATAAAGCTGCTATGAACATGGATGAGCAAATGTCCTTGAAATCTTTTTAAGGACTTCAGTTTGCTCATTAGAAAAGGATGAAAGTGAATTACAAGAAATCTTACATCTTTCAAACTCTAATGCTCTGATTGTATGACTGTACATGTGGCTTATAACAGAGAATAGAAGTAGGCACAATATCTTCATCTTCTACAAAGTTTTTAAGATTGGTTAATTCTTCTCAAGACAGTTATAACTTTTGAGAGATTTGGAGGCATCTACACAATTGATGATGTTTATTATTGAGGGTTAAAACTGATTGTTCATTTACATTGTAAAGTTACATTGTTCATTGTAAATTTGAAAGATAAACTATGACACTGATGTTATGTCAAGTTTTCTTTTATCTGAAAGGGAATATAACACCACACATTTGGTGTATGTGTGTATACCAAAATGAAGCCAAAAAGTTCAGCTTCTAGTTTTTATTGAGCAACAAATACACATCAAGAATTCATCTAAATGTGCCAATAAATGAACTTATTCAATTCTTACAATAGTTCTTTAAGGCAGATATTTTTTTTATTATTATGAACAACTTATAAATGGCACACAAGCTATCACAAGACATACTATGGGTACTAGGATTTGATGAAGCTAAGGATTCAGTCTACAACTGCTGGCTCCAGAACTCAGAATTAGTGTAATGTTGGCCTGATTTGTGTCACTTATAATTCATATTGCTGTTCTCACTTTTTACAAACACTTTGGATGACATGAAGCATCTTACTTGTCTTGGACAGCTAAGCTCTCTGTCTTAGGAGTTTGTCTAGACCAAAGTCTTGGGTCATTTTATTGCCGGATCTTTATTTATTTACCTATGTATGAATCAACTACTACCTACCTAGAGTCAATTTACCATATTAAAAGATCAAAAACAGAGTGAATTAAATGACAGACATTTATTTTCTCGTAGTTCTGGAAGGGGAAAATCCTCAGATCAGAGTGGCAGCAAGCTTCAGAGGGTTTTTCATTGTTTTGTTTTTGTTTTTGACTTACAGTCTCTGTCTTTTCAGTATGTTCTTATGAGGCAAGGGATAGGAAGTTCCAGTGTCTATGCATCTTAAGGTAGCTCTGAATCCATCACGAATTATAGTCTTCCAAGATCTAACTTAGATTTTGTAACTTGACAACTGTATTACCGCTAATAGGGAGACACTGAGAATTGGGGTGTCACCACGTGAACTTGAGACTGACATAAAACACTTAGAGTTGCATGAAGAACACAATTAGCAAGGCAAATGAACAAAACGGATTATTGTTGGTGATAAGCACTGAAGGAATTTAAGAAACACACCTTGTGGTGGGATACTAACTTTTTGGATGATGGCACTGTCCTGAAAGTTTTCCGAAAGAGGGCACAGTTGCACACTCCTGTAATCCCAGCAGTAGGGAAGACATTGACAGGCAGATCTCTGAGTTCCAGGCCAGCCTGGTCTAACTAAAAAAAAAAAAAAAAAAAAAGGCAACAAAAAAAAAGTCTTCTCAGTTGGGAGACTAATTTTGCTTCAGTGAAATAGCTTGAAAGAGACTCCAGGATAATGGTTTTAGGTATGAATGACACCCATGAGGCAGGATGACTCAGCTGCTGTTGTTTAGAATAAGTGTTGAGAGGTTATGTTGGAGAAGTAAAAGATGCCCAAAAACCCTGAAGATCATTGCTATTTATACTATGAACTTCAGATTTTTTTGTTTGTGTGAAATGGAAGCTGCTAAAGTGTATTGAGGAGAAAAATGACATGATCTGACTTTAATTTTAACAGAATACTTCTGGCTGCTCTACTGAAAATAAGCTGAAGAAGAAAACAAGAACTGGAGCACAGAGACCAGTTAGGATTCTAAACTGTCAAATTATTAGAGAGATTAGGCAAATGGATGTTAATCTTGTCTCAGATGAATTGATCAAATGTTTTTTTTTTTATACACAAAGACAATTTGAATGTGATTTCGATGCAAATTAGAAAAGAATTTTAAGGAAGTTGGCAAAATACACAACACACTAATCTCTGTCAAATTCTTTGAAATGACATCACAACTTCAAATCAGAGGC
Source organism: Psammomys obesus (assembly GCF_907164565.1). Classification (NCBI taxonomy): domain Eukaryota; kingdom Metazoa; phylum Chordata; class Mammalia; order Rodentia; family Muridae; genus Psammomys; species Psammomys obesus. Next base: position 3,244,552 of record NW_026596073.1, on the reverse strand, counting down.
AAACCATATATAAAGTAAAATTAAAGCATGGCACTGAAGCCATATTGGAGCACCTGAAAGTTATATGCTATACAAAATAAAATTTAAATCTTGGTACAGAATTTTGTAATATAGTAAATACTACCTCTAATATTAAATGTGGAAAAGGTTAAAATGCAGATTCATTATAAAAGATATTTCTCTGGTGACAACCAGATGAAATGGTGTATTGATTTGTTCTCATTCCAAACAGCAGAAAGAGGAGTGCTGCTGAACAAGAGAGATTCTGGCCACACAAAATAACCATGATTTTGAGGAATTGCATTACAGAAGAGGCTAGGGAATAATATGTGGAACATTTTGGATTAACAAAGAAATTTTTTATTTATAATTCCAATGTCACAGTCTTCTGTGTCACAGATATTCATATTGTGCATAACTTTTTCTAAGGTTGGCATTGATTGCTAAAAGCCTGAAATGGAAGATCCTTACTGGCGTACAACAATTTGATCAAGGATACTATAGAAGTTGAAATGCTACAAACAAGCAAATAAATAAACAAACAAAATTTATAGAGCAGAAGCTGGCAGGAAGTCTGCTGCTTACTGCCCACGGCAGTTTAGGTAAAAAATATCCCCCACATTCTTGTGCATTTAAAACCCTCGGTCTCCAATTGCTGGTGCTGTTTGTGAGGTTTCGGAAGTGTGTCCTTGTTGAAAGAAGTGTGTCACTTGATGTAGGCCTTACGTGTTAACACTCAGTAACCCTTTCAGTTGGTCTTCTCTGCTTCATTCAAGATGTGAGCCCTTAGGTTTCTAATCTTACTGTGCCAAGTTTCTAATCTTCTTGCTGTGTCTGCCACTTGCTGCCATACTTCCCTGACTTTGTAGACAGTTATTCTGGGGACATAATGAAAAATGAGCTCTTCTATATCTTACTTTGGTCATGATGTTTTATCTCAATGACACAGAAGTAACACGTACAGAAGTCTGATCTATACCTCTTAGTACTCATCCATCTAAAGCACTAAATGATACAACCAACAAAGGGTGAAATAATCCACAAAACCAAATCATAAAATTTAAAATGTAAAAGTAACACCATGGAGAGAAGAAAAGTCCAAGGGAACTTTTATATACAGTATTTGGGAGTACCTATAAACTCAATCGGGCTGTCTACAATGAAGTAACAACTGAATGATTAAGCTAAGCAAATACTCATCTCCACCCAAACACAAAAGGAAAAATGTAAACAAAATAAATCAGTGTTGCTTTGTGATAGTTAATGAAAATGTTTGATTTACATTTTCAGGAAAACGAGGAGAATGAAAGCGATGATCCATGATGAAATGATGGCTTACTCGATGACGTGCTCACTGAAGAAGCTGGAGGACCTACATTCAATCTAGTGTTCATATCTGTATGTAGTGCCACATGCTTACAGTCGTAAAGTACTGGAAGGAGAGCGAGGCAGATGTCTAGAGCCTGAACCACAGAGGTACCGCATTCAAGTGCATCTGTCCCCTTACAAACAAAAACACACACTAGCACACATACACACTCAAAAAACAAATCACAGAAACGATTATTAGAAAAGAAATTACCATAATAAATAAAGTAAAAATTTTAAAAACATTAAAAATAATAAAATTGTACTGTTAGCGGTCATTCGGTAGCATGATAGAAAGATTTGAGGATTTCTAGTATAGTAATGCAGGAAAGAGAAAACAACGGCTACTGATGGAAAACTTGCAGTGAACAAAGTTAAAGACAAGTGCTCTAAGGAGGGCTTTATTCAGGGGTACTGTAATGAAAAAGAAAGCCCAGAATGCAGTATGAACAGAACTCTAACACAAGTTGCAGAAGAATGACCATATGTCATGCTTGTGGCCCTGCCTCACCCAGAGGAGAAGTGAGTGTGTAATAGCTTCAAGACAGGAGACAACCAACATGGCATAAAGAAAGCGATGTACCTATCCCCACTCAGCCTGGGGTGAAGGATGCTGTGCACTTTCATGAGAACATTTCAGAGGGATGGCTCCCAAGTCCTGAAAAAAAAAAATCAGACCTGAGTCATAAAGCGTGCAAAGAGCTTCTTTAAAGATTTAAATTTCAAAGGGGCAGAGACCAGGAATTATAGTGTTTTAAAGTAAATGCTCTAGAGAAATAAATAACATCTGTGGCTTAGACATCTGCTTCTATAGGGCTGTGTCGAGACAAATCAGGAGCTGAGCTAAAGTTTATTCAGGCTGAACAAAGAGGAGCATCCTGGTCGTTTTGTGAGCAGATGTCACCACTTTTGAAGTCAGTATTGAAGTTTCTGGAAAAAAAAAGTGAAACTACAGCTAGTATGTGATCAGTGCTAATGTCCCAGCAATATTACTGCTGTGCATAGACCCAGAGAACTCCAAGACCTACCTCAGGGGTAGTGTATGTAACACTTGCACATACATTATTCACAATAGCTAGGAAAGGGAAGCGGTTAATTGCTCATCAACAAATGAATGGATAAAGAAAATACGGAACATACGCAAACAGAATCTTTTTCATCTATAAAGAAAAATAATATAATGATGTTTGCAGGAAATGGGTGAAGTGGGAAATACTAAATGAGATAACTCCGTCTCCAAAGCCAGACACATGTGCCCTCTCCTTTTCAGATCCTAGGTTTTAAGTTTTTCATATGTATTCATATGATATGATATGGTTTATGAAACTATAAGAACTATGAATGCAAAAGAATTCTTGAGGCTGGGGAGAGAGAAAGACAGTAGAAGAATATATATGACATGAAAGTAGATTGAGGGTTTCTATATAGAGGAGAAAGGAGATGGCATGAAGAATAGGAGCAGGGAAATATCATTAATAAAAAAATTCTTTATGAAGATTCTATACTGACACATAAATTTACAGGCTAATTTTAAAAAAGTTAATAAGTGAAGTTCAGTTTTAATTCAATGTATTTATTAACTGCATCTAAAATCTCTGTGTGTAGCAGATAAGCTAATGTGTGTGTATATGTAGCTTTCATTTCCTCAGATGATGGGATGAGATGAGAGCCTTCTCAGGCCTTTCTAGCTCTTTTTTTTTTTTTTTTGTCATTTAACTTTTCTGCTGGTTTTTATTACTGATTTTCATGTTCTTCTTGTTCATGTTCTTTTTGTTCTTTCTTTTTTATTTTTTTAATTTTTATTTAACTTTTATTAATTACACTTTATTCATTTTGTATCCCCCCATAAGCGCCTCCCTCCTCCTCTCCCGATCGCACCCTCCTCCCCCTTCTTCATGCATGCCCCACCCCAAGTCCACTGATAGGGGAGGTCCTCCTCTCCTTTCTGATCTTAGTCTATCACATCCGGAGTGGCTGCATTGTTATCTTCTGTTGCCTGGTAAGACTGCTCTTCCTCTCAGGGGGAGGTGATCAAAGAGCAGGCCTGTCAGATTGTGTCGGAGCCAGTCCCTCTTCCCATTACTATGTAACCCACTTAGACACTAAACTGCCATGGATTACATCTGCGCAGGGGTTCTAGGTTATCCTCATGCCTGGTACTTGGTTGGCGTATGGGTCTCTGGGAAGACCCCTATGTTCAAATCTTATAGTTCTGTTGGCCTTTCTAGCTCTTAATGAACCCTCACTGGCTGGTTCAACTCAGCTGTTCTGCCCTAAACTCCTCTCTAAGCTGACTGATTCAAACTAGCTTCTATTGGAATCTGTTGAATTGCTCTGACTGGCCTTAAAGTAATTCTTTCAATATGTTTTTATCTTCTGGCTGCTTCTTCTTCTTTGGCTTGTTCTATCTTCATCTGTGTTTATCTTGTTCTTTCTGCAACTTGTCGCTGTAAAATTCTTCTGGTAATCAACAACAAAACAAACAAAAATCTTTTTCTCTGCGCTGCTCTTAAGTCCTTTTTTTAAATTAACTAATTAATTTTTTTATTCATTACAGTTTATTTACTTTATATGCCAGCTGTAGTCCCCTCTCTCTCCCCCTCACAATACCACTTCCTCCCTCATCTCCTCCCATGTTCCTCCCTAAGTCCACTGATAGGGGAGGTCCTCCTCCCATTCCCTCTGACCCTATCCTATCAGGTCTCATCAGACTGATGAATTGTCTTCCTCTGTGGCCTGGTAAGGATGTTCCCCCCTCAGTGGAAGGTGATTAAAAAGCTAGCCACTGAGTTCGTATCAGAGACAGTCCCTGTTCCCATTACTAGGGAACTACTTGAAGACTGAGCTGCCATGAGCTACAGTGGGCTACATCTGTGCAGGGGTTCTAGGTTATCTTCATGCATGATCCTGTCCTGTTCTTATGAGAATTGGTCATGTTCTATCTGTGACTCATTTTGTCAAATCTTCCTTTGATTTGTCACATTGTCTGCTCCTCAATTATTAGATGTCATTTTCAAATATGGCTGCTTTCTTCTATAAACTAACTTTGCCTTCATTGCTTGAAAAAGAACAATCAATCTTCTTCAGGAATTAGCTTCTTATAGATTATCTGATCTCAAATGTCCAAGTCTGAGCTTGTATGTGTGTGAATGTGTATATATATATATATATATATATATATATATATATATATATATAT
>NW_026596073.1:3222166-3239975 GCF_907164565.1 Psammomys obesus | reverse complement strand
TATATATATATATATATATATATATATATATATATATATATATATCACTAATAAAATACATGCACTATAGTTATTCAACACTAAATGGACTCGGCAGTATATGTATATAGATGTATATCAACAATAATCAAAATTAAAGAATAGTTAGATAATTTGAGAGGGAGTGGTGCTGACACAAAAGAAGTTGGGTGGGTTGAAATTATGAAAATATAGTATAATACATGAAATTCTGCAAAAAGTAATTAAAAATAAAATTCTCTTAAATACATTTGAGTATTGGCTAAATGATAATGGGATTCATCAAAAATGCTACCTTATGTTACCTAATCAAATGAGTGACATAAACAGGTAGGCGTTTGGGAGAAAGTAATATGGAGCTTATGGCAACAATGATTAGGACACAGTGTACTCCCATGCTAGAATCCCACTGCGATGGTGCTTACAAGAGGTCAGCTAGGAAGAGCTAATAGTACTGAGTGCACCAGAAAGAAATGAGTTCAAAACAGCTCTGGGAAAGGACTCTCCCAACTTCCTCTTGCTGAGGTGCCCCAGCCTCTTCTCTCTAACATGCATTTTGACAAGTTTGTTATTATTTCAATATCTATAACAAAACACTACGGTGCTGGTATTTACTGCTTTAAATAAGTATTAATCACCATTTCTGTACTCTCTTCGCCTTTTCCAGAATGCAACTCTTTTGAGCATAGATTAGAAAGTTTCAATGAACATAACAATCTCTACCCACATATGCCATTTCTACCCTGTTTGTTTTATAACTTCAGTCAAATCTCATTTTTATTAAAAACAAACAATAAACCAAAATTTTTTCCTTATTCCAGTGTATGCTCTTAGGTATCAGCTCTCTTGTCACAGAAGTACTTTGTCACACATTTACTCTGTTCTTGTAACATGCATTTTCATGGTGTGTTTTTATGTATTTTGTCTTATAAATCATGTGTTAGCTACCTCGTGGAAGGAAGCCTTTCTCATCTCCCCCACATGAGTAGAAAGCACACCACAATTGAATAAATGTATATGATCTACTTCCCTTGATTCTCTATTGTTTGATAAAGGTGCTCTGAGTTTTAATAAAATATTCTCCTGGGTAATGGAAAGAAATGGAATGGAATAAATGGACCAAACTGTTTTCTCACAGATAGAGAAATTCTTGGCATCCAAAAACATAAACTTTAAAGGCTATCTAATTTATGCACAGTTAATTTAAAGAGAAGTTATACCTTTCCAACCTTCGATTAGATTCATTATATGTTATTGGCAAACAAGATGAATGATTGCATATAAGTGACACGACACAGGCAAACTACCTGATGTTAGATTTTATGGGGAGTTGGAAGGTTTGGATTTATTGTAATGAGCAGACATGAGTGAATATAAACCAAACATTAAGGTTGTCTACCTATCTTTATGCAATGCAGTTTCTATGGAAAAACCACACACACATATAGCAATCTGTGAGGCTTTGGCTTGTGAAAAATGAGAGGTTAAAATAAAAACAGGGTGTGCTATACGACAACAGAGTCACAGTAGTTGATGAAATTGACTTGCAATCACAGCCATGTTTTAGCTAAGTGATGCTGACCAGACCACTCTGCCCATCCATCCATCACTGTCTTTATATATTAAAAATAATAGTGCTTTCCCCAAAAGGTTGCTTAGAAAACCACATGGTAACTTAACAATCGTAAATAGCTGTATACAGTAAAGCAAATAGGCTTTTACTTTTCTGCTTGTATAACCCCATTGTAAGCAATCTGAGGAATCGTTAGGCAGACTTATTGTGTGTGCATGTGTACATTTATGTATACAAATATTTATCAGTAACACATAATTATATACTTTGTTATGTAATTATATCAATTATATAATTATATCAATTATATAATATTTATTAATATATATTCATATGTGTTATATAGTATATCTAATATATATTACATCTAAGTCAGTTCATTTTAGAGATAGCTAGGACTGTAAGATTTTGCTGTTATTTATGATATAATATGAGGAAACATTGCAGGACCCAGAATCCTTTCAATTACGTGTTAGAAGGAAGTTTGGGTATTTATAAGAGTGACATGGGCTTTCTCCTTTTCTGTTTGTTCACCTGTTTTGTTTTCCTAGAATTTGATAAGTTTAACTTACACTTACTTCTCTGCTCGATTTAAACTTAATAGTGATATGATGAACCTCAGACGATAGAATCTTAACATTTGGCACAAAGCTGTCCTTTCCTTCTAGCAACTGTACACTTGCTGATAACTGCTGGTCCACCTACATTAGGAACTAGGTCCCACTTTCTGTACCACACTGTCTTGTTTACAAGAGATTTGAAGTACTTAAGTAGTGGTAATTTTCCATCTTTTTCCAATATGTCTTCTATTCAAGTTCTTTGCATTTTCATATGAAGTCTATGTTTCCAATTTCTGCCAAATTTCCTGTTTTTTCACATATATCAGCTTGGGAATAACATGCAGCTCAGTATTGACTAATCATCCTATGAAGAAGGTAGATCTTTCTGTGTAGACCTTTAATTTATCTCAGTAATCTTTCAGAATTCAAATATTTCATATTATTGTCATATGACCTTAAATATTCATATTTATGATGCTATTACTAATAGGATTGCCTATGAAATTTTAGCTATATTAAAAACAGAAAGTATTGTCTGGGTGACCTAAGGTCAGTACCAGTAGTTTCCTGCACCATGGGGTTATCTCTCGACTGGAAAGAAATGCTCAACCTCATTAGCCATCAGGGAAATGCAAATCAAAACGACTCTAAGATTTCACCTTACACTCATCAGAATGTCTAAGATCAAAAGCTCAAGAAACAACATATGCTGGAGAGGTTGTGGAGAAAGGGGAACCCTCCTCCACTGCTGGTGGGAATGTAAACTTGTACAACCACTCTGGAAAGCAATCTGGTGTTTTCTCAGACAACTAGGAATAGCGGTTCCTCAAGATCCAGCTATACCACTCCTAGGCATATACCCAAAAGAGTCTCAAGTACACAATAAGGACATTTGCTCAGCCATTTTTGTGACAGCCTTATTTGTAATATCCAGAAGCTGGAAACAGCCCAGATGCCCCTCAGTGGAGGAATGGATGCACAAATTGTGGTATATCTACACAATGGAATATTACTCAACAATAAAAAACAAGGAAATCATTAAATTTGCAGGTAAATGGTGGGATCTGGAAAAGATCATCCTGAGTGAGTTATCCCAGAAGCAGAAAGATGCACACAGTATATACTCACTCATATAGATATATAATATCGGATAAACCTACTAAAATCTGTACACCTAAAGAAACTAATCAAGAGGGAGGACTCTTGCTAAAACGCTCAGTTCTTATCCAGAAAGGCAAAGAGGATGGACATCAGAAGAAGGAGAAAAGAGGGAACAAGTCAGGAACCTAACACAGAGGACCTCTGAAAGGCTCTGCCCTGTAGACTATCAGTGCAGATGCTGAGACTTATGGGCAACCTTTGAGCAGAGTGCAGGGAATCTTAGGAAAGAAGTGGGAAACAGTAAGATCTGGAGAGGACAGGAACTCCACAAGGAGAGCAACAGAACCAAAAAATCTGAGCACAGGGGTATTTCCTGAGACTGGTATTCCAACCACGGACTATGCATGGAGATAACCTGGAACCCCCGTGCAGATGTAGCCCATGGCAGTTCAGTATCCAAATGGGTTCCATTGTAATAGGAACAGGGACTGTCTCTGACATGAACTGATTGGCCTGCTCTTTAACCAGACCACAGAAGAAGACAATGCAACCACTCCTGATGAGACCTAACAGACTAGGATCAGAAGGAAGGAAAAGCAGACCTCCCCTATCAGTGGACTTGGGGAGGGGGCATGCATGCAGAGGGTGAAAGAAGGGAGGGATTGGGACGGGAGGAGGGAGGAAACCACAGGGGAGATACGAAGTGAATAAAGTATAATTAATAAAGAATAAAAAAGAAAAAAAAAACAAAACAGAAAATATATAAAATGGACATACTCTGTCTATATAAAGTAACTACCACTCATCTAGGTAATCAACTTGTATAAAATCACACGTTTTTATAAAGATTCACACAGAGAGACACACTGCCACTTTAAGTTCTAAAATCCAAAACCATAATCAAACACAAAGAAAAATAAATAATTAATAATTAATTTATGTATTATTAAATATAGCAAGTTTTCTTTACAATATGTGCTGAATACACTGTATATTACATACATGAGAGTTACAAATATAAAGGAAATAAAGTGGTGATTCATAGTTTAAGTTTGGATAAATTATAAAAAAATATTTAAGTTAATAAAAGATTGTAGGCAATGATTTTGTATTTTTAATTTGCATAAAATTCTAGAAAAAAAAAATTGTCATGTTATAAGCAACTTTTTCCCCCTAGAAATGGGTTGAGGGACCAAAGAGAGATTGCAAAAAGGCTAACAAAACTTTTAAGGGTTTTATTGGTTTTCTCAGACTGCTCTAGAGAAAATATACAGTTTATGCAGCTTAAACAGCCGTGTTATTTAGTCATAGTTGTGGGGACCAGAACTTGAAGATCAAAGTTCTCACTGACAGCTGACTTTCGGCTGAGGTCACTCTTCCTGGCTTGAGATGGCAGGTTGATTCCTTTCTGTACTCTGACAAGATCCGTCCTCTGTGCTCACTGGTATTCCTGGCATTTTGTCACAGTGACAAAAGGTATATTAGATTAGGGATTCCTCGTGATATCTGTCTAACTTAATAACTCCATAAAGGCCTAATCTTTGACTACAATTGGGAATTAGGGTTTTAGCATAGTAATTTAAGGGGACATAATTCAGGCCCTAGTGTTGTCCTCTCTGGCTTCTCCAAACCGTTTTCTTTATATATAAAGTATCTTTATTACCTCCCAACAACCATTAACATTTTCACTCATTCTAGCATTAACTCAAAGCACAAAGTCATGTATAAGGATTTAAAACAGTTTGTAATGACAGTAAATGCAAAGAAGAGGTTATTATTTTTTTTTTTAAGAACAAAAGAAGATATATGGGAGGGCTTGGACAGAGGAAAAGGATAAGAAGGAATGATGTAATTTTATGGATAAAACCTGAGGTGTGATTCATTCTGAAGCAAAGTTCTCCTCCTGGTTACTCTGAGACAAGTAAGTCATGTGCTTCTACGGTGTAATGATGGGGGAACCACCAGTGGGACATGGCCATTCCAAGAAAAGCAAGGTGCCAAGAGGAAAAGGTATCAGGTGGCAAGAAATTCCCCAGACTTGTAAGACAAACCCAATAGTCCCTTAGGCTTAGAACGATCCTTGTTGGCTCAGTGTTCTGTTCCCTGGATCACTTCAGGTTTCCAGGGCTTCCTAGAAGGTAACCTTATACTGAGACTGGAGAGCAAGACTCCATTCTGAAGCACTGGAGCAACAACAGTCTGAAAACCCAAGATCAAATGGGAGATAAACTTACCTTTTGAAACAAAAAAAAAAAAAAAAGAAAGAAAGAAAGAAAACATGCTTACACAGACTTTTACTCTCTGATCCGTGCCTACGGCAGTTCTACCTAAGAGCTCTAAGAAGTGAGAAATATTATCTACCTGAAGAAAGAGTAATTTTTTTTATTCATCACCCAGTTAAGCAATACACCTCCCAACTGTTGCTGAGCCTGTGATTTGATGAGGAGTGACTGCTAACACAACTGACAGGTCTGATTTATATATGTAATAAATAGTTAATAAATATGTACTGATAAAGTCTTAAAGATCAACTTAGTTCACGAGATAAAGTTAGATAAAAAATTTAATAAGCTCTCTATAACTGATAGCACACATTTTTTTATTCAATATAATCTATTTCTGTATCTAATCTATTGCTTGTAAACTTATTACTTTTTTCACCTACTTCTCTACCAGAGCACTAAAAGGTTATATCACTCTTACACCAAAGGCCATTAGTCACATGAAAAGTCAGTTCATTTTATGAATGTGCCATAAGACACTGTATAAGCATGGTGCACATGAACATTTTCTTCTTCTTTTATAGATACTACCTACTTTGCTTTTAAATGTCATCTGCATTTATCAGACTGCATGGTTCTTGACATTTTGCATCTTTTAAAAGCATATTGTAACTGAAGCCTTGACAACAGAAGCTAATTATTGAGAGACTGGAGAGGAATTTTTCCTCCCAAGCAGTAATTTATAAAAAAAAAAAAAAGTGTGACTTATCAGTCATTTGTAAAAGTCTGTGGTTGAGAACTTTTGTTCAATATCATAATGTAATTAACTCTTTCTCAAAGTTAGTGTTTGAAAGTTCATGAGACATTATAGGAATTAAAATTATTTTGTTTTCATTTCTTTTTATTTAATTAATTTTTTTATTTTTATATTAACTACAGTTTATTCAATTTGTATCCCAGCTGTAGCCCCCTCCCTCATTTCCTCCCAATCCCACCCTTCCTCCCTCATTTCCTCCCATACCCCTATCCAAGTCCACTGATATGGGAGGTTCTCCTCCCCATCCATCTGACCCTAGTCTATCAGGTCTCATCAGGACTGGCTACATTGTCTTCTGAGGCCTGGCAAGGCTGCTACTGCCTCAGGGGGAGGTCGTCAAAAGGTTCATGTCAGAGACAGTCCCTGTTTCCCTTACTAGGAAACCCACTTGGATACTGAGCTGCCATGGGCTACATCTGAGCAGGGGTTCTAGGTTATCTCCATGAATGGTCCTTGATTGGAGTATCAGTCTCAGAAAAGACTCCTGTGCCCAGATATTTTGGTTCTGTTGCTCCCCTTGTGAGGAATTGAAATTACTAAGCAACTTACTATGTCATTTTCTCTTAAACTATCTGTATACATAATATTGGGAAAATATTTTTAAATTCTTCCACAAAGCCAATATATTACCTAAAAATGATGTCTTTGATGGAAAAATATCTCTTCATAAAATCTTTCAAAACTAAGGATTAGTTGACTCTGTGTGGTCAAACTAATGTCTTTAAGCTCCTGTTTCAAACTGCTGTTCATGTCATGTAATCAATTTACAAATTTTAGTATGTCCTTAAGATCTGTTTGCAATTTATTTATTAGTAGCCACATTGTTCTTTTGCTGTTCTCAACCTAGTCCATACTAATAAACTTCATCCGACATATGTTCAGAAATATCAGTGTTTGTGAAAGGGAAGTATTTATTGGAGAACTTAATGTAGGTTCATTGGACATTGTACAAGTTCTGAGATGTTACAGTATTGAAAATGACAAGTTATCTGACAATTTTTATATCCATTGATATAAGACACAAGACTCCTGGATCAGGGATTTTTTGCATTTATTTCTCATACAACAGAGCAATAGTTCTCAACCTGTGGGTCGCAACCCCCTTGGCACCTGAATGACCCTTTCATGGGGTTGCATATATTATGATTCATGACAGTGGCAAAATTATAGTTATTAGGTAGCAATGAAAATAGTGTTATGGTTGGAGGCCAACACGAGGAACTGTATTAAAGTGTTGCAGCATTAAGAAGACTGAGAACTGTAGTAGAGTCTTAGCCTTTTCGCTTTGTTTTCTCAGCCTTGATTTTCAGTCTCAGTGAAGGAAGTCTTCATATAGATATAGTGTGCTGTCCTGTACAGAGGAACCCGGGACCTGAACATTTCATAGTGGGCAGGAAGTATGCCTGATATTTACTCTGGACAAAGATGTTAACTTATTTATTTAAGGGTGTTTGGTTCCCTGACAAATTAGTCTGGAAATGTTAGTTAGTGCCTCTGATGTCAAGATTTTCTGTTTCTGACATAAGGAATCCACAGAGAATGGTCTGCAGCACTTTCTTCCTAGAATGTTTATTCACTCTAAAAGGAACGTCCAGTCCTTTTAAAAGCTGCTATTACAGATGGTTTAGGATAATTAACTTATACAAGTCAACGATTAATCAATCAGACTCATGTCAGATACTAGTCTAGTTAATCACAGAAATATACAGCCTAGGCTGAACAGATAGTAAATACCTAGGAACAAGCAATATTTACTATAGACAGACAGACAGGCAGGCAGGCAGGCAGACAAACAGATATATATATGATAAATAGATACATGCATATGGTTATATGCTGTGTAAATATAAATGTAAATGGATAGATGATCCTCAAAAACTTCAGGGACCTACAGAATATCACATTTAAAGATTTTTTTAAATTAATTTAAGGCCTTTTGGACATGAGACATGTCAGCTCCTGGCAATAACACCACTCTTCCTAAAGGAAGATGATGAGCATCGTAAAATCTCATTTTGGAGATAGCTTCAGTAATGGCAAGCTAGCCACTGGGTAAAAATGCCCCAGACAATAATGCTGTCCATAATGGACAAACTGGATGCAGGCTGAGTTGAGTGCCAAGCTCTGCTGTGACAAGGTAAGGAAGTTCTTCACATTTCCTGCCCCACAATTAAGTCTGAAGATCCACTGAGCCAGAAGGCTGAAGATGATGCTCCAACGTTATAGAGAGATAATGGGTACTGACCAGGCAGAATTGTGTCTCTCATCTTGCAGTTTTGGGAGCTGCTTGCCTGCACTTCTAACTTAAATAATAATTGTATTCATTCTCAAGTCTCTGATGGGGTTGAAGACCAGGTAGTTATAGTTTCAAAGTTAGGCCTAAGTTGCTTAGGATTTAAGAAAATGTTTTTATTATTATTATTATTATTATTATTATTTTATTATTATTATTAATTACACTTTATTCAAAGAAAATGTTTTAAGGTATAGAAAAAGTATTTTTCAGTTGATAAATACAAGATATGGTAGAGAATGATTTAGGTACAAAACTTTAGGCTCACCTGATAGTATTTTCTTCAAGGTTGTCAAATACAAATGAGATAGACATTCTGAATTTAACTTTTACATATGGCTTTCTTTTACCTCATAACTGTTTTTACTGTGTGTAGTTTGTTATTAATTCAGGCTATACGCAAAAAATTAAAGGAATTTTACTAATTACTGATCCTGTCAGTGACACTAAATTCACAAAGGGTTTCACTATACTAACATTTATCAAATTAGATAAATTCATTAACTCACTTATCCCAATTTGGCATGATAAGCCAAACTCTTTAATAGAAGGGAGAAAAGGTCAGCTGCAGCAGGTGGTCCCTTGCTACAGAGCTGGGGACAAGACTTCAGGGTTCCTTTTGGAGGAGATGAAGGAAAAGTGAAGGTACGGAGTGTCTCATGAACCGAAGCTTATCAATTAGGCTGACAGGACAGTTGAAAAATCCCAAAGATTTTTCTGTCTCCACCCCCTAGCGCTGCTATTACAATGTGTGACTGGTATGGGTTCTGCAGTTTGAACTCAGGTTCCAAGCCCTACTGCAAAACTGTTGGTAGAAATATTGAGATTCTAAGTGTAAAAGCATTTGGCTATAGCTAACATACGGATTAAAAGGGAATGATACAAAAATCGGCAACTATGTTCTTATTAATTGGCTAAACTTTTAAAGATATTTGCTTATTATACTGCTCCATGCTGATTACAGTACCCAAAATATAAACCTTCAGAGAACAATTTTGTTACTTTTTTTCATAATAAATTATTTTGAATTTTTAACAAAATAAAATACGGTAAAAAAAATACTATCACAGCTCTCTGAACTGTGGTCTTGATTTCATTCTAAATTGCCCAAAATGCAAAGTAGGCTTTTAGTTCAAGATAGTTCTTAAAATATGCTGGGTCAGCTTCCTATTTGACACACATGCAAAGGTTTGTTGCCTGTTCTTTCTAACTCTATAAATTTCTGCTTTTCATCTTTCTAGGTACACTTAACCTATATTTGCAAATTCACAACAGAAAATCTCTAGTCCTATAAATCTTTTATCTATTTATGCTAGAGGCATGAGGTAGAATTTGTTCTTTGCTGAATACCATTTTTAGGGAGATGCTGTTTTTAGTATTTTGATTACTTCATGTGCGTCTATGATGTGCTTGGGTTGGGTTGCAATCTGTCCCTCACACCCTGTTTTCTGTCCCTCTCACACCTGTTTACTCCACCTCCTTCCTTACAGTTTCTTCATCAGATTAATGTCTTTCAATTTTGTTGGGTGATACATTGCATTTAACTGGGACATCTGTGTGAAAGTTGTATTGGGACTCTCCCTTGGAGACCAATGGGTCACCAGTGGGCACACAGCTGAAGTCAAGGACTGCTCCTCTCTCTGAAGCTGCCTGCAGAAAAGCAGTCAGCAGTGTAGCATATTCCCCAGAGTGCCTTCTCATCCATGCCTGGCTATTGATGACTTCATTCCTGTGCAGCCCCAGTGTAGTCACCCAGAGCGTCTCCCAGTCTGTGATCGCACTGACAAGAGTTCAACTCAGAAAAACACGTTGTGTAGCAAACGGTTCAATCTCTTGTAAATCACGATTTTTTTACAATTCTTATTTGAATAACATTTCCTTTTTATGACATTGGCTTCATTTTAACACCCAAGGAATGCAGTATGTACCATATATATGTATGTATATATCTGTCTCTCTATATACATATATACTACATATATGTATATATAAATTTGCACATACACACATACATGCATTTATGATATATACATATACATACATATGTACAAGTAGTAGATATCTCTATATGTATATATTTAGATAAGTAGAAGATACAAAAAACAAATGTATGTACATATATATATTTATGTGCATATACATGTACATATATACACACAATATACATATATGCAAACACATTCACATACATATGCAGACATGTAAATACATGTGTACAACACATATGTAAATTATGCATATACACATATAAGAATATGCATACATATATAAATTTTAGTTCATAGATATGTGCATCTATGTATATGTAGGCATGAAAGTATATACATACATATGTACACACATATGTTTAAGTTATCATAGCCGGGTAAAATTTTAGCCATGTATATGCTCTGAAGTTATTGACATCACAGTGCCTTTTCACATATGAATTCAAAGCAATTGTGTTTGCACAAAAGGAAGCCAGCCAAAATCCTAGCATGGACAGAAGAGGAGTTAATGAAGTCTAGCCACTAGCAGAAGAAATGTTGGTAACTGATGTCTTCTGAAGGACAAAGAGACAGTTTTCCTTAGGGAACGTGTTCCCTAAGAGGTTACACATGCTGCCGTCGATTGTCCTACACACACTCCCACAAAGGCAGCACTAAGCGACTCATTGGCTTTAAAAAATGCTAGGTACATGAAGTTGGAAGGGAATTGGTAGGAAACCTTGTTGGGGACATGGAGAGAGAATAAGAAGGTTGTGTTTTGTCAAAGCTCATGATATATGTGTATGAAATTTTCAAACAATAAAGCACAGGCTGAGACTCATAGGCAAACTTTGGGCAGAGTACAGGGAATCTTATGAAAGAAGGGGGAGAGAGAAAGACCTAGAGGGGACAGGAGCTCCACAAGGAGAGCAACAGAACCAGAGTATCTGGGCATAGGGGTCATTTCTGAGACTGATACTCCAAACAAGGACCATATGATAACCTAGAAACCCTGCACAGATGTAGCTCAGTAACCAATTACTGGGTTCCCTAGTAATGGGGACAGGGACTATCTCTGACATGAACTCAGTGGCTGATTCTTTGATCACCTCCCCCTAATGGGGGAGCAGCCTTACCAAGCCACAGAGAGAGTCAATGCAGCCAGTCCTGATGAGACCTAATAGGCTAGGGTCAGATGAAAGGGAAGGAGGACCTACCCTATCAGTGGACTTGGAGAGGGGCATGGGAGGAGATGAGGGAGGGAAGGTGAGATTGGAAAGGAATGAGGGAGGGTGCTAGAACTGGGATACAAAGTGAATAAACTAGTTAATATTAAAAAATAAAAATTAAAATAAAAAGAAGTTCATCTAAACATATCTCTGATGACAGGGAATCATATATTAAGAAGCAATAGTTCAAAATAATGTTGTATATTTCAACAGAAAAAGCCAAAAAAGAAAAATATATTTTAAAAAGTTATATCTTGTTTGATTAATGAAAAATAATATGTAAAAAAAGGAAGAAATAAGGCTAAATCTAGTAGTTATTGCTATTTAAAGAGAATTTGGAAGTGTAATTAGAACATTAGCTCTTTAAGTATTGTAAGTTCCTAAATGTAAGCAAACTCTTTCAAGTTCTTTTCATGCTTCTGCCTTTTATGGAATTTGTTAAGTTTTAATATTTTTCTAATTATTTGTTAAAATTAGAAAGCAAGCAGTATATTTTGGTAAATGCTATATAGACTCTTGAACAGTTGAGACTAAAATTTTTGTCTCTCTTATTTATTAGGTATCTAGCTTGAGAAAGTGATCTTGCTCTTCAGGCCTGTTCTTTCATCAATAAAACAAGACTAATAATTCTTAGTTTATGGATATTTTAAGATGTCTGATACTATGTATAAAAATGCTGGTAGTGCATTGTTCTATTCTCAGTAAGTATTTAAATAACGAAAAACAGAAACTACCCTGATATGAAAGTGGAATCTTTGCTAATGCCATGCATGTTGTGCATTTTTATTTTTAATAATAAATCTCCATATCACTTATATTTAATATAAAATCATAACATTATCATGTTTCCAAAAAATCTTTTTCCCTCTGATGTGGTTAAGTATTATACATGCCATAAATTTCCATGATAATTTCCTCTTATTCCTGTGAATCATCTCAGGTATTATTAGCAAATTTACTTAAAGTCTTAACTGCATAATTTAATTGGATAACCCAATTAAATTAAAAAGTGGATGAATTAATTACTATTATCTGTTAATTTCATGATATACAGAGATCTTCCACTATATTCCCATACCAAACTTCTGACATCTTTGTTTTGTTTTGTTTTGTTTTTTTCAAATAACCCTCCACTGCTTACATATACACAGGTAAGGAGCTATCCAAAGGAACATGGTCAATCGACCAAGGAATATAACCCTATTGGCTCTCCTTCCTCTAACAGCCATCTACTGCCAGTAGCTTCTCTGTGGGGTCATGTGCCCCTCCTTCATGCATGCTAGACTGTTAACTGGCCTGATCTGGTGCAAGCCTTATACATACCTCCACAGCTGTGATCTCATGAGTGCAGCAGCTCTGACATGTTTAAAAGATACCATTTCACCACAGACCTCCTCAATACTGTCTCTTAATGATTTTACTCTGCGCCTCTCTCATGAATTTTTCTCTTGTGGTGTAGGCTTTAAATCCAATCAGAAAATAGCTGAATATTTTCACGAAAGTGCTTGTACCATTGTAACTATGGACATGTCTTGCAAAGCCAATCATTACTGTAGCTGAGAAGATCACAGCTGCGTAAAGCTAATGATGATGGCTTTCCTCTCTCCAACAGCCTGCATAGTGTTTTGTTGTTGCTGTTGTTTTGTTTTGCTTTGGTACTGTGGAATCTAGCCAGTGGAACGAATCAATTTAGTAGCACCTTGATTTCTCTAAGTCCTGTGATAAGGGTGTCTAATGTCTTGAGCAATAAAGTCATACCATCATGCTCTGGTAGGTAATGAAGAGTAATGCAATAACCTGTATTGTCTTGGTGGCCTGGGACCTCGTGACCAACTCCTTGAAGTAAGTGATTCTACACCTGACACTGGGCGCTTTATTCGGCAACTTGTAGCTTCTTTGAGGAGCATTATATTTTTTTGTAGGTAACTCTATTTAAATGTGTGTGTGTGTGTGTGTGCGTATCTGCGTGTGTGCGTCTGTGTGTGTGTGTTTATACATAAAGCTTATAAAATAGTAGTTTTGTATATGGCTTTTTAAACATCATTACTATTAATTTTTCTATCAATAATTTGAGAATATAATTAAAAATATTTTGAATATTTAAAAATTAATATCATCAATGAAAATGTCTAACATAAATACAAGTGAATTATGTAATCTCAAATCAGTTTATGACCCATAAAATGAAGTTGTACTGTACATTATTTCAGGATTCTGATGGTTGCAGATCCTTAAGTTCATAAAGTAATTTTAAGTAGCACATATTAACAAGTATGAACACAAAAGTCTTCTCCTAATCTCCCGAAGTTTTTATTTGAGAAACAGAGATGAACAAAGTATAAAATCTAATGTACTAGTTCAATAAATAGATAAATTTACTTGAAAGTAAGTTTTAGTCTTTACTTACCAAGATTGTGGAATTCTGTTTGAGGTATATTTGAAAAAAAATCTCAGGATTCAGAAGGTTCTAAATGACCTCATGATAGATAACATATAAATGTCCAGTATATTCAGTAAATGTGACATAGCCCAACCTCATAAATACAGTGAATATGAATGGCAAACTACTATCATTGTTTGTCCCCTAATAGCATTGGTGATCAAAGGGAACTTTCTGATATGGGTGACAGCTTTTGCTGAGTGAATGTGTTTAAAATACTTCAAACTGTTTTTACACAAAGTAAGAATCACTGGATATTTGGCATTGTTAACAGTCTTTATTGTGTTTCTATCTTAATACATTTTTATCAAAGAAAAACCTATACATTTTACTAAAATAGATTTATTGTATTAATGCTTTGAGGGAATGTTTAGAAAACCTTTTGATCATAAACGCTTTGTCATGGAAAATCACATTTTCCTGTTAGGGTAAAAGAAGCATAAACAACATTAAAATTCACCAGTAGAAAGACACAAAAGTAAAAGGCATGATGGGATTTTCAAATTATTTGGCTTAACAAATTTTACTTGCAAATTAAGAGTATTTGAGAAGTTCACTCTTGGCAAAAGATTAATCCAAAAAGGTTCCTTCAACTAAATTAGCCCAACTTCTTGCTCATTCTGTACTTAGCATGCCATATCCATATTGCACAGAGATAAAAGGCACTTGACATTTGCTTTAGAAATAAAAAACACAATGCAACACACAAGTAATTACGTATAGGGAAAAATAGTTATAACCCTTTCTGTTTCTCTGGATGGGCATCAGCATTCCTTCTTGTTACTTCTTAAACAATAAAGGAAATGTTAGGGAAGTTTGTAAACTTTGATTCACAGAACGTGTGTGCACATACAAATGAAACATCTGCATAAAAGATACAGCAAGTGATGCTTTCTCTAGTAATAGGGTGGTGGCAGCAGAAAACACAGTTGTTTATTAGTATAAATTCTGCACTATGTGTAACTTTTCAATATTATTCATATTAACTCTTTAGCCTATACCTGTGCTGATAAACATGCTATTTTGTGCTTTGGTCTTTGGTTTCATACATATTACATTTACGAATTGTAACCTACCTTTAAAGTCATTCAGGAAGATCTTGGCTCTGGCCCAAGCCATCTGTACCATTGACATGTCTTAAATCAAAAGACAAAAATCATGTTAGGTTATACTTTCCATTACTATTGTACATATTTTGTGTGTTTTGGGGGGAACATATTTTAAACCCATCACCAGAGGAATTATTATTTAGACAAAAGGATACATGGTACTTAGACTACAGTGAATAGTGAAGTTTATCATGGTAGTAACAAGCACTACACAGAAATGAATTTCTTTATTTGGGTTGCATGTGGCCATAAACAAAGACTTGATCATGCACAAGCCTGCTTATATTTCCTATGAGTCCGTGGAGACGCTGTAAAGTAGATGCTGCAGTAAAAATGGTTCCAGATGCAGTGTATCTTTCATAACATATTGCAGTTTCGTGATCTCCAAGGAGCCTTTAAATAATAGATTTTCTTTATGGCAGGCTTACCTATGCAATTCTGCTTTGATTACAGTGTCATTTCTCTCTCTCTCTCTCTTTTTCAAATCCTTCAACAAGCAGCTACAATTCAGTTCACAAAACAATGTCATTGTCACTCTATTATGTAGAGTAATTTTATAAACAATCAGCTTTTTATTCGTCTGTTTTATGACTCAGTGATCTATGTTCAAGAGAAGAGTGTTCAGTGTGTGTGAGTGTGCAATGATGCCAGCTCTGCTTGATCTTAGTGTATTTGCTTATATCCGAAATAGTAGAAAGCCATCCACAGTCCTGAGCCCACCCAGCATTCTCCCCCGCCCAGCATTGTGGTCATCATATTGAGAGTACAGCAAAATCTGGCCTTCGTGAAGTACATTTAAAATCGTGGGCTTCTATGACTCTGCTTTAAGTGTTGTCGACTAGTTTCTCTGCTGTGATAAAATACCCTAAGAAGAGCAACTTAAAGGAGAAGGAGTTTATCCTGGCTCACTCTTCAGGTCACCGTGAATCATGATGGGAAAGTTGAGGAGGCAATTGCTGATAGGAGTTGCTCACAGTGTACCTGCAATTAAGAAGAGAGAATAATGAATAGTTGCTGCCACTCAGCTTCCTTTCTCCATTTGTACATGTGAGGGCCTCAGCCAAGGAATGGTTCCACCTGGTGTGCTTGGTTTTCCCACTAGAGTTAATGTGAGCATGCTGACCCTCTACAAGCATACCAGAAGCTCCTCTCCAGGTCGTTTTTGTCAAGATTCTGTCCAGTGGACAACTAGCATTAACCACTCCTGTGATGACAGTCCTTCAGTGTATTTTCCAAACCTTAGGCATCACATTGTTAAACCTAATAAGAATTCATGGTGTCCTTTTTACTCCAAAATTGAATTTTGCATGAAAACAAAAGTACAAAGTACCTAAACAAGAATTTTGTCAGTACCCACATATTTTATATCTTTTTAAATTTTTATTTATTACAGTTTATTCACTTTGTATCCCAGCTGTAGCCCCCTCCCTCATCCCCTCTCAATCCCACCCTGCCTACCTCTTCTCCTCCCATTCCCCTCCCCAAGTCCACTGATAGAGGAGGTCCTCCTCCCATTCCATCTGAACCTATCCTATCAGGTTTCATTAGGACAAGATCTATTGTCTGCAGCTGCACGCTGCATTGCATGGCCTGGCAAGGCTGCTCACCCCTCAGATGGAGGTGATCAAAGAGCCAGCCACTGAGTTCATGGCAGAGACAGCCCATGTCACTATTACTAGGGAAGTCACTTGGAGACTGAACTGTCATGGGCTACATCCGTGGAAAGGTTCTAGATTATTTCCATGCATGGACATTGGCTAGAGTATCAGTCTCAGAAAAGACAGTGTGCTTAGTTTTCCCACCTGGATTTGTAAGTGAAACATTATTAAAGCTTAAATCACACATTTATCCCAAAACCTTACTAGTGGGAGACTTCAACATTCCACTCTCACCAAGGGACAGATCATCTAGACAGAAACTAACTAGGGAAATAATGACATTTACAGAGGTCCTAAATCAAATGGACCTAATAGATGTCTATGGAACTTTTCATCCAAACTCAAAAGAGTATACTTTTCTTCTCAGCACCTCACAGAACCTTAAAAATTGACCATAGAGTAGGGCACAAAACAAGCCTCAAGAGATACAAGAGATCCCTTGTATCCTATCAGACCACCATGGCCCAAAACTAGACCTCTACAACAACCAAAATAACAAAAAGCCTATATAAACATTGAAACTAAACTACACTCTACTCAATGACATCTTGGTCAGGGAAGATAGGAAAAAAGAAATTAGAGACTTCCTAAAAATCAATGAAAATGAAAGTACAACTTACCCAAATTAATGGGACACAATGAAAGCAGTGCTAAGAAGAAAGTTCATAGCACTAAGTGCCTCCAGAAAGAAGTTTGAGACATCTCAAACCAGCAACTTAATAGCACACCTAAGAGCACAAAAAGAAGAAGAAGAAGAAGAAGAAGAAGGAGGAGGAGGAGGAGGAGGAGGAGGAGGAGGAGGAGGAGGAGGAGGAGGAGGAG
>NW_026596073.1:3216094-3222156 GCF_907164565.1 Psammomys obesus | reverse complement strand
AGGAGGAGGAGGAGGAGGAGGAGGAGGAGGAGGAGGAGGAGGAGGAGAAGAAGAAGAAGAAGAAGAAGAAGAAGAAGAAGAAGAAGAAGAAGAAGAAGAAGAAGAAGAAGACACTCAAAAGGAGCAGACTATTGGAAATAATCAAACTCAGAGCTGAAATCAATTAATTAGAAACAGAGAAAACAATTTAAAGAATCAATGAAACCAAGAGCTGGTTCTTTGAGAAAATCAACAAGATAGACAAACCCTTAGCCAAACTAACCATAAGGCAGAGAGAAACTATCCAAATCAGCAAAATCAGAAATGAAAAGGGGGACATAATGACAGGCATTGAGGAAATCCAAACAATCATTAGGTTTACTACAAAAGCCTATATTCCATATTTTATATCTTAAGATACAAAGTCAATCAATGAACTTGCTCTGTTCTGGCCATGTACAGGGAGTCTTATGGAAGAAGGGGGAGATAGAAGGACTGACAGGGGATAGGAGCCCCACAAGGAGACCAACAAAGCAAAAAAACGTTGGGCCCAGGGGGTACTGCAGAGACTGTGAATCCACCAAAAACCATGCATAGAGAGGACATAGACCCACTGCTCAGATGTAGCCCATAGACAGCTCAGTCTTTGTGTGAGTGGCCAGGTAAGATGGGAAGAGACAGTCTCTGACATGGACTCACTTGCCTGCTCCTTGATCACTTTTCCCTGATGGGGCAACCTCGCCAGCCCACAGAGAAAGAGGATACAGACAGTCCTGGTGAGACCTGATAGGCAAGGGTCAGATGGAAGGGGAGGGAGATGTCCCCTATCAGTGGACTAGGAGAGAGAGATTAGGGAAGAAGATGGAGGGAGGGTGGGACTGGGAGGAGATGAGGGTGGGGGTTCAATTGGGATACTAAGTGAATAGATTTTAAATGATTAATAATAATAATAATAATGAATAAAATCAATGAGAAAAATTATTTTGTTCTGTTTTGGTTTGATTTTGGTTAAACAAAATATTCAAGTAAGGTTGCAGAATCAGTTTTTTTTTTCAGCTATGGCACTAAAATTAATCTTTAAGACTGTTTTGAATGCACAAGAAAATTGCATCTGTGGAGGGTTTGTATATGGATGTAGCCATGGGTTCATTCCTTCATTTGTTTGTTAGTATGTGTGTGCTTGTGAGCATGTGTGTGCATGTGTGTGGATGTGCATGTGTGTGGTGTGTGTGGGTATGCGTGCCTGTGTGTGTCTGTGTTTCCCGGGTGTGTGTGTTTGTATGTGTGTTTTTGTTAGTGGTGTGTGTGTTTGTGTAATATATGCATGATATTTTGCAGGTTCATATGTTTGTCTCTGCCCTCACTGGCTGGGATTTCTCAATTAATGTTTTCTCTTTCCAGACAACTCTATTTTGTGTGTTAAACTGACAGAAGAGCAGTCACCACAGAGACACAGCTTTTTGGAGACTCAGGAATACCATGAAAACATGAGACCGGGGTCCATTAATATATGTGCAAAGGATCAGTAGGATAGAAAGAGGGAGGTAAAAAATATAAATTAAAAAAAGAACACAGGAAAGGTAAGCCCTGAGATGCCATCACCAGACAAGATACCTCCAAAGATGCTGTTGCTGGGCATGCGCCTGACCTTAGGAGCTGTGTGTTTCTCTGGTTAGACTGTTGAAGAGAACTGAATTTTCACCTGCAAGGTGTTATTCATTGAGGATCGCTTCTGGGTTAGGGATCGGGCCACTTTTTCTTTCAGCTCTAGGTACATGTTCTTGCAGGCCCTGCCATGCCTCATTTTTAAATAGTACATACTGTAGATTCAAACTCTAGTCCTCATATTCAAGTAATAAGCACTCTTGTTCATTGAGCCATCTCTTCAGTGCTGGACACTATGTTAAGGCATAGTTTATAACACTGGGTTATTGGTGCAGTAAACAGATCCAAAAGATCGAAACAGAATTTCAAAAGATGCTTTTGATTCAGAGGAAAACACCACAGCTAATAGTTCTAGTCTTTTTTTTTTTATATCAGAGAACTCCTCATAAGCCATTCGATAGATAGACAGACAGATACATACATACATACATACAT
The DNA here is from genome assembly GCF_907164565.1 of Psammomys obesus. Lineage (NCBI taxonomy): Eukaryota > Metazoa > Chordata > Mammalia > Rodentia > Muridae > Psammomys > Psammomys obesus. Next base: position 3,220,077 of record NW_026596073.1, on the reverse strand, counting down.
ACATACATACATACATACATACATACATACATAAAACTACTAGGGTAAATGTGTATGTGCTGTTGACTCAATCACTGATTTGTCTAACTCTCACTTAACATGTAACTGCCTCAACTCCTGCAATTCTTTGTCTCCTTTGTTTAGCTTGGTTTTTCCTCCTTTCCCTCTTCTCACTCAGTCCTTGCTTGTCCTTCACCTCCACCTCCCTGCACATCTAATTGTGCTTCACTCTGTCTGAACTCTGCTCTGTCTTGCACTCTGACCTATCTTTGGACTAATTTCAACAACCTGGGGATTTCTCATGATGCTGGATATAAGTTATCTCTCTCTTTCTCTGATAAATACAGGAGTTAATTAGGAGCAAGAGAATTAAGTCCAAAGGGAAATGTTTGGAATGTCAGAGTGAAAATTTTGTTTTCCTCACTGATTCTGATGATACCTTATTCTTTTGTTTCACTTTTTTAGAAGTAGATCCCAACCACAGTACAATGTGTAATATAAATTATTTCTACTCAATGTTAATTTTTCATGTTGCTTCTTAAACAGAAAGACATTAAACAGGAAAATCAAACGCAAAGGAGAATTTGAGATGACCGTTAATGTAATGCATGGGTGTTATCTTGCCCCTGTCACACTATGGGAGTAAACATGGGTCTCTTTTCTGGTGTAATGTAAAAATTTGGCATAGCAGTCATGAATGGTCATCATCTATAAGGAGAGTCTGTTTTGGAAAACTAAACAACTTCCCAGTGGATCCCATTAAATGTTCCTCCAGAAAGACTCATTACAGGAAAAAAAAATATGAATGCCTCTGCAACTGTGATTTTTCCAAAGATGCAACCTCTGAAATTTCTCAAATCTTCAGCTGTTTGAAGATAAACATCCTCTCACCTGCCAAAATTCGGCCTTATGCTAAGCAGTAGAGTACAAAATTAAATGTCATTCTCATTTAACCACCTGAAAAGAAAAGCCTGTCTTACTGAGTAAATTAAGCAAAAGACTTTGACACAAGAGCATCACGGAGAAAAAGCCCTAAATAAAACTGTAGGCAATGTTAGCCTGTAAATCCTGGGAAAGCCTTGACCACAGGCAAAACGTATTATAGTTTTTTACTGTGGATTTTTTTTCAACTTACATAAATGGAATGTAAAAGGTTTGAATTTTCTTTCTTTGATACCGTGACTATGAAAACAACATAGTAAGGGCTTACCCACTGTTGCAGAATGTACCCTTCCACAGACCTTTAAGACTCTACCAATCTAGGCTTCTCAAACAGATCGGGATTGACAAAGACCTTTGACTTGGCTGGACTCCTGCACAGCAGAGATACTGCTGTCACATGGCTGTTCATCAGTTCTATCTGCCTGGACTAACAGCCGTGTGCCCATGGCAATGCAATTAGAGCAGAGCCCTGGGAGATGCAGGAGTGATGAAAGAGGCTACTGCATTGCTCCAACAGTCTTTGTACTATGCTGCCTTTTTATTTGATTTTATATCGAGGGATCAACAGATAGTGCTAAATCAATAAGTTTCCCCCCCAAATTTACAATTACTCTAAAATTATTTAACCGGTGATGGTAAGAGTTTAATCCCAAAGTGCTTGTTACCTGGTTCCAAATAATCCACCCCTCATCTCCCCCGTGCCCAAAGAGCATCTGAAAGCAATAGATTAAGGGACATATTTCATTCTCTTCCCTACATTCTCAAAGTTTCCCCTCATAAAAAGTAAATTCATCCTAAATGCATTCATTTTTCTTTTGTCTTCTTTTTCTATAGAGAGGATGTAAGCATCCTCCTATTACACAAATTTTTCATCTTTTGCCTCCTATGCAGGTCATTTTCTTTTGTCTTCTGAGAACATTGTCCATTAATTTGTTCACTGTCCTTGGAGACAGTGTTGAATAGCAGGAATTTTAGTGAAGTGTGTAACAAGGAAATTTATATTCCTGTCTTGGCTCTGGTACCTGTAACTGCTCAAACTTTTTACAAGCTACTTAATCCTTTTGGGCCTTAGTTTTCTTGTTTGAAAAAAAGCAGACTAAACCGGATAGTTTCCATATCTTTCCTGGTTCCAACTCTTCCTGTGTACCTGATTACATTATCATCTCTCCCACACGAAAGTAGGTAAGTCTGTCATCTACTTGTCTGTTGTCTCTCGCTTCCAGCCAGCCTACACTGGGTGCTCTGAGAGTTTGTGCAAAGGCCTTTCCCCACCCCCGCAGATGTCTCGAAATTCCATCAGTAGGGGGCACTAAACCTGTCTTGCATAGTTGAAGGCAAGCCTGGGCCTTGCTCCGCTCTTGTCTTCTGTTCTGTGAGTCACCTCAGGCAAACCTCAGTTATTCCAGAAACTGATTTTCCCCTCTGTCTACTTTAAACACTCTTCACTTTTTTTTTTTTGTTCATCTGAAATGCAAGTTTATTTTATTTTTCTTTTTAGCTACATTTTGTTAACTCTGTGTCCCAGCTGTATCCCGCTCCCTCATTCCCTCCCCAACCCCACACTCCCTCCCTGGTCTCCTCCTTGCCCCTTTCCAAGTCCCCTGATAGGGGAGGACCTCCTCCCCTTTCATCTGACCCTGTTTTATCAGGTATCTTCAGGGCTGGCTGCAAAGTCCTCCTCTGTGGCCTAACAGACTGCTCCTCCCCTGGGGGGGGGGGTATGAAAGAAGGGAAGTTAGTATGATATGGAAAGGATAGGAGCTCTACAAGGACCAAATATATCTGGGCACAGGGTCTTTTCTGAGACTGACACTCAACCAAGGACCATCTATGGATATAACCTAGAACTTCTGCTCGGATGTGGCCTGTGGTAGCTCAGTAATCAAGTAGTTTCCCAAAGTAAGGGGAACACGGACTATTTCTAACAGGATCTCAAGGGCAGGCTATTTGACACTCTTCACTTTTTAACCCTCTAAAATCTGTTTAGTCATTTGCCTTAGCACACTCTTGTTGATTTTCATTTTTTTTCAATATGGTCCTAGAGTAGCACATAGAGCACAATTCAGTGGTCAAAGTGCTTGCTCGTGTCTTCACAGACCGAAAACACACTACGTCAAAACAGATGAGGTCGCCAGAAGTCCTCGATCCACCACTCAGCATAACCACGTTTGTTTTTTTCCCCCTTTCCTTTAATTTCATCATGTGTGGGCACGCTAAACCTTTGCAGTTAAGAACTTAAGTTTCTGGTGTTCAAAACCTGTGTCCAAAAATTATTTGCAGGTAACATTTCTGTTCTAAAAATCACCTCATTTTTATATACAAATGGGGTAATTTAGTAGTTCCTTTCCCTAGAGGAGTTTTAAATATTAAATGAGTTGCCATATTGAAAGCTTTTAGAGTAACGGCAAACATGGAGTAATCGTTAATAACACCAGCTATTTTCATAGAGGCACACACTTAGAAAACAAAAATCTCAATTCTGAAGTAGTTTACAACATGGACTAAAATGTTTTTGAGATATAGCAAGTAGTTATTAGGACTATCTTGTTAATAACATAACAAAATACTCATTTTATAGGTGTTATTTTATCTAAGATTTAAAAAAAGAATGAAAACTTAACTTTAAAATATATTGGATTTATCTGAAGCCTTAAGGAAAGGTTTCAAATTTTAGAAAAAAAAAAAGATGATCATTTAAATATCCATATTTTTCTTCCCATTCTGGTAAAATATGTTTAATTGGGTTGTATTTGCTTGTCATTTAAGAATTCATAAACCAGGCAAGGTCATTCAGTTGGAGCAGGAGCTTGCCACCAAGCTCGAGAACCTTATGAAGCATGTGGTTAAAACAATAGTCAGAACTGGAGAGAAGGCTCAGTGGTTAAGAGCACTGGCTGCTTATCCAGAGGCCCTGAGTTCAATTCCCAGCAACCACTTGGTGGCTCGCAACCGTCTCTAGTGGGATCTGATTTCCTCTTTTGTCATGCAGGCATGTAGATAGATAGATAGATAGATAGATAGATAGATAGATAGATAGATAG
>NW_026596073.1:3188592-3216084 GCF_907164565.1 Psammomys obesus | reverse complement strand
TAGATAGATAGATAGATAGATAGATAGATAGATAGATAGATAGATAGATAGATGATAGATAGATAGATAGATAGATAGATAGCTCTTTTATAAAAAACAGAATCAACTCTCATGTTGTCCTCTGACTTCCATGTGTATATCATAGTATACATGGATGCACTCCTGCACACAGTTGTAGGCACATACACACACACACACACACACACACACACACACACACACACACACTGAATAAAAAAAACAAATATTTAAAACATTCTTATGGCAAATATGCTGCTTCTCTCATTCTTAGACTTTCTGTCTCCTCACTTCTGCTATGATCCGTTAGCCTTAGGTGCAAAAGTTGTTTTGAAAATATATCAGTTGGGGCTGGGCACCACATGGCCAGGTCATTTGTTCTCTGCATTTGAGTGGTTGTGACTTCTGTAATGTTTCTTGTCTGTTGCAGGGAACTTTGTTAACAGGCAAGACGTATACTTATTTGTGGCTATAAGAATAAATATTTATAAGGGAGTTAGTTCTGATGTTTTAGTAAAGTGGCTTCCCCAATCCTGGGTAGTATACCAATGTCTCATTGACATGGTTAGGGGTACCTAAACAAGATCTGAAGAAGAACAGCATAAACAGTCATGCTAATGTGGAAGGGAAAAGTTTCATGGGGCCTCAAACTATTTTACCCAGAAGCAATTAACGAATGCTGGGAGAGAGAGAAAACATCTTCTGTTGGAAAAGGAGCTCCAATTGGTTACACAACACCAATTGTTCAACCTTGAAATCTTATACATACAGGTAAAATGATAGGGACTGAAAAAGTGCTCTTTATATCTTTAGGAGTATATATGATATATAACATATTATTTAGGAATATAATGCATATTTCCTAAATATTTAGAGATACACTTTTTATATGATATAATATTATATATAAAAACAATTAAAAATAGAGGCCATAAATTTGAGAACAAGGAAAGTATATAAAAGGAGTTAGGAAGAAGAAAGAAAAGGGGGAAATGATATTATATTTCAGAAAAATTAAATCTATAGAAAGGAATAAATAAATGCAAGAAAAATTATCTTGTGAAATTCATTAGCCTTTTGTCCCACAAATTTCTCTAAAGCCTAACATGTTTTATATCATGTCACCTTTAAATTCTAAAGCATTAACCCAGTATTTGATCATTTAAGTGACATCCAAATTTTGTTATTCATTATGTTCTAGTCTCAGTGGTTGGTGCTAGTATTAAGATAGATAGAATAGATTCCTGAATAAAAAAAGCTTAGGTTTTCTTTTATTAGTTTCAAGGCTGCACTATAGAAGTTGGCAAGAAAGGGGCTTCAAACTAGATAAGCCTAGGGGACTCTATTCTTTACCTGAATGACAACAAAAAGGCAGTATTTCCCTATCAGTGGACTTGGGAAGGGCCATGGGAGGAGATGAGGAATGAAGGGTGGGATTGGGAGAGGATGAGGGAGGAAACTACAGCAGGGATACAAAGTGAAGAGACTGTAATTTTAAAAAAATATGTAAATTTAATAAAAACATTATTTTCTATACTGTAATACTTTCCTGGGGTAGAGCTCCCATGCTTAGCACAATATGTGTTCACAAGTTCAGAGAAGTTTAATTATGAGAAGAAAAAACATAACTATTTGCTTTTACTTGCATTAGTCTTTGTAAAAATATTCTTAATGAGGCAAGAGACAGTGGCACACTGGGGTGCAGAAGATCTTGCACAAAACCTTACAAAATTACTGTACTAATAAAATCTAGTTGACAGAGAGGAAGAATGTGAACTCCAGAGCTAAGAACAAATAAAACCAGTGGACAGGCTAAGCACCACCGGTATAGGCTCCCCCATCATTCTTGAGTGTCTAAGAATACATTGTAATTTATTATAAGGACGTGACACATTGTAATGCTAAAATGCTCACCTCTGGGTAGGAGTGTTGATGAGACACATGAAATTTTGTGTTGAGCTACAGGTAACAAATAGAGCAAGCAGGGTAAAGCCTATACTACAGTAAGGCAGAAGCCCCAACTCTTGGGACTGGGCATGTAGCTGAGCTCAGTTGGGCGAGTGTTCGCTTAGTATGCACGAAGCTTTAGATTGCATTCCCAGTGTCATTTAAAATATGGTGGTGAAGAGCAACTCATCAGATGCAGAGAGATCAGAAGTTCAATGTCATTCGTAGCTATATACCAACATTGAAGCCAGATTGGTTTACATGAGATCCTGTAAAAAAAAAAAAAAAAAAAAAAAAAAAAAAAAAAAAAAAAAAATCTAAATTTTTTGCACACCAGGATCTTGCTACTTCTTATCCTCTGTCTTCTTCAGCCTATTTCTATCCCTGGAAATTGATTCTTAGCAAGTTTCCTCACTTTGTTTTCTATCATCTAGTTCTCTGTTGCATGACACATGAACTTGAACTATCCAGCCAATTAGAAAAATGTATGCTGAGGAGTAAATATGAAATTGATGTCTGAATTTCTTCATCTTTAAAACAATGTCTTCATCTTCATGCAGGGTTGAGGACAGTATTTTATGACCTGGGGAAAGTGCTTAGAAGACTGTGTATCATGCAGTAAACATGCAATAAATGTTTACCGTCATCATCGTCATCATGCCAGTATTCCAGAGTCCAAACTCTCATATATAGTTTCCATGACTGTTTAAATGAGATAAATACACTAACAATAGTTTCCTGTTAATTTACTGTCATTTATTACCATCTTAATATAAAAGCGATAGTCTCTCACTAGTTGGCTTTATTTGTGACATGAGTCTTGAGGCAGTGCAGGACGCTTTGTGTCCAGACCGTCATTTCAGAGAGGCAGAGCTGAAACTGGCATCAGCGCATAAGTAGCTCCTCAGGCCTCCATCTCTGGGCAGGACTGAAGAGTGGAGGAGAAATGAGGCTGGAAGAGAAGAGCCAAGAGCTAGTCTTGAAAGGTCTGGTGTCACAGCTCATCCAGAGAAGAGCTTGATAGGTTGTTTTGAATTAAGCAGTGATTTTAAAGCATCGTGATTTACTCTACAATAACTTGTAAATACAATGCATATCTTTCTAAGTTATTAAGTTCAATATTCCATGGCAAAGAACTACATTTTTCCATGTTGTTTTAATCTTATATTCCATTGACTGACAGTGACTTATAACAGGCTGGGAAGACGGCTTAGCAGTTAAAGCATTTGGTCTTGAGGAGTAAGAACTGGAGTTTGGATCTCTAGAAATTGGAACTCCAATTCTCTTCAAACTATTCCATAAAATAGAAACAGAAGGTACCAACTCATTCTATGAAGCCACAATCACCTTGGTACCTAAACCTCACAAAGACTCAACAAAGAAAGAGAATTTCAGGCCAATCTCCCTTATGAACATTGTGAATATTATCCACTATGACCAAGTAGGCTTCATCCCAGGTATGCAGGGGTGGTTCAATATATGGAAATCCATCAATGTGATCCACCATATTAACAAACTGAAAGAAAAAAAAAACCACATGATAATCTCCCTAGATGTTGAAAAAGCATTTGACAAAATCCAACATCCATTCATGTTTAAAGTACTGGAGAGATCAGGGATACAGGCACATATCTAAACATAGTAAAGGCGATATACAGCAAGCTTATAGCCAACATCAAACTGAACGGAGAGAAACCTAAAGCAATCCCACTGAAGTTAGGGACAAGACAAGGCTGCCCACTCTCTCCATATCTCTTCAACATAGTGCTGGAAGTCCTTGCTAGAGCAATAAGACAGTTGAAGGAGATCAAGGGGATACAGATGGGAAAGGAAGAAGTCAAATTATCACTATTTGCAGATGATATGATAGTATACATGAGTGACCCCAAAAACTCTACCAGGGAACTCCTACAGCTGATAAACACCTTCAGCAAAGTGGCCGGATACAAAATTAACTCAAAAAAATCAGTAGCACTCCTGTATACAAAAGACAAAAGGGCTGAGAAAGAAATTAGAGAAACAACACCATTCACAATAGCCACACATGACATAAAGTACCTTGGTGTAACCCTAACCAAGCAAGTCAAAGACTTGTATGAAAAAAATTTCAAGTCTCTGAAGAAAGAATTAGAGGAAGATATGAGAAGATGGAAAGATCTCCCATGCTCATGGCTTGGCAGGATTAACATAGTAAAAATGGCCATCTTACCAAAAGCAATCTACAGATTTAATGCAATCCCCATCAAATTGCCAACACAATTCTTTACAGACCTGGAAAGAAAAATTCTCAACTTCATATGGAATAACAAGAAACCGAGAATTGCTAAAACAATCCTCTACAATAAAAGATCTTCTGGAGGTATCTCCATCCCTGATCTCAAGCTGTACTATAGAGCAACAGTTATAAAAACTGCATGGTACTGGCATAGAAACAGAATGGTGGATCAATGGAATGGAACAGAAGACCCAGAAATAAACCCACACACTTACGGACACCTGATTTTTGACAAAGATGCCAAAACCATACAATGGAAAAAAGATAGCATCTTCAACAAATGGTGCTGGTCCAACTGGACGTCTACATGTAGAAAAATGAAAATAGATCCATACTTATCACCCTGCACAAAACTGAAGTCCAAGTGGATCAAAAACCTCAACATAAAACCAGACACATTAAATCGGCTAGAAAAAAAAGTGGGGAATACCCTAGAACTCATTGGTACAGGAGAAAACTTCCTGAACAGAACACCAACAGCACAGGCTCTAAGAGCAACAATCAATAAATGGGACCTCATGAAATTGAAAAGCTTCTGTAAAGCAAAGGACACCTTCATCAAAACAAAGCGACTGCCTACAGATTGGGAAAGAATCATCACCAACACTTTATCTGACAGAGGACTCATATCCAGTATATATAAAGAACTAAACAAGCTGAAAGGCAATAAACCAAGTAATCCACTTAAAAAATGGGGAACAGAGCTAAAGAGAGAATTCTGTGTAGAGGAATTTCGAATGGCAGAGAAGCACTTAAAGAAATGCTCAACCTCATTAGCCATTAGGGAAATTCAAATCAAAACAACCCTGAGATTTCACCTTACACCCATCAGAATGGCCAAAATGAAAAACTCAAGGGACAACACATGCTGGAGAGGTTGTGGAGAAAGGGGAACCCTTCTCCACTGCTGGTGGGAATGTAAACTGGTACAACCACTCTGGAAATCAATCTGGTGCTTTCTCAGACAACTAGGAATAGTGCTTCCTCAAGATCCAGCCATACCACTCCTAGGCATATATCCAAAAGAGGCGCAAGTACACAAAAAGGACATTTGCTCAACCATGTTTGTAGCAGCTTTCTTTGTAATAGCCAGAAGCTGGAAACAACCCAGATGCCCCTCAACTGAAGAATGGATGCAGAAACTGTGGTACATCTATACAATGGAGTATTACTCAGCAATGAAAAATAAGGAAATCATGAAATTTGCAGGTAAATGGTGGGACCTGGAAAGGATCATCCTGAGTGAGTTGTCCCAGAAGCAAAAAGACATGCATGGTATATACTGACTCATATAAACATACAAAATAGAATAAACCCACTAAAATCTGTACATCTAAACAAACTAAGCAAAAGAGAGGACCCTAACTAAAATGTTCAATCCCCATCCTGAAAGGCAAAGAGGATGGACATCAGAAGAAAAAGAAAATAGGAAACAACCTCGGAACCTGCTACAGAGGGCCTCTGAAAGCCAGATGAAAACAGGAAACAACCTTGAAACCTGCCACAGAGGGCCTCTGAAAGCTTCTGCAGTATAGACTGTCAAAGCAGATGCTGAGCCTGATGGCCAACTGATGGGCAGAGTGAATGGAATTTTATGTAAGAAGTGGGAAATAGTAAGAGCTGGAGGGGACAGGAACTCCACAAGCAGAGCAACAGAACAAGATAATTTGAACACAGGGAACTTCCCAGAGACTCATACTCCAACCAAGGACTATGTGTGGAGATGACCTGGAACCCCTGCACAGGTGTAGCCCATGGCAGTTCAGTGTCCAAGTGGGTTACATAGCAATGGGAAGAGGGACTGCCTCTGACATAATCTGATTGGCTTGCTCGTTGATCACTTCCCCCAGAGCAGGGAGCAGCCTTACCAGGCCACAGTAGAGGACAATGCAGCCACTTTTGATGAGAACTGATAGACTAAGATCAGAAAGAAGAGGAGAACCTCTCCTATCAGTGGACTTGGGGAGTGGCATGCATGCAGAAAGGGGAGGGAGGGTGGGATCGGGAGGGGAGGAGGGAGGGGCTTATGGGGGGATACAAATTGAATAAAGTGTAATTAATAATAAAATAAAACAAAAAAACAGAAAAACAAAAAAAACAAAAACAAAAAAAAAGCCAAAAAGGTAAAGATAGAAGATCGGTCCACAGAAAAAGCTGCCTGATAAGAGTAGCCATGTCATATAGCTCTGGGTTTCAGTGCCTCAATAATTCTATCCCCCATTCTGATAGAGTGATGGAAGCTCAGGCTTCTATATGCATTGTATGCACACCCACATTTGTATACTTACACACATGCAAAATCGTGCACAAGTGCACATGAACACACTTATATGCAAACATGAAAAGGGAGGAAGAAAAAAATGTGATATATAAATTTGCTATCAGAGCCAATAAAAGAAAAGATTACCCCAATAAAAAACAATCTGCCCAAGCTCAGAGGGAGGAAGATATATTCTGAGGGAAATCTCAGTTAATACATATAAATATTATATTTATATGTATTATTTCCTCCATTTTATGGATTTTGGTCTCATTTAGTTTTTTAATACATTGTCATTTTCCATATTCTCCATGTTCACATACATCATTCTTATGTCTCTTTTAACTTTTAGTTATATGTTCCTGACTTTTTAAAGACCCTTTCAAATTGTCAAAGTTCAGGAACTTTCTCTTGATGATTACCACTATCGACAGTGGAGCAAAATGAAACCCAGAAACCCAGACACATCCCTACAAAATGGTTAAATGAGAGCATAACTCTAACAGGTTAAGTCTGATGAGAAATGTGGTGCCAATACATGTGGGAAAGGGAAGTAGGGTAAACAACTAAGAAATCGACATTTTGGACAAAGATAAAAGAAAAAAATGCATAAGTATTTTATTATTGGAGAAGCGCAAGTTTGTTTCCTGAGCAGATAGAGAGATAGGGAAAGTACCTTTAAACTTCACAGACTAGCATAGGGATTCGGACAGTATAGAAGAATTGAATAAAAGCTAGAAATAAAGAGAAAAAATAACACAAGAGAAATATAGGGATGAAGGGGGAACAAGGAGTGAGAGAAACTGAAGCTTCTGAGTTGACTGAACAATCTGTTAGTTCTGCCTCCAAAGAATAGACGCCTACCTGAAAATTTGTTTGTGAGCAACATTGTGTGAGGAACATATGTGAGGTATCTAGAAAGAATTATTATTTGACACTCATAATGCTAGCTCACAGTTCAAAAACAATAATACAAAAATAAGAAAAATGAACGTAAGAAAGTCTTTTTTAAAAGCAGTAGTTACTGCACATCTTAAAAAATTACATATGATTGTATAGCAGAGTGAAATCACAAAAGGATACCCTCATTTAAGCCTGTTACAAATTTTAAGTTCAAGCACTTGGCTCTTGGGAAAGCATTTTTTATATACTGATAGTAAAATCAGATTTAAATGATAAAAATAGCACCTAATTATCTTGCAACGTAGTGCCACCAAAACAAAAGTAACACCATGAATTTAGATCGTTTGTGTGTTCACCTGTTTGCTCTATTTCTCTCTGCATTTAGTCATTGCAGGATCCCTATTTTAGTCAAAGAGCGTATCACAAATAAGAAAGCTATTTTAGCAATAGCAATCATTGCTTCGTTTAATCTCTTACTCAGGTGTTTGATGTTGATTGTACTCCAAGCACTGTGGTTTTACTAGACAGAGTTGTAAGGTACTCTAAACCTGCAGCAGCCCAACCCTTGCCATTGAGGAATTCATCTGTAGTTAATCAGGTAGGGGCCTCAGTGAGATATAGATGAGTTGTAGAATGATGCAGTAAACGAAAACAACAAAGGAAGAAGTCACTCCTGAGGATTTCGTTTGTAGGAAGCAGAAGTGATTGAAAGAACTTCTAGCTCCTATCCTTTCCATATCATACTAACTTCCCTTCTTTCATATGATTCCCTGCACTCTGCCGAGGGTTTGGTTATGAGTCTTAGTGTCTGCTTTGAAACACTGCTAGGTAGAGTCTTTCAGATGTCTTTTGTGGTAGACTCCTGTCATAAATTCAATGCACATCCCATTTGTCTTTCTAAATGAGGATTAATCACCTTCGCCTGTGGGAGGAGCAGTCAGTTAGGCCACAGAGGAGGACTTTGCAGCCAGCCCTGAAGATACCTGATAAAACAGGGTCAGATGAAAGGGGAGGAGGTCCTCCCCTATCAGTGGACTTGGAAAGGGGCAGGGAGGAGACCAGGGAGGGAGTGTGGGGTTGGGGAGGGAATGAGGGAGCGGGATACAGCTGGGACACAGAGTTAACAAAATGTAACTAAAAAGAAAAAAATAATAAAATAATAATAATAATAATAATAATAATAAAAAAGAAAAACCAAAAAAAAAAAAAAGAAAGAACTTCTAGCCTTACCAGGCCACGGTAGAGGACAATGCAGCCAATTTTGATGAGAACTGATAGACTAAGATCAGAAAGGAGAGGAGGACCTCCCCTATCAGTGGACTTGGGGAGTGACATGCATGCAGAAAGGGGAGGGAGGGTGGGATCGAGAGGGGAGGAGGAAGGGGCTTATGGGGGGATACAAAATGAATAAAGTATAATTAATTAAAAAAAAGAACTTCTAAAAGGAAGTTGTCACAGTAACATCACCGCCTTTACGTGAAAACAAAGAAGATAAGTGGAAAGTGGATAATGCATCCTGTGAAGGGCAGGCATGTGTGAAGTACAGTGGTCATAGATGACAACTTCAGAAGATCAACGGGAGACATTCTGCCTGGACCTTAGTATGCTGAGAGAGAAGTGAAAGTATGCAAGAGAAATCTAGAAGATAATTGTAAAAGATATAGTAATCCTTTGTTATAGAAGGGTTTGGGATCAAGGGATATTGTCATGAAAAGCTCTCTGAGTTCTAGTTTGTGTTACTGAGGAGAACATTTCATTTATTTGTTTGTTTTAAATAGAAAATATCAGAAATCAAGGAATACATGCAATAAGAACAAAAAATAAGAGAGTTTTTTTTTTAAATAAAGTACTTTTCAAAAATCTATTGTCCACACCATCCTCAAACCCCATCCAATTTACATTTGTTTGTTTGCTTTGCTTGCTGTTGTTGTTCTGAGACACAGTGTATTTATGTATGTAAGCTGGACTTGAACTTTGTATCCTACTGTTTCAGTCTCCTTAGTTCTGGGGTCACAGGCACACAGATCCATGCTGGCCTCAAGATGCATCGTTAATGCGGACTTGGAATGAGACTGGAGCCTTGTCTACATCAAGCAACAATTACCTGTAATGATGAATGGCCATAGAGTGATAAATCACTTAGGAGTGTGCAGTGTTTCATCTTCTTAGATAATTCTATAACAGGGCCAACAGAAGTGTAATAGCACAAATTACATTTTATTCTTTAATTAGATGGCTTCTTCTGGCTCATATAATTGTTAATTTGGTAGTAGAAATGAAACAGAATATACAAACATGTATGCAAGATCAAAGCTGGCCTTTAAATAAAATCTATGCTAAGTGTGTTTTTTCTTTACATTTATTCCTAAGTAGTCTTCCTGGAAAATGTGCTCAGTTTGGTATAATCAGTCTATTGATCTTACCCCCCAAAGTGACTTAAAACAGAGGAAGAGTTTTCATTTGAAAGCAAAATAAAACTCTAGGTAGTTTTCATACCTGGCTGCAAATATGTTCATTTCTGAAAAGAACCATGTTGAGAAAAGTAGCCTTTCATACTTATTTCAAATTTCATTTATATATTACTCATAATTTCTTTAATACTTGACATATACACAAAAGATCAGCTATTAATTTAAAACAAATATTCAATAGTTTTCAGACTAATCACAGGAATGCATCCTTTAATGTTTCTGAATATAATCCTACTATAGTCCCATACTTTTTCAAACTTGTTTCATTCTTTTAGTGTTGAATCTAATAATACATGTTGAATATGTGTGTCTTAGTTAGGATTATTTCTGTTGTGATGAAACATCATGGCAAAAAGCAACGTGAGAAGGAAAGGGATTATTTAGCTTACCTATTCCGAGTCATGGACGACTGAGGTAAAGGAAGGCAGTAACTCAAACAGGGCAGGAACCTGGAGCCTAGAGCTGATGCAGAGACCAAGAAGGAGTGCTGCTTTCTCGTTTACTCAGCCTGATTTTTTATATCACCTAGAACCACCAGCCCAGGGTGGTACCACCCACATTGAGCCCTAATTAAGAAAAATGTTCGACAGGCTTGCCTGTGCTCCAGTCTTATGGAAGAATTTACTCATTCAAGGTTCTCTGTTCTCATGTGACTATAGCTTATGTCATGTTGAAATAAAACTAGCCAACCTGACATGACAAATTTAATCACCATAGTCCCCATCCAATTTAAATTTGCTTGAAAACTTTGAGTTGACTTCAAACATGTAGAACATACTTAGTACAGTTAGACAGGAGCCCCTGATGACATTAGTGTTAAGCTACAGCCAGCTGGGTACCGTGACTGGTACGTCACTTCATAAATTCTGCTTTTCCCAGAACACCAACAGCTGAAGTCATCTTACTGAATACTTCTCAATACTTCAGCTACTTGAGAGCACCTTCCGTTTTGGCCCTCTCTCATCTTTTTACTTTCACAGATGACTTACCCAAGACCAAGGAAATCAGTGACTTATGCCAGTAAAGGAAAAACTTATTTCCGTACCATTCTGTCTGACTGCCACAGCAGTTCAGTTTAACTAGCACACTATCCTGCCTCTCAGCAAAGACCTCCAGAGAAACCAATCTTAAAATGCTGTCGCACTGTAATGATTTTTATTAATTTCATATAAAAATATAAAAAATGCATGCTAGCTTCCATTAATGTGAATAATTTATTTTAAGCATTTTTGCAGGGATATTTTTTCTTGCCAAAAAAATGTAAGAAATTCTTATGAAACTTTAGTCAATAATACCCCACAAACTTGATTTAATATATCTACCTCCTCATAGAAGAACATTCTTTATATTCTTTGGAGGAATTCTCATTAATATGGCTATTGAGTCAAGTGTAAAGTCAGCATAGAATTCCCTAATAGCCTTCGGAAATAGAGTAATTTAATTCTACAAAGGTTCCAGTCTGCTTAGCTTCCTTCTTCTTCAAAGTAAAGGGGTGAAGTCAGTCCAAAATGCCACCACTTTCTCATTTCCAGTTTATAATAAACTTATTTGCACAAAATGTTGCTCTTTTTCCTTAAACCTTTTTTATTAGTTGGGCATCATTTTTATAGCTGCTGATGCAAATAGCAAGGAATATTGAATGAACTACATTAAACATAGTGAATGTTTTATGAGAGTTTTCTTTTTTCCTCCTCTCTGAAGACATTAATCCTCCATTTGAGTTATGGAATGACGTGTTAAGAAAAATGGGAACATGGTTGACCTATGTACTAGGCATTTTATGCAAATAATCTATCTCCTTTATTGTTATTAATATGTGATATATATATGCTTTATTTTATCAGTTTAAAAAGAGGAAAGAAAAGCTAGAGCACAAAGAAAAAAATACTATACAAAAATTTTGAGAGACAATTTTGAGGCAAAATTCAACAATTCCTGTAACCATACTTCCCTCATTATTTTTCTACCAAACAGTCTGATAGAGTTTAGGTGCCTTCTAACTTTCTGGATGAAAAGGAAAGATAGAAAATTGTATATGAAGAATCAAAAGTACTGTTCAAGGTACGTGGTAGGAAAAGATGATGTGGAGAACTATAGATGGTAGGGGAAGATGAAAGGAGGGGGGGAAAGGGAGGGAGAGGGAAGGGATGGAGAGAAGGGTGAGATGGGGAAGGGGAAGGGTGGATGAGGTTCAGCATGAAGACTGAGGCTGGACTCAGAATACTTGGAAAACTAAGGGAGGGAGAGGGAATTGTTCAAGTGTTACAGAGTAAAACTACCCAATGAAGAAAGGTTTATAAAACTAACTTCAGAATGGCTTATTTACCATGTTTTTTTAAGCTGGGACAGTACTTTGACTTTTCTGATGAGACATTGTGACTTATTTTAATGCACTTTACAAAAGTCTGTGTGTCATGGACTCTTGATTTAGTTAATGCTATAATGAAAGATTTGTGTTCATGATAGAAGTGAAGGCTGCTTTCTAGCAATTCCTCCATATGTCCTCCTGTGTTCCCAACTCTTCTGTTTACTCTGAAATAAGAACACAGAAAAGTTTAAAAGGCTACCTTAGATTCCATACACTTATCAACAGTTCTGCACTGTAACCACCAATAAAACTATTGAATATCTATACTCGGTATTTCAGCTAAAGTAAAGAATTTGGAGTCTCACAATATGTGAAACAGTGTAATCTAGGCAATGGAAAGTGAAAGTAAAAATGTTAGCTACCCCCATATACCTGGATGGATCCTCGTCCAAAAATGCATTTTTCTCTCTTCTCTTTTACAGACATTTATCTCTATACAGTTATTTCCATTTCTGAATTTTTAGATGCTCATTATTTATGAATCTTCTAAATAAAAAATTATTTAATTTGCTCATCTATCCACTTAATAAGATGGAATAAACATCACCTTTTGCCAACTTGCCCCATAACTCTCGCCCCATTCCCATGCTGCAGGAAAAGCTGGTGATGTCCTGTATTTAACTACAGAATAAAATAAACGACAACAGATCTTAGAGTCTCTCCTGTCTTTTACCACCCAACTACCTGCTACATCACCCCAGGGAAACTGTCAGGGCTTCAGCAGAGGAAGCTGTGTCCTATTTTAAAGCTAGAAACATAAAATAGGTATGAAGAACTTCCTCCTCTCCAAATCAAACTGCCTCCCTAGACTGGAAGAGGTTTAGAAAATTGAACAGAAATGTGAAGTTTAAAAGAGAAATATAGACAGTTAAATGTCCTCATCAAATTAAGAATTATATGGGGATTAGAAATATTTGGGTCAGAAGCTTCCCTGCTCTTGACTGATCTCATCTATTGTGTCATGGAGCAAAATATATAGTAATCCCTCCCCATCATCTTTGCAAGATACCACAAGGTGTTAGTAAGAGTCAGCTCATATATATAAGACCCCCACACACACACACACACAAACACACACACACACACACACACACACACAGAGGAGAAGAAAGGGAGAGAGAATGTCAGTAAAGGTAACAGTTGTCATGAAAAGCATAAGCTATGGCAATCCCTCCCTTCTTTTATTGAAAATAGAATCTTTTCTCATACAACATGATCTAGTTAGTTCCCCCTTTCCCTAATCCTCCTAATTTCCCTCCAGATCCAATCCCTTCCTGTTCCTTATTAGGAAAAAACAAAACATTTAAAAAGATACTTGAGGGTATCCATTGTTCTGAGTTTCTAGCTTGTCCCAGATATGCCTCCCTCCCCAGTCCAGTTGTCTCTCCCAGTACTATCTCATTACATCCTCCTTCCACCTCATCCCTCCTCTTCTCTTCCCCAACCCCTCCCCAGCCCAGTGCCCACCCTCTACCCACCCCTGATGTCTAATCTATACCCCTTCCCCCTTCTCAATGAGATTCAAGCATCCACCCCTTGGGCCCTCCTTGTTACTTAGCTTCTTTGGGTCTATGTTTTGTAGCATAATTATTCTGCACTTTATGACTAATATCCATTTATATGTCAGTACATACCATGTTTGTCTTACTGAGGCTGAGTTACCTCACCCACGGTGATATTTTCTAGTTCCATCCATTTTCCTGCAGATTTTGTGATGCCATTTTTTTTTTAATGGCTGGGTAATACTCCATTATGTAAATGTACCATATTTTTTAAAATTCATTCCTTGGTTGAAGGACATCTATGTTGTTTCCAGTTTCTGGCTATTACAAGTAGAGCTGCTATTAATATAGTTGAACAAGTGTCCTTTGGTATGTTAGAACATCTTTCGGGTATACGCCCAGGAGCAGGACAGCTGAGTCTTGAGGTAGATCTATTACCAGTTTTCTGAGAAGCAGCCCAGTTGATTTCCAAAGTGTTTCTACAAGTTTCCACTCTCACCAGCAATGGATAAATGTTTCCCTTTGTTCCACACTCTTGCCAACATATGTTAACACTTGCGTTTTTTATCTTAGCTATGGACTTGGGGAGGGACATGTATGAAGAAGGGGGAAGGGAGGGAGGAGGGAGAGGCTTATGGGGGGATAAAAAGTGTATAAAGTGTAATTAATAAAAAAAATTAAAAAAATAATGTCCGGAAAAAAAAGATGGAATCTCAGTGTTTTAATTTGCATTTCTCTGATGACTGAGGATGTTGAACATTTCTTTGAGTGATTCTTAGCCATTAAACACCTTTGTTTAGAATTCTCTGTTTATAACCTTATCCTGTTTTTCAATTGGGTTATTTGGATG
Organism: Psammomys obesus; assembly: GCF_907164565.1. Taxonomy (NCBI): domain Eukaryota; kingdom Metazoa; phylum Chordata; class Mammalia; order Rodentia; family Muridae; genus Psammomys; species Psammomys obesus. The sequence goes on along the minus strand of NW_026596073.1, from coordinate 3,201,490 downwards.
GTTGACATTTAGTTTCTTGAGTTTTTTATAGATTTTGGATGTCAGCCCTCTGCCAAATGTGGAGTTGGTGAAAATTTTTTCCTATTCTGCAGACTGCCATTTTGTCCTTCTGATGGTGTCTTTTGCCTTACAAAAGCTTTTCAGTTTCATGAGGTTCCATTTATTAAATGTCAAACTTAGTGCCTGAGCTGTTGATGTTTTGCTCAGGAAGTTGTTTCCTGTGCCAATGTGGTCAAGGTTATTTGACTTGAATGCAGGAGTCTATGAGCATGCCTCTAGCTAAGACTCCTAGCAATGGGGGTTATGGAGCCTGAACCAGCCATCCCCAGTAACCAGGAAAGACTTCCAATGGAGGGATTAGGACACCAACCCAACCACAAAATGTTAGACCTTCAATTTGTCCTGCCTAAAATGTGCAGGAGTAAAAGACGGAGAAGAATTTGAGGGATGGCCAACCAATGTCTGGCCCAGCTTGATACCCAGGCCACAAGAGGGAGCCCACTCTGGCACTATTAATGACATTCTGCTCTACTTGGAGACAGGAGCCTAGCATGAGTGTCCAGCAAAAGATGGAAACAGTCTCATAAAAGACCCCTGTGCCCAGATATATTTGGTCCTTGTGGAGCTCCTGTCCTCTCCAGGTCATATTAACTCCCCCCCCCCTTTTTTTTGATTCCCTGCACTCTGGTGAAAGTTTGGTTATGAGTCTTAAAATCTGCTTTGATATACTGCTAGGAGTCTTTCAAAGGCCCTCTGTGATAGGCTCCTGTCCTGTTACTTGTTTGCTCCTACATCCAATGTCCATCCCATTTGTCTTTCTAAGTGAGGATTGATCATTGTGCCCTGGGTCCTCTTTCATGTTTATCTTCTTCATGTATATATATTTCAATATGTTTATCTTACCTTATAGGTCTATATAAGTGAGTATATACCAAGTGTGTCTTTCTGCTTTTAGGATACCTCACTCAGGGTGATCCTTTCTAGGTTCCACCTGCAAATTTCATGATTTCCTCTTTAATTGCTGAGTAGTATTCCATTGTGTTTCTCCAAACAAGGACCATGTGTGGATGTAACCTAGAACTTCTGCTCAGATGTAGCTCTTGGTAGCTCAGTATCCAAGTGGGTACCTTAAAAAGGAGAACAGGGACTGTTTCTGACATGAACTCCGTGGTGGACTCTTTGACCTCCCCCTAACCCCTGAGGGAAGAGCAACCCTGCTAGGCCACAGAGGAGAACTTTTCAGCCAGTCCTGAAGATACCTGATAATCCAGTACCAGATGAAAGGAGAGGAGGTTCTCCCCTATCAGCGGATTTGGAAAGGGGCAGGGAGGTGATGATGGAGGGAGGGTGGGATTGGGAGGGAAAGAGGGAGGGGGCTACAGCTGGGATACAAAGTTAACAAACTGTAACTAATATTAAAAAATAAAAATATATTAATAAAAAAACAATAAAAAAGATGGAAACAGATGTAGAGACCCACACCCAAACATTAATCGGAGTTTGGGGAATCTTGTGGAAGAGTGGAAGGAAGGATTAAGGGAACCAGAGGGGTCAAGGACACCACAAGAAGACTTATAGAATAAACTAACCTGGGCCCATAAGCACTTACAAAGACTGAACGGCCAAACATAGAGCATAAATAAGACAGGCTTAGGCCCTCTGCACTTATGTAACAGTTGTGCATCTGGGTCTTCATGTGGGACTCCTAAAGTGAGAGTCCCTGAAAATGTAGTCTCTGAATACATTGCCTGACTTTGGGTCCCTTTCCCTTAGCTGGGCTTCCTTGTCTATTCTCAATAGAAGATTTACCTAGCCTTACTGTAACTTTTTATGCCAAGGCTGGTTGATATCCTTGGGAGGGCTTCAAAGTAGGGGTGGATGGGAGGGAGGTGAGGTGAGAGGGAGGAGTTGAGAGAAGAGGAGGAAAGACAAGCTTCAATCGGAATGTACAGTAAATAAATAATTAATAATAATTCAAAAACAACGGGAGAAGAAAAATGAAAAAAAATTGCTTATAAGAGAACAATAAAACATAATAAAATGAAATATAACACAGCAAAAATAATTTTAAATGTTAACTGCTCATTGAAAAACACCCAAAATATATACACAACCAATTTAAGACAGATAATTACTTAAAAATTTGATGTTTCAGGGCTATAATATATGTTATATCTTTGTATACTTCTTTTAGGGCTATAACTGTTTCAATATACAAATTCTAAATTCTCAATATATAGTTAAGCATATATTAAGGAAGAAAAAAAATCCTTAGAATATCTTTGAGAGTTTCATGTAGCACAATAAAATATCACAAACTATTTGCATTTATTACAGAAATTAAAAGTTCTCAAAATACACCAGCCAAGGACCATTCATGGAGATAACCTAGAAGCCCTGCACAGATGTAGCCCATGGCAGCTCAGATCTCCATGTGGAGAGTTTCCTAGTAAGAGGAACTGTCTCTGACATGAACTCAGTGCTGGCTCTTCGATCACTTCACCCTGAGGGGGGAGCAGCCTTACAGGCCACAGAGAAGGACAATGCAGCCAGTCCTGATGAGAATTGATAGACTAGGGTCAGATGGAAGGGGAGGAGGACCTCCCCTATCAGTGGGCATGGGAGGAGAAAAGCAAAAAAGGGTGAGATTGAGAGGAAATGAAGGAGGGGACTAAAGCTGGGATACAAAGTGAATAAATGGTAATAAATAAAATAACAAATTAAAAAGTGAAAATACTAATTATACTGTAATATGGAATTTAAATATTTTAAGGCTATAACTGGCTCCATTTATTTGATGGTATTTAAGGTGTTTCCCATAATTTCCGAAGCACCTTTAAAACTAATGTTTTGTGAAACATCTCTCCTAGAAGTTGTTTGAAAAAATTTCTGGTTGTTAACAGTGAATACTAGGGTTTATGGAGGTCTAGTGGTTTTGCCCACAGGAACTTTGAGCAATGGCAGCAACTTCCTGCTGAATCCTCACTCAAACACAGTCCCTGAGCAGCTGCAATATTACAAGCAATGCAGAGGAATCAGGTTTTAAAATATTTAATTCATGCCCCCTCCCCATCTCTCCCGTCTTCTTTCTTTTCTTCGTGTAGTGAGTGGTGCTCTATTAGAAGCTCGGTTCTAGTGTAAACACTTTAGCTCATTACTATCACAGAGATATCTACTTTTATCCTGACTTTTCATCAGTTGTCTTGAAATTTCAGGTAATACGTTGAAGCAAAAAAAAATTATGACTTTTCAAAGATAAGGAGAGTTTGACAGTGCTTTTCTTGGATACAAATAAATTGGCAAGCCCTAGAAACAAATTTATGAAGGATACAAGGTTTTATAATTATGTAACTCATAATGGTGATACTTTCATTGGTGAAGAAATACTTGATGGTTCAATAAATGGTACCAACACAACTGGTTATCTATTTGGAAATCAACATGAATAGTGCACCTACAGCGGAAATATCCACAAGAGTCAGATTGTAAAGCTTTTGCCATTGGTAAAAGTACCAACTGAAAACATAGCTATGTGATAGGAACTTGTACCAGAAAGTCTACTTCATTCTGATGATACACTGGCAGTTGAATTGATGTCACTTCATCCTTCATAACAAATTTTACTTTAAAATCATCAGTATTATTACTAAAAGACCCATAGATTCACTTCTATTTAATATAATTAAAATCTAAATACAATAAAATTTCCTTGAAAACTGAGACACCTTTTGGTTTAAGGTTATATATACTTATTTTGAACAGAGTATAACATACTATGGTTGATTAATGAATCTTTGTAAAGAGAGAGAAAGAAGAAAGTGGGGGAAAGAGAAATAGAGGGGAGGAACAGCGAGGAGAAAAGGAAGAGTGAGGGAGTAAGATGGGTTTTCTATTAAATCTCACAATGTTGGATTGTAGGGTTGATATTTAATTATCCTATTACAGTGATAAGATTGATAATAGTGACAAGTAAGAACATATATAATGTGATTTCCTTATCCCTGATCCATATATACTGCAAATTACATCAGTTTGGCCCATACAGGGGCACTACAAATTTTTAATAAGGCATGGTAAGAAAGCAAAGAATCTTCTTTACATCATCACAAAGGCAAACGTATTTCCTATCTCTTCACTGTTACGAACTGCATGCTCACTAAAGTGACAAAAAAAAAAATCGGTGGGAATTATAATATACCTAATCTTATTATTTTTTAATTGAAAGATTTTTTTTGTTCGAATAAAGAACTAACTGGTATATAGGGTGTAACAAAACAAAACATAAAGCAAAGTTAGGAAATCTGATGAAAGCATTGTTCGGAAGGCAATCTGAACATTCAGTGGTGACACGGAGGTTGGGGGACAGTATGGATAGGACTTAGGTCAACACCATGCTCAGGAGCACAGCCCAGGGAGAGGGAGCACCCCTCTGAGTCCTATTGATCTGAATTCTGACCTTACATTCTGGTCACTTACTTTGTAAGTGTTAGTTGTTTTCCTGTGTGGAAACTGTTGCCACGTCACTAAAAGAGGCCAAGGGTTCAGTATGAAAGTGACACAAAGCACTGGCCCTGAGCCAGCTGCATCCTGAGTTCTCGCGACATCTGGGATGTTCACTACTGATTCTGACCCGTAACTGCTCACACTTTGCAGTATTGTATCATGAACATTTCATTCACTCAAGCTCAAAGTCTAACTCAAAGCACCCCGAAAGTAGCAAGGTTTATAAAAATACATTTAGCATCATTTTGGGATTTTGGGCATCATGGGGTCTTTTATCCTGGAAAATTTTTGTTCTTGAGCTTGTTGCCAATGAAAGTGAAAATGTGTCTTGTGTTTGGCTGATCATGGGTAAATTACAATCAATCAATCAATAAATAAATAATTCGCTCTAGTTTGATAGAGCATTTTGATTTTAAAGAGAATTGTGTCCATGTAACCCAACCATTCACAAAACAAATAAACTACATAATTTATAAGTATTGTTTATCAACAATGTCCTGTCTGGGCTGAATTGTTTGGAAGAACCTCCATGTTGACCTTGAGTGACTCTTGTGCTATTCCTGTCACGGTGCTTAACTGATCACAGAAAAAAATATGTTCAGGATGAAAAACTGAAAGGTGCACAGGATTAGAGGGACATTTCAACCCAATTTTCTCTTACAGCTCTAAAAGCAAAGTTTAATGTAATGAAGAGAACATGAAGTGCTAACTTAACACTAAGGTGTGAAGAAAGTAACTTAAATATTAAAAGTGATTCTGGGTAATCCCTGACAAGCTCTTTTATCCCCCTCTCTAAGGATGACAGGAGGAGGAAAATAAGATATCTTCTACATTTAATTCTAAGACGCTTATTTTATTTTATTCCATTCTAGATTCTACTTTGTGTTAAGATTGACAATATCATATAACTTCATAATGCATTTCTTCCAAAGCACTGTGCCGAAACAACACTGTGGTATTGATTCATTCTACACGGTTGATAGTGTGACTGTATAATTAGAAGAACTGTGAAGAAAGCTTTCACACTTCTGCCCTGGTTGAAGAAATAAACAGCTCTGTGGGATGAATCTTTAAAACATTAAAGGACTTAAAAAAATAAGTGTTATGTTTGTGATTCATGCAGCCCATATTAATTTGAGATACATTTATCATTTAGCTGAGCAGAATGATACTTGAGTGAGCAGTGCTTTCTGCCGAATGACTGCCTTAGTGTGATTACTACATAGAGGTTGGCAATGAAGATTTAAGAGAGTAATTCTCAAAATTTAGTAAGCATATGCGATAACTATACATCATCAAAAAGTAGCAAGCAAGCTCTCTGGAGTTTGCTTTTAATAGGCAGAGTTTTGGCCTAGAAATACACACACTAAATAAGACTTGAGGCTATTTGTTTGAGGTGACCTGAGCATCACACTAAGATATACTGGGATAGAGTACAGCTTTCTGTGAACCAATGTAAGAAAGAGAGAAGCAAGTACAGCTCAGTGATCTGGGTATAAATCTGCCTTATGTAGGAGGATTTAAGGCATAAATCCTACAGCACCAACAGCACCCCTTCTTCTAAAGTTTCTTATAGGATTCAGCCATATATGTATGTATATGAGTTTGTTTATAAAGCTTATATCATTATATTATATAACACACATTGCATATAATATGCATATGTGTATATATAATGTAAAGGTTATGATGGGTATTATTTAATGTCAACAAGAGAACGTATAATACATATGATTCAAAACTCTGGGTTTGTCTATGAGGAAGTGCCTAGATTGGTTAACTGAGCTGGAAAGTCTCACCATAAATGTCAGTAGTACCCTTTCATGAGTTGGGAAGGGTGTTAAATACCTACATAAAAAGAAATTGAGACAAACACCAGTATTCATGTTTTTTGCTTCCTGTCTACGGATGCAATTAGAACAGCTGATTTAAGCTTATTTCACCATGAATTCCTCAGCGTGATTGATTGTACTTCTTCTTCCTAATGTTATTTTCTCAGGCGTTTGTTGCCTCAATAAAAAGAATAACACACATGCATGCATATATACACACTTACACACACACAAGTGCTCACACACAGACACACATATAGACACAAACACATGTACACACATACATACACACATACATGAGCACACAGGCACACACATTCACACAGACACACACATTCACACAGACACATACATCTATACACGTACAAACACACACACACATACACACACACACCTGTAAAAGTAACTTTTATTCACCAGATGCAATTGTCACCTTGCAGGTTTAATGCTGAATAAACTCAGCTTTATTCAGCTGGCTGGCTGGTTCAACTCAGTTGTTTTCACTCAAACTCCTCTCTAAGCTGACTAATTCAAACTGGGTTCTCTCAGCTTTTGACTGAATTGTTCTGCTTGACCTCAAAGTAACTCTAGTCTAATCTTATGGTTCCTTCTTTTTTTCTACCTCATTCTGTCTTCCCATTCTGTCTCTATGTCAAGCTTGGTCTCTGTCTTCAAACTGTATCTGTTAAACTCTTCCAGTAAAATAGCCGCCTTCATATCTCTCTCTGTGCTGCTCTCTCAACTCACCTCTCTTTCCTTTCTGCTCTCCTGAGAGCTGAGTATATCTTAGCTCTGATTCATTCTGTCAAATCTGTCTCTGATTTGTCACTTTGTCTACCCCTCAATACTTTCAAACATCAGTGCTTCTACAAACTAACGTTACCTTCATTGTTTGGGGTTAAAGTATGTACTAAGGCTATGCCTGTATCTCAGCTAGAGGGGGATATAAAGATATATATATATATATGTACATATAGAGAGTAATAATATGATGACATAGAGATTACTACAGCCATAGTATTTTCCAGCTCAGCAATGAGGAGGCTTGAAACTTCAATCAGAACTTGCCTAGACTGGTGCACAACACTGGTACTCTCAATGGACAGACATGGTGGATAAGGGCCTCATGGGGACCTAGCCATATCTCCTGAACTTTTGGATACTGATGGATTCTGAAGAAAGTGGTACATTCTCTTGAGTTGTGTCCACGATGGGAAATCTACTAGGCTTCACTGGATGGTGCATATCCCTGGTTGTACAGATAATGATATTGGGTCATGAAAACAAAGCAAAATACATGTATATAAGAAAATATTTATAGGAAGAAGGAGTAATTGACAGACAGTGGTGTGAGGGGAGAATAATAAAAATTTATTGTATCTGAAATTATCAAAGAAAAATTTTAAGCACTAAAAGATATAAAATTAAAATTAATTATATAAAAAATAAAGTGAAGAAATAAGAGTTCTGAATCAAGAAACACTAATCTTAGGAGCCATGCATCAAATAATTATTACTGACAAGAGTTTATAATCACCTCAAAGAAGAAAGAAAGCTTTTAGAATGTTCTATATATTATTTATTATTGTGGGTATGTTCAAAAACAAGTTATGTCTCATGATGTCATAGGTATTATCCAGGCATTATTCTGTTTTGATAGGCAAATGTTCAAAAATTAACAACAACAACAACAAAAACAAACAAAATAGAGATATTTTGTCAACAAAATATTTATTGATATTTAATTCAAATTACTGAAAGAATGGTTCTTGTTTCAGTCTTGACATTTAAAGAGTTTCTGTCACCATTCTAGTCTTCAAAACAAGAAGAAAATTGACACATAGGATACCAGTGGCTTCCCTCAGACCCATCCGAAACATGAGGCTGCAAGGTAAGCCATCACCCCGAGACCTGGAGAGGCAGAGGCATGTCAGAACTCATTTGAGAGATACTTACCACAAGTGTCATAAATAGGTGGTATCGCTTACACAGCTATTTCAGTGAACTTTGGAGGCTGGCTGTGGGTTACATTGGGACTGGGATCGCCATCTTCTCAGTGAAAGATGTCACCTCAGTACATAAAATGGAGAACAAGCAACGAATGACAGCACTTGATGTGAGTGCAGTGAAATATTCACAGAGGAAAATAGGAGAGCATTCATCAACCACAAATCTTGGATCAAGGCTAACTATCCTTCTAAAGTGGAAGAGAGATGCTTCCTCACACAGAGTTCATCACTCACCCTCAAGGGCTACTGACGGTAGTTCTCTAGGCAAAAGGAAATGAGAGAAGTCAGCAAGTTGGATCCGTGTCAACAAAGAATGAGCATCAGAGAAGGAAGACAGGAAATGTGATTCATTATTATCCTTACTACATCCAAAATGCTACTTTTTAGTAAGCAGTAGTAACAATGCATTGAGTGACATTAGCATAAAAATATGCTGCCGAAAGCAAGAACTGGAAAACTGGCTTTATATAAAATGTTCAGTTAAAAAAACAAACAAACAAACAAACAAAAAACCGCAGTTAAAGCCAGACAAGGCAACAGACAAGGAGCAAATTAAGCAAGAAAAATGGAATATAGTCAAAATGAATTCAATAAATCAACAAATGACTTAGGTGCACTAATTATAAGAGAAATTTTGCAAAGGGTCAAAAAAAATACGAGGCCCACCTATATATTGTCCAAATATAACATTTAAATAGGTAAAAATTCAGGGAAAGAGAAAACATGTCATTCATATAAAATAGGGTAAACATACTAAAATCTATACTCCTAAAGAAGCTAAACAACAGGCAGGACCCTAGGGAAGATGCTTAATCCTCATTCAGAAGGGCAAACAGGATAGACATTGGAAGAAAGAGAAGACAGGGAATAGGACAGAAGCCTACCACAGAGGACCTCTGAAAGAATCTAAGCAGCATGGAGATACTGAGATTCATAGCCAATCTTAGGACAGAGTGTAGGGAATCTTATGGAACACCTGGAGGATATTGGAGCTCCGCAAGGGGACCAACATAACCAAACAATCTGGGCCCAGGGGACCCTGCAGAAACCTATGATCCAACCAAGGAGCATACTTGGAGATAACCCAGACCCTTTGCTCAGCATAGGCAATTAAGTCTCCATGTGGGTTTCCTAGTAAGGGGAGCAGGGGTTGTCTCAGCATGAACTCAGTGGCTGGCTCTTTGATCACCTCTCCAGCCTTGCTAGGCCACAGAGGAAGACAACACAGCCAGCAGCCAGTCCGGATGAGACCTGATAGGCTAGGGTCAGATAGTAAGGGAGAAGGACCTCCCCTATAAGTGGACTAAGGGAGGGGCAAAACATTGTGCCCAGCTTGCCTCAAAAAATTCACGTGACAAAACTGAGTCCTCAAGGATACCAGAAACTTCTACTTCATCTATCTCCCGTCTTTGTCTCTTAATCTCTGCCCTCTGTCCCCTGGGGGCAAATAAATCTCCTTTGTGCTAAGAAAGCCACACACAGTCTTGGGGGTCTTAAGCCAATACCTTAAATGAAAGTAAGTGTCTGAGAGCTGGTGAGAGGCTCAGTGTGAAGAGGACCTTGCTGCCAACCCTGAGTTTGATCTCTGGAAAGCAGATGGTAGAAGTTCTCATCTGACCTCCATACACACAATGCATACAGACATGCAGAATGCAGACATTAGTGTAGTATCAGGAGAAGTATGATCAAGGAGCACATCTCACATCAACCTCTGGCCTTCGTATGCACACACATCCATACTACACATAGATACACACACTTAAATCGCACAAAGACACACGATTTGGTACGTGAAATTGTTACAGCTTGATGTGGATAGCTCTATGTTACTCCATATTGTATAAGATGATTTCTTCCATCTGTGTATTGCCCACAGAGGTTCTCAAAACAGAGATTTGCCTGTGTTTTGAGAAAGAAGAATAGATACAGGCCCTGGGTGGACCCAGAAACTTTACCATCTGTTAGACACCACCCATACAGACAGTACAGATTGTTAAGTGACTTACTTATCCTTTCAATAGAAGAAAACTTCTCTATACACTTATGAGGGAGAATTTAAATGGTTAGAAGGATATGGCTACACTAAAATATCATCATGAAAACAATACCCAAAATTTATCACATACCAGATTGAGGAAAGCTGTGATCCCTTTACTAAGGCAGAAGAAAACTGACAGACACCTATCACTGATGGCACAGATCCATAACAACCTGTTATCTGATAGTCTCTATGTGTATGTGTCAAGGAAGGAGGACTTCCTGTTTCAGTTTGGTGCTCCCTGATGATGTAACCACCTCAACTATCTGCCCATTCACCTAACTGCCTTTCTGGACCAGGACCCAGACCTGACCGATTTCCTGGACCGGACAGTTCCCTATTCCCAATCTGGTTTGGATCTTTCTCCCTGCAGCTGAATTCTGCATCTTTGTCTCAAACCTGATTCCAATAGCTACCTCTCAGCATTGGCCTCATTCATATCTGTACACTATTTCTCAGCCCACTTCTGAAGACTCTACTACAGCTGCTATCTAACTTGCACTCATTCTGTAATATGTATGCATATACATATATGTCTATGTATGTGTGTTATGTAGTTAAATATATACATATATATTGTGTTTATACTTAATTGTACATGATATACAACTATGTATAATCATTTATCATTAATATATACTATCTATTAATATTTATCAATAATTAATATTAATTATGTAGTTAATTTATTATCAATCGCATATGTAAAATAATTATGTATGTTAACTACATATAATTTTAATACATTGTTTATGTTGTACGATATGAGTATTTATATTACTAATTAAGATTGGACTAAAGAACGTTTTTTTAGTCCCAGCTAAGCTACCAAGGTAGGTGGATTTTATCACAATTTGCTCTCACTTAACCTGCTAAACCTAGAGAATTTACTGTTACTCAGTTGATTTTGACACTGTAGGGAGACACCGTGTGCTTGTTCCTCTATGATTCTAGTATAACAAACTCATGGCACTTGGCATTAGTAAAACACTGGAAGACTTATTTGTTCACTAAAGTAACAGTAATTAAAGAAAAGTAGCAAAAAGCTGTGAGAAGGCTCATTTTTAGATTTATATTAAAATGGGAAGAAAATCTTGCTAATAACAGTGAGTTTTATGACATTTTAATCTGGCCTCATCTCATTGCTCCTCTATAGATACGCAGTGGCCTCAAAAGTTCATAGCCCAAATTTCAAATGCAGTTTGGAAGTCACCTGATGGGGGGGGGAGGAGTATGTCCACAGCTTTTTCTAAGTCTTACTCCAAACGAATTGTTTTTAAACCTGTCTAGCACTTATCTGAAAGAACCTGGTTGCAAGGCTCTTGGTTATTGACCTGACATAGAACAAGGCCAGTGTAAAAAGCCTTTTTCTCTAGCGGTACTTGCTGAAAACAATTATAACAAACATGTTAACCTCATAGCTGTCTGAAGTGCTCAGTGATGTTTAGGGGAAACAGTACACTAGCAGGAAAGCTTTTCTTTGGAGAAAATCTGAGGAATTCTCTGCCTGTAGCGGCTTTAAAAATCCCCCAACCATTCCCAGGAAGATAGAAAGACAAATGCTTGCTGTAGACATGCTGAAGATTGTCTGAATGTCCAGAGAGATCTGGAAAGGCCATGTATTCTCACCTCTGGCTGACAGGCAAGCAAACAGTTAAAGTAGGAATAAAGACAGAGACACACAAGGCACCTGCTTAACTGCTGATGAAAGCATGCCTGGACATGCAGAGAGCCCGTAGCAATGATACGCTATTTATTGTGCCTCGCCATTTCATAAAACGTCTATCTAATATTAACTGGTTACTCGGGTAACCAAGCAGAGACCTTAATAACTATTAACAAGAAAGAATAACTTTAAAGATTCACAAAAACAAACAATTTTAATTAGTATGAAGTTGGGAATGGCTGCTATTGAATACAAAGTCTCCTTTCAGGAGCCTGAGAAATGATTAAGAGTTAAGTAGTGATTGTTCAAGCCCAATTTTAATATAATAAAAACATCCCTTGTTGAATAATAAAATAAATTCTCTCTCAATTTAAAGGTCTACTAGAACTGAATGGAAAGCTAAACTTTTTATGCTTGGAGACTGTAATATTATTGATGGATACAGTGGGTAGACTATCAATAAAGATATACATGATTTAAACATCTCTATCAGTCAGTCTGCTCTTATTAAAAATTTATAAAATATAACAGAAAATAATAGCAAAAACAAGACCTAAAATATTTACTGAGATTTTATTCATAATGCACGCCCAAATAGATTTAAAATGGTATATTTATACAAAATATATTCTCACACAAAAATAGGCTATATTAGATATCACTAACCAGACATGGTGGTATGTGCCTCTAATTCCAGCACTCATGGAGGCAGAGGCAGGCCACTCTCTGTGAGTTTGAGGCCAGCCTAATCTACAAAGTGAGTCCAGGACAGCTGAGGCTACACAGAGAAACCCTGTCGTGGAAAGAAGAAGAAGAAGAAGAAGAAGAAGAAGAAGAAGAAGAAGAAGAA
>NW_026596073.1:3176290-3188582 GCF_907164565.1 Psammomys obesus | reverse complement strand
GAAGAAGAAGAAGAAGAAGAAGAAGAAGAAGAAGAAGAAGAAGAAGAGGAAGAAGAAAAAGAGGAAGAAAAAGAAAAAGAGGAAGAAAAGAAATCAATAGCAAAAATGTAGGTGGAAAATCCCTCAGTAATTTAAAAGTATTTAACAGTATTCTTCTTAAGTGATTTATGATAAAAGACTCTCAAGACAGACATGGTGGCACAGGCCTTTAATTGTCGCAGTGTGGGGCCTTAAATCACCAGATGCGGGAGGATTGGAAATTTTAGTCTCTCTTAGGGTGTCTAGTAAGTTTATGAACAGCCTAATCTACGCAATAATGGTGCACAGTGGGACCTTCCTATCGATTGCCTTCAGTTCCCCACCTTGTAATTTATGTGGAAAGGATTCTGATAACACACACGGATGATAGCACAGAAGAGGTGTGGAGGTTATTACACATAAACTCGGCCATTCTCAAGGGTGAAAGTGATCGGGTCCAAAAGGACCCTTTCAAGGCAGACCCCTCTTAAAAGAAAAGAGGGAACATTTTATGTGAGAACATAATACTATGTCTTTTTTTCTCCAGAATACTTTTGTATAGATCTTAAGATCTACAACGTAGATTAAAATGTCATGTCTTTACCTACCACCAGAGAAATGGCTCCAATGTAGCTTTTTCCACCAGCAACCAAAATCTTGTATTTTCATTCATTTTTTAAAGATGCTGATTAGGATGGAGGATGACCTCCCTGATATTCTATTTCATTACTCTCTGACTAGCTTGGTAGGAGCAAAACTCTTTGTCAGTAAGCCAGAGACTGAGGCATTAGCTCAACATGGTAGAACACTTGTCTAGTACTCCCATGCTCTGGATTCAACTACTCAGTGCCAAAACTGTCAATATATTATAAAGCATTTAAGTATACTTAGGTGTATATCTTATAAAGACCAGTGTGTTGAAAAAGAGAAGAAATTTGGTAGTGCTAACATACATAAGACAAAAAAAAACCTTAATACTTTTTTATTGTTCATTTTGTAATGATTCATTGTATAACGACAAATATTTCTGTGTTAGTTTTGCATACCCAAAGTTAAAACATAGATTCAAAAAATATAATGTATATTGAACATATACAGTCACTAAGAATGTGATATTCCTTCTTCTGATGTCCATCCTCTTTGCCTTTCTGGATAGGAATTGAGCATTTTAGCAAGGGTCCTCCCTCTTGATTAGTTTCTTTAGGTGTACAGATTTTAGTAGGTTTATCCTATATTATATGTCTATTTGAGTGAGTATACACCATGTGTGTCTTTCTGTTTCTGGGATAGGTCGGTCACTCAGGATGATCTTTTCCAGATCCCACCATTTACTGGCAAATTTCATGATTTCCTTGTTTTTCAATGCTGAGTAATATTCCACTGTGTAGATATACCACAATTTCTGTATCCATTCCTCCACTGAGGGGCATTTGGGCTGTTTCCAGCTTCCGGCTATTACAAATAAGGCTGACACAAACATGGTTGAGCAAATGTCCTTATTGTGTACTTGAGCCTCTTTTGGGTATATGCCTAGGAGTGGTATAGCTGGATCTTGAGGAATCACTATTCCTAGTTGTCTGAGGAAGCACCAGATTGCTTGCCAGAGTGGTTGTACAAGTTTATATTCCCACCAGCAGTGGAGGAGGGTTTCCCTTTCTCAACAACTTCTCCAGCATGTGTTGTCTCTTGAGTTGTTGATCTTAGCCATTCTGATAGGTGTAAAGTGAAATCTTGGGTGGTTTTGATTTGCATTTCCCTCATGACTAAGGATGTTGAACATTTCTTTAAGTGTTTCTCTGCCATTCGATATTCCTCTATTGAGAATTCTCTATTTAGATCTGTACTCCATTTTTTAATTGGATTACTTGATTTGTTGCTGTTTAAATTCTTGAGTTATTTATATGTACTGGATATTAGTCCTCTGTCAGATATAGGGTTGGTGAAGATCCTTTCTCAGTGGAGAAAACAGGGAACAAGTCAGGAGCCTGACACAGAGGACCTCTGAAAAGCTCTGCCCTGCAGACTATCAAAGCAGATTCTGAGACTTATAGGCAACCTTTGGTCAGAGTGCAGGGAATCTTGTGAAAGAAGTGGGAAACAGTAAGATCTGGAGAGGACAGGAACTCCACAAGGAGAGCAACAGAACCAAAAACTCTGGGCACAGGGGTCTTTCCTGAGACTGATACTCCAACCACGGACCATGTGTAGAGATAACCTGGAACCCCTGCACAGATGTAGCCCATGGCAGTTCAGTATCCAAGTGGGTTCCATAGTAATGGGGACAGGGACAGTCTCTGACATGAACTGATTGGCCTGCTCTTTAATTATCTCTCCCTGAGGGGAGGGGGAGCAGCATAACCAGGCCACATAAGAAGACAATGCAGCCACTCCTGATGAGACCTAATTGACTAGGATCAGAAGAAAGGAAAAGAAGACCTCCCCTATCAATGGACTTGGGGAGGGACATGCATGCAGAGGGTGGAGGAAGGGAGGGATTGGTACAGGAGGATGGAAGGAAACACAGGGGAGATATAAAGTGTAATTAATAAAGAATTAAAAAAAAAGAATGTGATATTTCTAGGTTTTGATAGAAAATGAAACCAGAAATGAAACATAGAAAATGAAACATAGAAAACAACATTTTCTCAAATATGTGTCCAATACAAATATATAAATATACTTGTTTATTGGGTAATACTTGTCCTTGAGTTTTTAGGTGACAATAACTTTTTGACATACCAACTTGCTTTACTACTTCCTAAAAGAAAATTAAAGAGGCAAACTTTGATTTTTAATGTGACCACCATAGCTGTAGTGGGCATACAAAGTAAATAAACTGTAATAATTAAATATATAAACAAAATTAAATTAAAAAGAAAAAGAGAACTTCTTCTACATTAGATACTTCTGAAGCCATTAGAAATCTATGCCACATGAACAATGGCGTCTCATGCCACAACCTGAACTCACTTTCATTATGAGAAGAACCAAATGCCAAATGCCTCCATTCAAAATGTAGGAATCCAAATTCAGTTCCCAAATCAAGAAAACCTTAATTCTTAACTTTAAACTTAGAAAGCTAGAGAAATAATAGTAAGTCAAGAAATCAAAACAAGAAAATGTTAAAATAAAAGCAGAAATCTATTGATAGATTAGAGATGATTTAGATAAACAAATGGGTAGATGGCATAGGTAGATAGATAGATAGATAGATAGATAGATAGATAGATAGATAGATAGATAATAGATAGATAGAGCATGTAAGGAAGTGAAAACTAATTCTTTAGAAAGGAGAATAATAAGAAACCTCTAGTGAAACTAAGAAATAAAGAAAAGGTGAAAGAAAAGGACATGACAGGGCAGGAAAAAAAGGACAGAAAAGGAAGAAGGATACAGATCACTAAGATTTAAAATGAGAGATGATTACTGAGCTCATGAACATTAGAGGATAATAAAATAATACCCACAGAGTGTGCCAATGCCATAACTTGTATGACATGTATTAATTACCTGGGAAACGCAAGATAACTCACAGGAACCGTAGGTGATCTAAAGAGATCTGTATAAATTGAAGAAGTTTTTATCTATAATTAATAGCATCACATTGGACCAAAGTGATTTAACCAAATGATTCAATAGCAGACGCCAAGGCAGGAAAAAGGGCAGAACTCAGTACATAATCTATTCGTGAATACAGAAAGAGCTTTTCTTAGAGAGACATATGGTCCCAGCTACCTTAATACAAAACTGCAGAAAGAAATAATCAAAAGGAAAATTATAGGTATTATTCAGCAGCATAAATGTAAAATATCCTCAAAAAAGTATTAGAAAACCTAACCTAAAATTGCATAAAATAAAATACACCTTGGGAAAATAAACCTGGATTTAGAAATAGGCACAAACCAATTTCCCTGCTCAATGGTTAATATTTTTTAAAAAGTGTGATGTATTACTTAAGCACTCTTCTAGAAAACAAGGACCTAATTACATGTCCTATGCTTTCATTTCAAAATGGAGCACAGAGCAGGAAATGACAAAGAAATTTGATGGAGAAACACAAGATGCAATTTGGGATACTGTGTTTAGAATTTGGTGGAATTTTTAGACTACTGGCAGAAGGGATTGGATTGCATGTATTACAGTCAAGATGATGAAGCTGTCATCTGTGGAGCTGTGTTAACAATTCTTAAAACAATCTGTATGTGTAGTAGTAGCCCATCTAGGGGATGATGGAAATTACTTTCTAACTGGTGGAGGGTGAACATGTGTAGACCAGAAGAAGCCAAATGATTCGTATGGTAACAGACTGGAACAGGGAGATCAGCAGCAACTCAGACCTTGGTAAATGCAGTAATGGTGATTAAACCATTACTGCAATATTGTAAATAGCAATATTTACAGATGTATATACATATATACATGTATGGATGGATAGATACCTGGGTAAATGATAGATAGATAGATAGATAGATAGATAGATAGATAGATAGATAGATAGATAGATAGATAGATACATAGATAGATACATAGATAGATACATAGATAGATAGATACATAGATAGATAGATAGATAGATAGATAGATAGATAGATAGATAGATAGATAAGGTTATCTCATATACACACATTTCCTTCTTTTTCAGCCAAGTACAAATAATTGAAATGGTTCATTTCTATATCTGAAAATGCTAAAGTATTAACACATGATATATTTTTTATCAATTAATGATCATGATTAATTATATGTCCTGAGTATTAGCTTTATCCACACTCAGATATTAAACTAATTATATATAACCTAAATATAAAATGTAAAAATATAAAAATTCTATCTTGGGAATAAAAAAATATAGATAATGTTATTGGCATCATTAAAAAATTGTACATTCACTGATTTAAATAATAATATGTATACTATATAAGCACAGCTATACTTTTATGTATTGAATCACTCCTAAAACAAGTAAAACAATATTTTTTTAGTATCTAACAAAATTTTCCACTAGTGAAACTGCTCAATTCCTTGCTTTTTGACATCATCCTACATTCCATTGTCTTTGTCATTCCCTTGTAACTCGACTATCTCAGTTTTTTTCTTTTTTTAAATTTATTTTTTAATTAATTACAATTTATTCACTTTGTATTTCAGCTATAGCCCTCTCCTTCATCTCCTCCCAATCCTACCTCCCTCCTTCTTCTCTCTCTATGCCCCTTCTCCAGTCTACTGATAGGGAGGTCTTCTCCCTCTTCCATCTGGACCTATTCTATCAGGTCTCCTCAGGAGTGACTGCATTGTCTTCCTCTGTGGCCTGGTAAGGCTGCTCCCCCCTCAGAGGAAGGGTATCAAATATTAATACAATTTTATACTCAGTACATACTTAACTGTCACATAAATATCTTACATGGATCATATTTAGAATTTTAAAATATCCATTAATTCCATTATCCCACATGTATTAAGAGGCAAATATAAGCTTTTTTCTGGAAATTTGTAAGGTGAATTAGACATACTTTCTGTCTTTACATAAGTCAGTGGAGGGAGAGAAATACATCAAAAGCTATTTTAATGCACTAGACCTAAAAGAATACTTGAAATACATGGGCTATCCCATATCCTAGCCTGAAGGGTAGAAATGATTCCTGGCAAATTCCTTCCCTAAGAGGCAAGACTAAATGTCTGTGGAGGTAGGTAGTCTGCAAAAGGCTATCAGAAGGAAAGACAGTTAATGCTTGTGAACATGAAGATGCAAAGTTGAGCCCAGAGAGACCCACACATACAGACATGAGGCAGGGGAAATAGATGGTGTAGAGGCTAATGCTGCTGCTCTAAGAAAGTTGGGGACAACACATGTGTTTCTAAGCAAAACAATTATACAGCCAGATTTCAGATGCATTCCTATTCTTGAGGTCCTCACAGCCTCAGAAACCATCTGGATCTGTATAGGATAACAACTGAGCTTCTTACTTTAAGAAAGTCAGAGCTTAGGAATAAAAAAATAAATGAATTCAAGATAACATAATAGTGCTAAAGGAAGAGAGAAAAAGCAAGTAGAGTGAGCTTTCTTGTCTCAGAAAATTTCTTTCTACAAGAAAATTTGGACGGTGAATCCTTAATTCCCAGGCTGATCTTTAGAAATATCTATTTTAGGGATTGGAACATTTAAAGAGCAAGATGTGTGGCAGGATGGCATGTGTAGGAGGAGTGTGTTTGGTATACTCTGCATCTTCTGAGCGAGATCACCCAAGTGGTCACAGGGAGAGACGATCAAACTTTAAATTAACCTTTTCCTTTCGTCTTGCTAAGAACAAGCCTTGTAGTTGACATTATACAATGCTTACCCAGGAGAGCAGCTCCCGATGTTGCTTCAGTAATCACAGAAAAATATAACTTTCCCTTCTGTGAACTAAATGAAGCAAATTATAGTGAGGGCTACAAGAAAGAAAATTACAAGTTGTCATCAATTTAGGCAATAGAGTAATAATTTGAATAAAGAATTTCCCTATTAGTTTTGTCAGATATTTTTCTTCCAGGTGTTAGAGTTGGGTGATTAACTACCCAAGTGTTCTCAACAGGCTCACACATTAAAAGTTTTCTCCCTTAGCAAAATGTTCCTGAGAGTTCTTATGGTATGATGTCTAATATTCCTCGCCAACTTTAGTGGATTTGGAATAACTTGCAAATGTATCTTTGAGGGAATTTCCAGAGATGTTTAACATGTGGGAAACATCATCTGAAAAACAGTGATCCAGGATTTGTGAAATCAATCTGGTGCTTTCTCAGAAAACTGGGAAGAGTTCTACCTCAAGACCCAGTTATACCACACCTGGGCATATATTAGAATGATGCTCAAACATACAAAAAAAGGCATTTGCTCAACTATGTTCATTGCAGATTTATTCATAATGACCAGAATCTAGATACAACCTAGATGTCCCTCAACCAAAGAATGGATGCAGAAATTGTGGTACATCTACACAAAGGAATACTACTCAGCTATTAAAAACAAGGAAATCATGAAATTTGCAGGCAAATGGTGGGAACTAGAAAAGATCATCTTCTGTGAGGTATCCCAGAAGCAGAAAGACACACATGGTATATACTCACTCATAAGGGGAAATTAGTAGTGAGCAAGGGGAACCCCCATGCATTCCAACTGGTCCTGCAAGAGAGTGAGTGAGCCTTCTAGGGAGAGATTGCCCCAGACCCAGGGCCTCTCCACAGAAGCAACCAGACGAGATCCCTGCCACCCACACTCCTAGTGTGGGCATCAGAGGGATTCTTGGGATAGCGACATTGAAGCCTCTGCCTTGCGGGTCCACCAGGGTAATCCAGGCAAACAATCCCTGGATCTCAGTCAGAACTGCGTAATAGTGGCTTGCAGGCCACTGCAATAGTCAGACAATCCGCGCATGCACACTGCGCCCGCTAAAAGCACACACGAATAGCGCCAGCGTCACATTCTTTACTTAGGCAAAACTGAAAACACAGTGCACACCCCCAAAGCAGTGAACCTCTCTCATCTTCCTGAAAAAACAGTCCAGAAAACAGAAAGAGAGGATCATAGCCCAAACTACAATCTCGAGGAACAACCAGTGAGGATTATAAATATCCAGATGGCTAGAGGCAAACGTAAGAACACTCCCAACAAAAATCAGGACATAATGATCTCACCAGCAACCCCACAAAAAAATGGACACTTCAATTCACTAGATATACAAGAAAACGACCTCAAAACTATGTTTCTCCAGCTATTAGAGGCCCATAGAGATGAAATGAACAAAGCCCTCAGAGAAATAACCAAAGAAATCGAGACTAACCAAGAGGAAACAAATTGTGCACTCAGAGAAATGACCACGAAAATTGAGGCAAACAGAGAAGAAATGCACAAAGCTCTCAAAGAAATGTCCACACAAATGAAGGCAAATAAAGAAGAAATAAACAAAGCTCTCATAGAAATACAGGCAATTATACCCAAAGAAGTAGAGGCACAATTAGTGATACATAGAGAGGAAACGGACAAAAAAATAGAAGCTATCATTGAAAAACAGGAGTCCACATTCAAACAGATGAAGGAAATGGTGCAAGACATGAAAACAGAATTAGAATCAATAAAGAAAACACAAATAGAGAAAAACCAGGAGCTGGAGAACATAGAGAAAAGATCAGGCACCACAAAGGTAAGCATCACCAACAGAATACAAGAGATGGAAGAAAGAATCTCAGGAGCCGAAGATACACTTGCGGAAATTGACACGTCCCTCAAAGAAAAAATAAAATCAGAAAAGTTCCAAACACAAAACATCCAAGAAATCAAGGACACCATGAAAAGACAAAACCTAAGAATAATAGGAGTAGAAGAAAAAGAAGACATCAGGCTCAAAGGTCCGGAAAATATTTTTAAGAAAATTATAGAAGAAAACTTTCCCAACTTAAAGAAGGAGATGGCCATAAACATACAAGAGGCCTACAGAACACCAAGGAGACTAGACCAGAAAAGAAATTCTTCACGTCACATCATAGTCAAAACAGTGAACCTACAAAACAAAGAAAAAATTCTAAAAGCAGCAAGGGAAAAAGGCCCAGTAACATATGAAGGTAGACCTATCAGAATCACACCAGATTCTCAACAGAAACTATGAAAGCCAGAAGGGCCTGCACAGAAATCATACAGTCCTTAAGGTACCAGAGATTCCAACCCAGACTACTATACCCAGCAAAACTTTCAATCAACATAGACGGAGAATTCAAGATATTCCAAGACAAAACCAAATTTAAACAATATCTACATAGTAACCCAGCTTTACAGAAGTTACTAGAAGGGAAACTCCAAACCAAAGAAAACAACTACATCGAAGGAAACAGAGGAAATAGATAACTACACAACAAAAAAAACAAAAGAAGACAAGCAATGAAACTCAGTGACACCACCAACACCACATCTAAAATAAGTAACAATTGTTGGTCACTAGTTTCTATCAACATCAACGGACTCAACTCCCCAATTAAAAGACACAGACTAACAGAATGGTTGCGGAAACAGGATCCAACATTCTGTTGCATCCAAGAAACACACCTATGCAACAAAGATAAACACTACCTCAGAGTAAAGGGCTGGAAAAATGTCTTTCAAGCAAATGGTTCCAGAAAACAAGCGGGAGTAGCCATCCTAATATCTAATAAAGTAGACTTTCAACCCAAGTTAATCAAAAAAGATAAGGACGGCCACTATATTCTCATCAAGGGAAAAATCCACCAAGAGGACATCACAATTTTGAATATCTATGCCCCAAATACAAGAGCACCTACATTCGTAAATGAAACAATATTAAAGCTTAAATCACACATTGATCCTAAAACCCTAATAGTGGGAGACTTCAACACTCCACTCTCACCAAGGGACAGATCAACTAGACAGAAAACAAGTAGGAAAATAAAAACACTTACAGAGACCCTAAATCAAATGGACCTAATAGAGGTCTACAGATCTTTTCCCCCAAACTCAAAAGAGTATACCTTCTTTTCAGCACCGCATGGAACCTTCTCCAAAATAGACCATATAGTTGGTCATAAAGAAAGCCTCAACAGATACAAAAAGATTGAAATAAACCCTTGTATTCTATCTGACCACCATGGACTTAAGCTGGACCTCAACAACAACAGAAATAACAAACAGCCTACACACACATGGAAACTGAGCAACCTGTTACTCAACGACAGCTGGGTTAAGGAAGAAATAAAGAAAGAAATTAAAGACTTCCTAGAATTCAATGAAAATGAAGGCACAACATACCCAAATTTATGGGACACATTGAAAGCAGTGCTCAGGGGAAATTTTATAGCACTAAGTACCTGCAAGAAGAAATTTGTAACATCACATACAAACAACTTAATGGCCCAACTGAAAACCCTAGAAAAAAAAGAAGCAGATACACCCAAGAGGAGCAGAAGGCTGGAAATAATCAAACTCAGGGCTGAAATCAATCAATTAGAAACAAAAAAAACTATTCAAAGAATCAATGAAACAAAAAGCTGGTTCTTTGAGAAAATCAACAAGATAGACAAACCCTTAGCCAAACTAACTAAAAAGCAGAGAGAATCTATCCAAATCAACAAAATCAGAGAAGAAAAGGGTGACATAACTACAGACACAGAGGAAATTCAAACAATCATTAGGTCATACTACAAAAGCCTATATGCCACAAAATTTGAAAATCTAAATGAAATGGACAATTTTCTTGATAGATTCCATCTTCCAACATTAAGTCAAGATCAGGTAGAAAGACTGAACAGCCCAATATCCCCCAAGGAAATTGAAGCAGTCATTCACAGTCTCTCCTCCAAAAAAAGCCCTGGGCCAGATGGTTTCAGTGCGGAATTCTACCAGACCTTCAAAGAAGTGCTCACACCAATTCTCCTCAAACTATTCCACAAAATAGAAACAGAAGTTACATTACCAAACTCATTCTATGAAGCAACAGTCACCCTGATACCTAAACCACACAAAGACCCAACAAAAAAAGAGAACTTCAGACCTATCTCTCTTATGAACATTGACGCAAAAATACTCAATAAAATACTTGCAATCCGAATCCAAGAACACATCAAAGATATCATCCACCATGAACAACTAGGCTTCATCCCAGGCATGCAAGGGTGGTTCAACATACGAAAATCCATCAATGTAATCTACCACATAAACAAACTGAAGGAGAAAAACCACATGATCATCTCCTTAGATGCTGAAAAAGCATTTGACAAAGTCCAACACCCATTCATGTTTAAAGTCTTGGAGAGATCAGGAATACAAGTCACATACCTAAACATAGTAAAGGCAATATACAGCAAGCCTATAGCCAACATCAAACTCAATGGAGAGAAACTTAAATCAATCCCACTGAAATCAGGGACAAGACAAGGCTGCCCACTCTCTCCCTACCTCTTCAACATAGTACTTGAAGTCCTAGCCAGAGCAATAAGACAACTAAAGGAGATCAAGGGGATACAGATCGGAAAGGAAGAGGTCAAAGTGTCACTATTCGCAGATGATATGATAGTATATATGAGCGACCCCAAGAATTCAACCAGAGAACTCCTCCAGTTGATAAACACCTTCAACAAAGTGGCAGGATACAAAATCAACTCAAAAAAATCAGAAGCCCTCCTGTATACCAAAGACAAAATGGCTGAGAAAGAAATTAGGGAAACAACACCCTTCACAATAGCCACTAACCACATAAAGTACCTTGGGGTGACACTAACCAAGCAAGTGAAAGACCTGTTTGAGAAAAAATTCAAGTCTCTGAAGAAAGAAATTGAAGAAGATCTCAGAAGATGGAAAGATCTCTCGTGCTCATGGATTGGTAGGATTAACATTGTGAAAATGGCCATCCTGCCAAAAGCAATCTACAGA
The DNA here is from genome assembly GCF_907164565.1 of Psammomys obesus. Lineage (NCBI taxonomy): Eukaryota > Metazoa > Chordata > Mammalia > Rodentia > Muridae > Psammomys > Psammomys obesus. Next base: position 3,177,154 of record NW_026596073.1, on the reverse strand, counting down.
TTCGATGCAATTCCCATCAAAATACCAACTCAATTCTTTACGGACCTTGAAAAAAAAAGATTCTCAGCTTCATATGGAGAAACAAAAAACCCAGAATCTCCAAAACAATCCTGTACAACAACAGATCATCTGGAGGTATCTCCATCCCCGATCTCAAGTTGTAGTACAGAGCAATAGTAATAAAAACTGCATGGTATTGGCATAAAAACAGAAAGGAGGATCAATGGAACCGCATAGAAGGCCCAGAAATAAACCCACACACCTATGAATACTCGATTTTTGACAAAGAAGTCAAAACCATTCAATGGAAAAAAGACAGCATCTTCAACAAATGGTGCTGGTCCAACTGGATGTCTACATGAAGAAAAATGAAAAATAGATCTATATTTATCACCCTGCACAAAACTAAAGTCCAAGTGGATCAAAGACCTCAACATAAAACTAGATACTCTAAATCTGTTAGAAGAAAAAGTGGGGAACAGCCTAGAACTCATTGGCACAGGAGACAACTTCCTGAACAGAACACCAACAGCACAGGCTCTAAGAGCAACAATCAATAAATGGGACCTCATGAAACTGAAAAGCTTCTGTAAAGCAAAGGACACTGTCATCAAAACAAAACACCTGCCTACAGATTGGGAAAGAATCTTCACTAACCCTTTATCTGACAGAGGACTAATATCGAGTATATACAAAGAACTAAAGAAGCTGAAAAGCAGCAAACCAAGTAATCCAATTAAAAAATGGGGAACAGAGCTAAACAGAGAATTCTCGACAGAGGAATATCGAATGGCAGAGAAACACTTAAAGAAATGCTCATCCTCATTAGCCATCAGGGAAATGCAAATCAAAACGACCCTGAGA
>NW_026596073.1:3142508-3175890 GCF_907164565.1 Psammomys obesus | reverse complement strand
GGAATATCGAATGACAGAGAAACACTTAAAGAAATGCTCATCCTCATTAGCCATCAGGGAAATGCAAATCAAAACGACCCTGAGATATCACCTTACACCCATCAGAATGGCCAAGATAAAAAACTCAAGGGACAACACATGCTGGAGAGGTTGTAGAGAAAGGGGAACCCTCCTCCACTGCTGGTGGGAATGTAAACTGATACAACCACTCTGGAAATCTATCTTGTGCTTTCTAAGACAATTAGGAACAATGCTTCCTCAAGACCCAGCGATACCACTGCTAGGTATATACCCAAAGTTTGCTCAAATACACAAAAGGGATATTTGCTCAACCATGTTTATAGCAGCATTATTTGTAATAGCCAGGACTTGGAAACAACCCAGATGTCTATCAAAGGAGGAATGGGTACAGATATTGTGGTATTTTTACACAATGGAATACTACTCAGCAATCAAAAAGGAGGACATCATGAAATTTGCAGGCAAATGGTGGGACCTAGAAAAGATCATCCTGAGTGAAATATCCCAGAAGGAGAAAGACAAACACGGTATATACTCACTTATATAGACCTATAAGATATGATAAACATAATGAAATCTATACACCTAAAAAAGATAATCAAGAGAGCAGACATGGGGTATGATTATCTATCCTCGTTTTGAAAGACAGATGGGATGCACATTAAACATTGACAGGAGTCTACTGAGTGCATTTGAAAAACTCTAACTAGCAGGGTTTTCAAAGCAAAGACTCATGACCAAACCTTTGGCAGAGTACAGGGAATCATAAGAAAGAAGGGGAATTAGTCTGATGAGGAAAGGATAGGAGCTCCACAAGGACCAAACATATCTGGGCACAGGGTCTTTTCTGAGACTGACATGCAACCAAGGACCATGTATGAATGTAACCTAGAACCTCTGCTCAGATGTAGCCTGTGGTAACTCAGTAACCAATTGGTTTCCCATAGTGAGGGGAACAAGGACTATTTCTAAAAGGAACTCAATGACTGGCTCTTTGGCCTCCCCACCCCCCAAGGGAGGTGCAGTCCTGTTAGGCCACAGAGGAGAGCTATGCAGCCAGTCCTGAAGATACCTGATAAAACAGGATCAGATGAATGGGGAGGAGATTCCCCCTATCAGTGGACTTGGCAAGGGGCATGGTGGAGATGAGTGAGGGAGGGACTGGGAGGGAATGAGGGATCAGGACACGGCTGGGATACAGAGTTAATAAAATGTAACTGATAAGAAAAAAATAAAATTAAAAATGTGGAAATTAGCCATATGATATAAAATAAACATACTAAAATCTACAGACCTAAAGAAGCTAACCAACAAGGGTGACCGTAAGGAAGATGCCAAATTCCCATTCAGAAGGGAAAATTGGATGGACGCTGGAAGCAGTATAAGAGAGGGAGCAGAATGGGATCCTACCACAGATACCCTCTAAATACTCCAACCAGCAGGGGATTGAAGGAGATACAGAGACTCAGAGCCAAACTTTGGGCAGAGCACAGGGAGTCTTATGGGAAAAGGGGGATATAAAAGGACCCAGAGGTGTCAGGAGGACTTCCTTTACCAATGGACTAGGGAAAAGGGATAGGGGAGGAAGAGGGAGGGAGGGTAAAACCTGGAGAAAATGAGGGATGGGGCTACAGCTGGGATACAAAATGACTAAATTGTAAATAATAGTAATAATTTTTAAAAATAAAGGAAAAATAGTTGAGTATCACCATTCATTTGCCTCTGATTCTTTATTGAGGAAGGAGCGGTGTCAGGCCCATGTCACTGTACTTTCTGCAGCACAATAGAGAGTACTCCATCAAAGTGAGCCAAAAGAAACCCCTTTCCTTCAAGTTGACTCAGTCAGATAAAACAGCCATCAGAGCATCAAGAAACAAAATGGAACCATGTAGTATTTGATAGTGCCACTCGTTTACTCAAAAGTGTAAAGAAAGTTATAGGCAATAAACACAACATTGTTAACAACACAGATAATTTATATATATATATATATGTATAAATTTATATATGATTTTATAAAAATCAAAGTTCCAGTACCCTGATTTTATATCTAATATATATTTATATGTAAAATCAGGGGACTAGATCTTTATATAAATATATTTTACATAAATATATTTATACAAACATACATTTATTTATATTTATATATAGAATTATATATTTTTATATATAATCAGTATACTAGACCTATGATTTCAAATGTCCTCAGATCAACCATTGCAATTTTCAGTTTATAATCCAACCATATCTATTATTGTAGGTCTCAAGAGAGTAACAGTTTTTAATAAAGACATTTCTGTCACAACCCAAAGTTTGACAGTAATGCTTAGCCATTACTGTTTATATATCAACTTAGAAAAATTATTTTAAAATCTATAGCATGACCAAGAATGACTCTGAGCATGCTTAAACAAACACGCTTTTGCAGTTCTGCTGAATTCTTTTAGGTTTATTTGTGTTGGGATCAGGTTAGGCACTATTCTGTTGTTCCATATTGTATACAACAGTGGCTTCCACGAAAAAATGTTATGTACACATTCACTTGAATGCACATTCACTCAAGTTAATAGATTGTAACTAATACATTTGAATGACTGAATATAGTATGAAAGAAGTTATTGAAACTACTGTAACTATAAATGACAATGTCATATACAAATGACATTTGCAAAAGACAAGGTATGTAAAGTTATGTCAAGTAACAATGACAGTGAGTGTGTAGACAGAAAAGTTGTCAGAAATTGTTTGAAAGAAAACAATGTGGAAATTATTACTTCAAAATGGGATTTTACTTATTGAGACCAATTAATTTAATCTCTATTTTTTTTCTTTAAACTTGTATAATAGGTGAGACACATCTACAAGCATACATGTGCTTGTGGATAGAAAACAATGACAATGTGCAATGTACACATTTAACATTGATTTATATATATTATCGTAGAGATATGAGTACTTATCTCTTTTCTTTTTTCTTTTTAAAATTATTATCATTTATTACAATTTATTCAATTTATATCCTGGGTGTGGTGGCCTTCCTCATCTCCTCCCAACTCCCAATCACACCTTCTCTCCCTCTTCTCTCCCTGTGCCCCTCCCCTAGTCCACTGATAGGGGAACTCCTTCTCCCCTTCTATTTGACCTTAGCCTATCAGATCTCATCAGGACTGGTTGCACTGTCTTCTTCTGTGGCCTGGAAAGGCTGCTACCCCAAGGAGGAGGTGGTCAGAGAGCCTGTCACTGAATTCATGCCAGAGAAAGCCCCTGATACCCTTTTGGCTCTGTCAGTCTCCTTCTGAAGCTCCTGTCTCCTCCAGGTATTTCTAGCTCCCCCTTCTTTAATAAAATTCCATGCTCTCTGCCCAAAGTTTGGCTATGAGTCTCAGTTTCTGCTTTGATAGCTCCATCAGTGGAGTCTTTCAGAGGCCCTCTGTGGTAGGCTCCTGTCCTGTTCCCTGTCTTCTCCTGCTTCAAATGTCTATCACATTTGTCCTTCTGAATGAGGATTGAGCATCTTCCCTAGGGTCTTCATTGTTATTTAGCTTCTATAGGAGTACAGATTTTAGTATGTTTATCCTATATTATATGGCTAATATCCACTTATGAGTGAGTATATTTTATGTGTGTCTTTCTGCTTCTGGGTTACCTCACCCAAGATGATCTTTTCTAGTTCTCACCATTTGCCTGCAAATTTTGTGATTTCCTTGTTTATAATAGCTGAGTAGTAGTCCATTGCATAAATGTACCAAAATTTCTGTATCTATTCCTCCATTGAGGGGCATCTAGACTGTTTCAAGATTCTGGCTGTTATGAATAGAGATGCTACAAAAATGGTTGAGCAAATATCTTTGTTGTATAATTGAGCATACTTTGGATATATGCCTAAGAGTGGTATAGCTGGATCTTGAGGAAGCACTATTCATAATTTTCTCATAAAACTCCAGAATGATTTCAAAAGTGGTTGTACAAGGTTACATTTCCACCAGAAATGGAGGAGGGTTCCCCTATTTCCACACCCTCTCCAGCATGTGTTGTCACTTGAGTTTCTGATCTTAGCCATTCTGTTGGGTGTAAGGTGAAATCTAAGTGTTGTTTTGATTTGCATCTTTCCGATGGCTAAGGACATTGAACATTTTTTGAAGTGTTTGAGAATTCTCTGTTTAGCTCTGTACCCGAGTTTTTAGTTGGATTACTTGGTTTGTTGGTATTTTAACTTCTTGAGTTCTTTATATATTTTGGATATTAGCCCTCTGTAAGATAAAGGGTTGGTGAAGATCCTTTCCCAATCTGTAGGCTGTCATTTTGTTCTGATGACAGTGTCCTTTGCTTTACAGTGTCCTGTCCTTTACCTTTTCAGTTTTATGAGGTCCTGTTTATTAACTGTTGATCTTAGAGCATGTGCTGTTGGTGTTCTGTTTAGGAAGTTGTCTCCTGTGCCATTGAGGTCAAGGCTCTTCCCCACTTTTTTTTTTTCTAACAGGTTTAGTGTGTCTGGTTTTATGTTGAGGTCTGTGATCTATTTGGACTTTAGTTTTGTGCAGGGTGATAAATATGGATCTATTTGCATTTTTCTACATGTAGATATCCAGTTAGCACCATTTATTGAAGATGCTATCTTATTTTCATTGAATGGTTTTGGCTTTTTTGACAAAAATCAAGTATCTATAGGTGTGTGGTTGTATTCCCGGGTCTTCTATTCTATTCCATTTATCCACCTTTCTGTTTCTATGCCAGTACCATGCAGTTTTTATTACTGTTGCTCTATACTACAGCTTGAGATCAGGTATCTCAGGATTGTTTTAGCAATTCAGGGTTTTTTTTTATTTTTTCATATGAAACTGAGAATTGTTCTTTAAAGTTCTGTAAAGAATTATGTTGATATTTTGATGGGATTGCTTTTGGTAGCATGGCCATTTTCACTATGTTAATCTTACCGATTCGTGAGCATGGGAGTTCTTTCTGTCTTCTGACAGTTTCTATTTCTTCATTCAGACTTGAAGTTTTTTCCATACAGGTTTTTCACATGCTTGGTTAGTGTCATACCAAGGTACTTTATTCTATTTGTGGCTATTGTAAAGGGAGTTGCTTCCATAATTTCTTTCTCAGCCCTTTTTTCTTTTGTATCAGCAGCAAGAGGGCTGCTGATTATTTTGAGTTAATTTTGTATCCAGCCACTTTGCTGAAGGCGTTTATCAGCTGTAGGAGTTCTCTGGTAGAATTTTTGGGGCCACTCATGTCTACTATCATATCATCTGCAAATAGTGATACTTTGACGACTTCTAATATTCAGGCTTGCTGTAAATTGCCTTTAATATGTTTAAGTATGTGCCTTGTGTCCCTGACCTCTCCAAAACTTTAAACATGAGTTCATGTTGAATTTTGTCACATACTTTTTTTGGCATTAAGGAAATGATCATGTGTTGTTGTTGTTGTTTTTTCCTTCTGTTTGTTTATGTGGTGGATTCCATTGATTGATTTCCGTATATTGAACCACCCCTGCATGGGTGGGATGAAGACTACTTGGCCATGGTGGATGATATCTTTTAGTTTTTCTTGGATTTTGTTTGCAAGTATTTTATTCAGTATTTTTGTGTCCAATGTTCATAACAGTGATAGGTCTGAAATTCTTTTCTGTTGGATCTTGGAGCTATTTAGGTATCAAGGTTAGTGTGGCCTCATAGAATGAGTTTGGTAATGTTCCTTCTGTTTCTATTTTTTGGAATAATTTGAAAAGATAGGTCTACCTTTGTATGTTACTTGGACTTGTTCCCTTGCTGCTTTTAGTATTTTTTATTTGTTCTGTAGATTTAGTGTTCTTTTTCATCTATTCCTATTGTTTTTAGATTTCTAGTTTTCATGGCATCCTTGATTTCTTGGAAGTTTTGTGTTTGGGACTTTTCCAATTTTATTTTTTGTGAGATGTATCAATTTCTGCAATTGTATCTTTAGCACCTGAGATTCTTTCTTCCATCTCTTGTATTCTGTCGGTGATGCTTAGTGCTGTGGTTCCTGATCTTTTCTCTAAGTTCTCCAGCTCCAGGGTTTTCTCTGTGTTTTCTTTACTGATTCTAATTCTGTTTTCATATCTTGCACAATTTTCTTCATCTGTTTGAATGTGGAGACCTGTCTTTTTATGATGGCATCTTTTATAAATTTATTTCCTCGTTATGTGCCTCTATTTGTGTTTCTATATTTGCCTGGATTTCTTTGCGAGAGCTTTGTTCCTTTCCTCTTTATGTTCCTCTAGTAACTCAATAAGCATAGCTTTAAAATAATTTTTCTGTGTTTCTGATGAATTCAAATATCCATTGATTTTGGGGGTTGCTGGTGAAGCCATGATGTTCTCATTTTTGTTGGATATGTTCTTATTCCTTCCTCTAGCCATCTGAAGGTCAGTAGCCTTTGCTGTTTGTTCCCGGAGCCTGTACTTCAGACTGGGTCCGTCTGTCTCTCTAGTGTGGAGTATTCTTCAGGAAGATGAGAGGGGTCCTCCAGTTTGAGAGTTGGTGTTTGTGTTTTAGATGAAGCTAAGGGAGTAAAGTTGCACATGCAATTGTGCGAGCAAGCAAGAGCAGGAGTGTGCATGAAAGTGTGCCTGCCTGGAAGGGTGAGGTGTAAGGGAGGAGCGGAAGTGCAGGTTGTGGTGCAGGAGCCATTTGTTCGCAGGTGTAGTGCTTGTGCTCAGGTGCCTTGAATGGCTCAGTGGCTCACAGGTCTATCTCAGGATTACGATCCAAGGGCTCAGATCTGCCTGAGGTGCACCATCTTGGTTCCAGAGATTGCTTGCCTGGACTCCACTGGGAGACCCCCAGAACAGGGCCTTCAACGTTGAGAATGTTGTCCCAGGGATCCCTATGCTGTCCATGGGGGAGAGGAGAGGGGTGTGGAAGTGTGGGTGGGCATGATCAGATGTCTAGCTGGTAGTATAGAGGGACCTCAATCTGGGACTCTGTATGCACTGTCTTGCAGAAGCCCTCCGTAGCAGGCGTGTGTGGGAAGCAAAAAGGACCGGTGTGTACTCAGTCACAGGTTGTGTGCGGTAATCTCAGAGAGTCCACAGTTTTCTACTCTCAAATTTAGGTCCCCTGTTTGGCCATTAGAGTAAGGAGGCACCCCATACCTGGGGTCATGGACTCCTGCCACTGCTGAGGCGCAGTGGCAAGCTGAACAAGGGGAGGTGGAGCGGAAAGTGCAGGGGGGTGGATAGTTTGCTGCTCTTAGCCCCCCTCCTCGAGATGCCCACAGGGGGTGGGGGGGGCTTGATCCAATCTGTCCCAGCTCACAGGTTGTCCTCTCTAGCCGGGGAAGCCTCAAAGTCCATGCTCTGGCTTCAGCTGCCCATCCACTCACCAGTTTTGGAGTTTTGGATCTTCTACCCTTCAGAAAAGGTGTACACTGGTCACCAGCATCTTGGAGCTCCCCTGATCTCTTTTCAAATTTATTTTCAGTGCTACGATGTGACTCAGTGATGAGATCTTGCCCATCTTACACAAGCTCTGGGATTAATCCCAGGAACTAAAAAATAAAAATAAATTAATTAATTAAAATGGGGTGAGAATTGGCACATATTTAAACTGTTTTGCAGTAGTGTTGTGTCTACCTATTTCCCTACTAGTAGTCTACAGAGCAAAATGCCACGAAATTTATTCTAAGACCAGTGTGCTTCAGCCTCTAATAGGTGGGCTGTTCAACAACCCCACAAATTCTGTGGGCCTGCCACTTTGAACTGATAGGGTGTTCATAATCCTACTTTAACCATCAGGTCATTGCCAAGAAAAAGAGATGAAAGACACTAGGAAGCCAGGGTTTCGCAGCTCACTCCTCCACCATAGAGGCCAACATGAACTCTGTTTTAACTGTGTAACTCCTCAGGGCTGTGACAGACTTCTAACCTATGCTCTGCTAGTTCCGTTGTGTAACTCTGGAGCAAATGAGTGGATGACTTTTTTGATTTTACAGGGAAAAAAATGAAATATGAAACTTTGCTAAAATCTTAAAGTATCAGAATAATTTCCTCCTAGGCTTGCAAACCATACCACCCTCTGTCCTACTGAGATACAGCCAGTATTTGTATTTGTAGAGGAGTGATCAGTAAGAAAGCACACTGAGTGGAATATTTGAGATGGTACAGATGGAAAAAGAGGCACAAGTAGCTTCATGTTCAAACTTGTCTTTAATAGTCAAGTGTGACTTATCTCTTGCCTCTCAGCATCTTTCCACATTTGAAAGAAGTAATATAATATGTGCATCCATGAACTGTTGGATAAGTAAAATGCTTTAGTTCATATACTGCACTGAAAAGCTACCTGTCATAGAATAAAAAAAAAAAAAGAATATACAGCCATGCCTGTCCTTCCAAACATCCATCTGGTCATTTTCATCATATGACAGGAGTAGGAAGTGCATAATATAACCGATATTATAAGTGCCTATAAAATTTGAACCCAGGTGGTGGTGGTACATGCTTTTAATCTCAGCACTCAGGAGGCAAAGCCAGAGGCAGATGGATCTTTGTTAGTTTGATAGGCCACCCTAGTATTCAGAGTGAATTCCAGGACAGTCCAGGCTACACGGAAAAAACGTGTCTCAAAAAAATCAAAACCAAAAATTAATTTTTGAAGACTATCATTGGGGAGACCTCTGCCCTTGGTTGCACAGGTGTAATTAAATGAAGCAGAGTGAAAAGGGAAAATTGAGCTATGTCATATGAAAAGATAACTAAGGACTTCTGAGGAATTACAAATTCATACTGGCAAGAACTATGGAAAGAAAAAATAGAATGACAGCCTCAGTTATGATTACCAAATAGTTGGTGTCAGTTTTTGCTTCTTACGGGAGTTACACAAGATCAAATAAATTAGGTATCACAGTAAAGCAAGAACATGATCAGATCAAAAAGAAAGTCTTCAGAAAATGGAAAGATTCTGTTTGAAGTCAGAGGTAGGATGACTGAGGAAAATGAGCAGCTCTAAAGTTGGACCACGAATCTGAACAACTTCAGTAATGAAGAACTGGCTGAAGATTAAAGCCAAAGTGATAAAGGAATTTCAAAAGAAAGAAAGAGGGCTAGACTAGTGTTTGTCAGGTTTTTTTATTCATGGTTAGACTGGGGTCCTCTGGTTTGGGGAGAAGAATGTAGAGGCTAGGTGCCATTATAATCACAAAATATCAAAGATGCATAAACACTATGACTGTAACATCTGTCAATGTGTGTCCCCTGTATCCGATGTCTACAACAAGTTATCACACAGAAGCTCAAACCACAAAGTATCTTACAATTTTGAAGCTACACACTCTACATATGTCTCATTAGATCAAAGTAAAGATATCGGCGAGCTGTATTCTTTTCTAGAATTCCTATGATTGCATCTATGCTCTTTTCTGTCCAGTTCTTGGAACATGCTCACTGGGCTTAACCGTTTTCTCAAATATCAACGTCAGAAGCATCTCTGTCTCACTTCTACACGTGTATTTCCCTCTAACCTTCCTCTTTTCTTCCATTGAAAAGGGTCCCTAAGATTACACTGAGAACACGTGACTAATATAAAATATCCTCTCTAGTTTAAGGTCACCTTATAACAAAAGTTTACTATTTCCTTAAGTTAAATATATATATGCACATATATGTATGTATACACATATAATAGTCTTAAATAGTAACATAAGAAGCCAGATGAACTTTCATAATTTTTAATTGCTGCCTTTGTTTCTATTTATGTATTTATTTCAGTTTATTCACTTAAAACCCATAGATAATGCAAAAGTGGATGAATTGTTCTGAACCTTTAAAGTTTGGATAAGAAAAGGTCTATGGTCAAAAGCTGGCCCTGATTCTAGTTTGCAGACATCCAGTTTAGAGACATGAAATAAGCTAAGTTGCAAGTGAAGGAAAACACAAGTGATATATTTTAAATAATAAACAAACTTTTAAAATAAGTGTCAAAACAATGGTTTAAGGAATGGAGAAATGCTTATATACATATATATATATTTATATAAATGAGATGATTATGAGAAAGTAGTAATAATTTTATATAAATAATTAAAATTAGATGATCACAAAGATATCTTAATTATATACTATATACATGCTACATATAGTATATATACACTCATATAGATAATATGTGATTTTAGTCACTATTCTCTGCTCATCCTAGGTAGCTTCATGTTTGTGTAACATTTAAACTACAATGAAATCAAATCCAAATCCAATACATTATTTGCTTCAATTTAATATAAAAAGTGGGAAGCATAATCCACATTATCTGATGCATATCTTTTGCAATTATTTTTAAGTCTTCAGCAATGCCCTCTGGGATTGTAGCTTTAAGTAAACACTATTAATGTTTTTTGTTTTGTTTTACTATATTACTACATATTAGAATTATTTAATAATAATATATTTTATTAAAACTATTTTAAAGTAGAAAAAGTTACATTTCTTTAAAAGTAATAAAATTTACTTCTTTTAATTAGCTAAGACAGTTGTCTCTTAAAACCTCTAATTTCAAATGAACTATCATTTTCTTTCTCATATAATTTTGACCACAAGCTTAGTAATATTATGACAGTTTGCCTTAATTTACATCTACCATGTGTGGCTTAGCATCTATTTGTGTATGAATTATAGCTGGAGTTGTAAAAGGCTGACAATGGTCAAAATTTTACAGTATTTTTCTTCTTTGATTTTTTTCATTTTTCTTGTTTATTATCCAATTTTAATTTATTTATTTATTATTTATTACAATTTATTGACTTTGTATCCTGGCCATGGACCCCTCCATCATCTCCTCCCAAACTCTCCCTGCCTCCCTCTTCTTCTCAAAAGTAAGGTTAACATCTTAAAGTCAATAGCACAAGCTGCCATCTTTATATTGCCATGATAAAGGCTACACATACATGTACTGATATTTTTCTTTTTTAGTTTCATAATGAAAGGTTGTGCCTTACTATTACTCCCCCTTGTGTTTATTTGACCAGTGTCTATGTGATTTATTTCTTATTCACATTTTCTGCACCATCCCACTTCTTTCTTATGAATATTTGTTGTTTATAATAATGTTCCATGGACACTGTCATCTTGTTATGTAATATATTTTGAACATATATGCAAGAACTCTTTCTCCCTCCTCTACTCCCATTTATCCCATTGTTTCTTTAAATAATTTGGCTTCAACTTTAATGCTGTCTATGAATACATAATGTTATGCATCACATTAAAGTCTAGAGCCCATGAATAGGAGGAAACATAATTATCATTCTCATATTAACAATTCATTTAATACAATAACTTTCCATATTATCAATTTCAAAATTTTTGTTCTTCATGGCTGAATAAAATCCCATGGTGTATATGCACTTTTTCTTTATTCATTGTCGGTTTTTAAATACTTAGGTTGATTCTATAGCTCAGCAACTGTGGATATTGCTACAGAAAACACGCATTCATAGGTATCTCTGTGATGTGTGCACTTGGGGTCCTTTGGGTAAATACCCAGGAGTTTTGTAGCCTGGTCAGATGGTAATTCTATTTTTAGTTTATTGAGGAACCTACATACTGATTTCCATAGTAGCTGGCCTAATTTACATTCCTATTTCTTTATTGCTATTTTTAGGATCATAGTCAATTGACTGCAATCTTTATATACTACAGACAATAAATTCTTTTATGTGTTTTATTCATTATGCTATCATTTGACATGCTGTATAGTGAGCATTTGTTATATTCCCATACGTTATTACATTGTTTTCTCATTTTCAGTATTTTTTGAATAGTCACTTGGTGTATTTATGACCTGTTTTCTAACTAATTGGATACTAGAAATTTTTGTTTGCATCATTGTTAAAATTTTATATTTACTACCCCCAAGTAAGTTAATAATCTCTATATTTTGACTGACACTGCCATAGATGATATTGCTTGTTCTTTCACCTGATCGTTTTTGTTTAATTTATTAAAATGCAATCATAATATTCAAATCTATTCAGAAACACTTAAAAACTTGTAGCAGCTATAGATCTATATAAATATCATTGATCTGATAAATTCAAACCAATGTATATATTATTTGATAATCTCAGTAGCTAAATGCATAAGAAATTGCTATTACTCTTAGCTTCTAATGAAGAATATGATTCTATCATTTGATCATAAACTTTTAATCTAATATCTAGATGTAATAATTTTCTATTGATATGTTTTATTTGGCATATGATACACATATTTATGGACTATTGTATATTCAATACTAGTATGTGCTATATAATAATTAAAGCTTGGTAATTAGTATTTCATTTCATGAAGGGGGTTTCAACTCATCTTGATGTTCTTTATAAATTGTATAATAAATTCTTGTGGTAACATTAGTCTCACTGTACTAGTGGACACTGTAACTAGCTTCTCTTACCTAATGTATTCTAATGCCTACTTGTCTTGTTATGTGGGTCATGACCTACCTAGAGGTCACATATCAGATAATTACATGGCAATTCACAACAGTAGGAAAATTACAGTTATGAAGTAACAACAACAAAATAACTTTATGATTGGGGATCAACACTGTCTGATTCTGAAATACTTCTTCCCTCTGGGAGAAACCTTAAGCCATGACACACTTAGCAGTTACTGCCCAAGTTTAGTCTCTTGGTTCTAGGCAACCATCAACTCGAGGTTTGGGTGCTCTTTACTTTCAGATGATCTAATACTGAAGCAACATCTCCATTGGCCTTAAATGGTCATGTCTCCGGTAAATAATGATAGTATGTTTGGTGCAAATTGGCCTTCTATTTATAAAAAGTCTTTTGCAGACTTCAGTTCGGTTTTCCGTCTCTGTGTTGATTTTCTTGTAATATGTAATGTCGCAGTGGCTCATACAGCTTTAATACAGAGAACATCACAGGTAAAGTCTAAGTAATTCAGAACAGGTCCTCAAAATGTTGCTTCTGTGCATTTCTTAAAATAATGTCTTCATTATTGGGGCAGGAAGATGGTTCAGTGGTTAAAGCATGAGGACTGGAGTTCAGAGCTTGGCTTAGGGAAGCAGGCAAGCAGACTGCCTGTAATTCTGGCCTTGAAAAATAGAGACAAACTGGCCAGAAGGAATAGACGTATGGAAGAATACAATGTCGGGTTAGGTTTAGAGAGCTTGCTTCAGTTATAATGTGGACCAGCGACTATCTCTGCCACTGCTCTCTTACTGTGAAGAGACACCATGACCAAACACCTCTCATAATAAAAGCATTTAATTATGGCTGGCTTAGTTTCAGAAGTTGAGTCTATTGTCATGGAGGGGAGCACGGTGGCATGCAGCTAGATGTATTGTTAGAGAAGCAGCTGAGAGTTCTATATCTGGATCCACAGGCAGCAGGAAGAGAGAGTCACTGGGCTCTTGAAAACCCAAAGCCTACCATCCATGATCAGTGATATACTTTCTCTAACCAACCTTACCTACTAATCCCTTCCAATAGCGCCACTCCCCTGTTGCCAAGCATCCAAATTTATGAGATTATGGGGGACAGGGGGAGCTTCCTCATTCAAACCATCTCAGCGACAAAGATCAATTCTGAAATCAACCTCAGGTCTCCACATATATGGGAATATGTACTGTGTACACACATCCGCATTGTGCACCCACTCAGTTCAAGCATGTATACAAACACGTGCACAGCATACACGCATGAAAATACGAAAGATATCATGTCTTCTGGTGAGAAGATGCTTCTAATTTGATTGGATTATAGTTTTCATTTTTAGGATTAGTTTGTTTTTCTACCTTAAGAAGCTATTAAACATTTTCTTCTGTAATTAATAATAGCTCACTAAGCATGAAAACAAGGCTCTTATGGTAAAGTATTTACAATAACTAACTTCCCTCTACTGTGCTATTGTTATATATTTCACCTCAGTTAGGTTATTATGTGTTACAGTTTATTAACTCTGTATCCCAGCTGTATCCTGCTCCCTCATTCCCTCCCAATCCTGCCCTCCCTCCCTCATCTCCTCCCTGCCCCTTTCCAAGTCCACTGATTGGGGAGGACCTCCTCCCCTTTCATCTGACCCTGTTTTATCAGGTATCTTCAGGACTGGTTGCAAAGTCCTCCTCTGTGCCCTAGCAGGACTGCTCCTCCCTTGAGGGGTGGGGAGGTCAAAGAGCCTGCCATTGAGTTCCTGTCAGAAATAGTCCTGTTCCCCTTACTATGGGAAACAAATTGGTTACTGAGCTACCATGGGCTTCATCTGAGCAGAGGTTCTAGGTTATATCCATACATGGTCCTTGGTTGGAGAAACAGTCTCATATAAGACCCCAGATATATTTGGTCCTTGTGGAACTCCTATCCTCTCCACATCATACTAATTCCCCTTCTTTCATATAATTCCCTGCACTCTGCCGAAGGTTTGGTTATGAGTCTTAGTATCTGCTTTGATATTCTGATAGGTAGAGTCTTTCATAGGCCCTCTGTGGTAGGCTCCTGTCCTGTTACTTGTTTGCTGCTATGTCCAATGCACCTCCCATTTGTCTTTCTAAGTGAGGATTGATCATCTTACCCAGGGTCTTCCTTCAATGTAGGTTATAAACCTAACAGTAATAGCACTTTTGTCTTTTAGAGGTTAGGTGATGTCTGTAAAAATCTAGAGGTTTTTGTTTTGTTTTGTTTTGTTTTGTTTGTTTGTTTGTTTGTTTTTAGTAAATACCTGAGAGGGTTCCTGCAGGCAGCAGGAAGAGAGAGCCACTGAGCCTGGCCTAGGCTCTTGAAACCCCAAAACCTACCCCCAGTGACACACTTCCTCCAACAGGCCACACCTGCTTCAACAAGGCCACACCTCCTAATTCTTTCAAATAGTGTCACTCACTGGTGACAAAGCATGCAAATCTATGAGCCTATGGGGACTGTTCTCATGTATTTACTATTTTTGTGTACTTTGTTTCTTTAATTCATATGAATTTTCATATAATTGCAGTTCCTTTCAATCCAAAACTCTTCTATTCTTCAACCACATGTCTACTGGCATTTTATTCATCTTTTTTTTTTCTGCTGAGGAATGTTTTTATTTAACCTTCACTTTTTATTTCAATACTTTAAAGCCATTATTTGACAATGATGTTATAGAGATGACATCATTATGTTCTTTATTCTCTTCCCATCTCAGTAAAATGTCAGCTCTGATAATATCCTTATTTCCTCCAGTCAATGGATCTTTTTCCTTGAATTTGGCTTTCAGATTTTGACTAGGCTATGAGGAGTTGTGGCTTTCTCTATAGTTATCCTACTAAAATTTTACAAAGCTTCTTTATAAGTTGGGATTTCCATTAAATTTACAATAATTATAGACATCATTTCTTTAAATATATCATTCTTCCACAACCTGTCTATTCTTGAACTATATGCTTGTGTCTCACTGCAGCTAGTCTTTTTTCTCAGCCTCTCTTCCTCAGATCTTCTGACAGAATTAATTGTAGTAACTTGCTTGTAAATTATTGTTTTTTTAAATTCTTTTTCTTCTAATCTGCTGTCTTTTGATAGTTATTAAAATTGTTGGCTATTGTATCTTTCAGTACTAGAATCCTCATTTTTTTTCTTTACATTTCTCTATTTCTCTGCTGAGGTAGCATACGTATGTATTCATTCTATTTTTTACTTAAGAAATTGGACATATTTATAATAATGAAAGTATTTCCCAGACAAATTCAACAAGGCCATCATGGCAATTGGTTTCTCCTAACTGCTGTTCTATTTCTAGTATTTCTGAACACTTCTAATTTCATTATATTCGAATGACATTATACATAGTTTGGTTGATGTGCTATGGGGATCATTTTTGAAGAACATCACATTTTTCTATACTTGTGCCTGTCAATCACAATTAATTTACACTTATTGGGATATGTTCTCTTTCTCTCTCCCTCCCTTTCTCTTACTTTTTCTCCCTCTCTCCCTTTTTCTCTCTAGCTCTCTCTCTCTCCCCCTGTGTGTGTGTGGTTATACTTTTAAGTGGGTTTTTTTTGCATATGATGTTGAATGTTCAGGCAAGTGTATGCTGGAAGCTTTACATACAATTCTATTACCATATCGCTGTGCACATTCTTTCTTGGTGTCCTTCCCAGCAAATTCCACCTACCTTTACAGCATCTTCAACATCTGTCTCCTCAGCTTTGCAAGTCTTCTATGCTTTCTTGGTTTCTAAATTTTTATATCATGATTGAGAAGGACAGCACAGAATGTAATGTAATGCAGAGGATAACTGCACTTATATTTCCCCCTTTCCTTAGAATTTGGAAACCTTGCCTAATCCCTTGAAACAATCTTTTGACCTCTGCCCAGGTTTATGGATGTTTGCTGAAGATAGATAAATTGAGATGTAGCATTTTACATAATAAATAAAAGAAGTGTTCATTAAGAATATATATTTACCACTTTACAACACATCATATTATACTAAAAATTGTAATTTATGTCAATATCATACTGCTTTTGCTCTTTTGTAACATTTTTATTTAAGAATGATCAATATCTAGGTCTCTTTTCCCGTGTTCCTTGTTTTTTACATGTTTTACTATGAAGAATATTGTTGGTTAAGAATCAATTTAGAAAGGCAATTTAGAAATCCCATAAAGAATATAATTACATTCCAAAGCAATAAAATGAAAAAAGAAATATTAAATATTGGACACAGTAAATTAAAACAATTATACACAGAGCAAGAGAAGTACTGTTAAGGGGATTGGCATAAAGAAACCTGTTGAGGGAAACATTAAGTGCATAGGTTATTGCAGGGTCTAAGCAAGATAGTGACTCTGGGAATAGAGAAACGAATAAGAGATAAGAAGGGTCTGCTGTCTTGATGTACTAATTTATAACACACTGGATTCCAAAGACCTCTATATCCAGTTATAAAAATATGAACACTGGTATAGAAGAAAGGATATTACCAATTCAAGTATATGATACAAGTTTGCCTCTGAGATACTAGTAAACAAAGAAACAATGTGAATATAACGTTAGAAATGCCAAAACCAGAATCCAGATTTTTAAGAGAGTCGTTAACTGACTAAGACTGTAATTAATATGTGTGTGTTGCCCCAACATTTATCAAAGCCTTTTCTGGCAGGGGGTCCGAAGGCTACCATATGCCAGTATGTCTGTGACAGAGAAGGCAGTCTGCTTAGCCACGTGGTTCTATCCGTAACTACCTGAGAATAGAATTCCTTCCTTTACTCTGTTTATCCATTATAATAAAGTAGGCTCAAAAATATTACCATTATTATGAGATATCTGTATGGCCTGCAGTATTTGACATGCAATATGTTGTCCTTTATGCGAGCTGCTGGTCTCCTTTATTTTTATTTTTCTGCATTTCAACCATACCCATTCCTTCTTACCTGTGGATCCTTGCTAATATTTAAAGTCTATTGGAGGATTAAATTATTTTCTGAATGAGAAAACAATTTAAGAGAATGAATAACACACAATTCTAAATAATATCTTCCTAGGTTGGAAACCAAAATCTATTCTTTGCAATGATTAATAATTACCTAGCCATTTGTCAGTTGGCCAAATGGAAAACTTCAGAGCAACTGCCTTCTAGAAAAATACTGGATCAAAGCTTCTAAGTGACCTTTTTAATATGTGTTACAGCTCAGTATTTTCACTTCCTGGCTTTCTTTAGACCCTGAAATGTTGGGGCTAAAGTAATCTCAAAAGAAACTTTATGGCTTTAGCCTTCCCAGATATAAGGTATTTGCATAGTGTGAACTTTATATTTATTCCTAAATTCCTCAGATAAATGTCATTGACGTGTATAAAAGTGAACAGAATCCGTCTTAAAAACTGAGATGGAAAAATTTTAAGGAAAAATAAATATTACTTTGAAACATTTTGTTAGAGAAAAAGAAAATTCTAAACAGTCTGAATCTTTAATCCTTTCAGTCATAATCCCTATGTGTGTTTTATGTTGAGACTATAAAAAAATTAAGATTTTTACTTTTTATTTATCCATATATTCTTTTATATTTTAACTATCTGTCACACCTTAGTAACAAATAATATAGTTTATGGTAAACAGTTAAATCATGATCCAGTTTAGAGACACTATAAAGAAATTTCTGGCAGTACCAATTGAACTCAGAACTCAGTTTAAGCAGAAATATATGATACTTGGAGAGACATGTTCGTGGGGGCAGGTAAGGGAAGTGTCTGGCACAGGACTGGGGAGGATATTATCAAAACACAGGTCACACAAATATGAAATTTTCAGACTAAATATGAATTATTTAAGAAAAGATAGATCAAACAGAGACAGGAATAGAGACTTTAGATAAACGAAGAACAGTTTTCAGAGCCCTGTTCACGTGAATCTTCAGTGATTTATAGGTTTTCAAATGTACTTCAAGTAATCCCCTATTCATAGTTTTGGGAAAATAAATGAAACCTCTTTTAAAGTATATTACAATACATTTATGTCATGAGAGTGAGTGGGTTAAATTTGAAATTAATCATTGCAGTTGATCCTGTTCCTGCTTGAACTACAAAGCTTCTGAACAATTTCCCTCTGTCTCCTTCATAGGATGAGTTACATGAATACAGTTCCTTGGAAAGGTGATATTTGGATATACAATGACTAGTCCTGCCTTGTCAAGGGTACTTTACTGTCTTGAAGTGTATTTTATTGGGAATTTTACAACCTTAAATGAGATTAGTTTCTGAGCTCTATTTGCATACCTTTTCAATAGATTTTTGCATTAGTGATAAGCAAGATTCTTAGCATTAACTGAAAAAGTTTTCTGTATTTTCATTTCCTAAATATTGGGTGATATTTTGATTCAAAATAATAGAGCAAGCTATTAAAAAAATCATTCAAGGAAGCAGTCAACATTGAATCCAATTCTACATAACTTTACATTACTTAAATTCTACTGAATCATTTTATTTTATTTCTTATATTAATTTCAGTCATTTATATTTTCTTAGTAAATTTCCAGTCTGGGTTACAGAGATCATCTGGAAGCATGAAATCTGAGCATGCACAAGACCCCGTGTTCAGTGTCTCTCACCTTCTTCCCAAAGAATCAACTTGGTGTTTTCTTATCACATTAGCAAAATATCACTAACAGTGGAGTTTTGATATATTAAACTCTAGTATTAATAGATATGCCAATGATTAAACCTCTGTTACTAAAATAAATTTATATTCATAACTGGCTAATTGTAAAACAGCAATTGATTTATAAATTATAAATTAATCATGGGATTATTTTACGTAGTGCAATAGTAGATGAAGATTTCTACTTTAAGTTTGCCATTAATGCCACTTTTATACACTGTATAAATTTAATATTCACGCTTGCCATTTTATATAGCCTAGACTAATCAGATTTTTAAAATTTGCAGTACTATATAGACTTCTCATATTATATAATGTATTCAATCAAAATTAATTTTACCATTAAACCATATTCTTAAAATGTTCATTTAAAACATCACAGGTGGAAAACAGTGTTGAGAATGCCCCAGGTAAATACTTTAAAAATACTAGCATATATAAAGGGTTTTGAGAAGAATAGACCATCATAACTGAGATTGTTTTTTATTTTAACATTTTTGAATGTATCTGTTTTGGCCTAATTACTCTCCCTGTACTTTAAATGACATCTTGACCAAGTCAACTACATTGATTTGCTCTTTTTTATTAAATTTTAAAAGTGTCTTTATGGAGGAGAATATTCCTTTAAGTGAGACAATAACAGCCATGTTTTAGATGAGTGTTAGTGATGTTAATACAACAAATTAGAGGCATGGGGAATGCATAGTATTATAGACACAGAAGCAGGAGAAGGAGCCTCTGAGTGGATATCATTTGTTAATTTCTCAATGAAGATCTGCCAATACAAACATTTAAAGGACTGGTATTTTAAGGAGAATAATCCTGTGGATCTAATTTTGTAATTGGAAGACATTGTTGCTCCAGGTCAGATTTGTGTTCTGAATAAGAACAGATGGCATGCAGGGTCCAGGGAAGGCAGGGATCTGGGAGTTCTGTAACAGGTCACGCATACAACAAAATATTGAGACTATTGCCATGAAGGTGGCCTCAAATATGATAACACTTTAATGCAAAGCAACGCATAAATCTGAGACATGGAATGATGTCTAAAGCCACTTGCGAACTGTTAACATATCTCTCAACACAGTAGTACTGCAGCAAAGACTAAGAATCCTCAGGAGAGCAGTTGTCCATTGCTAGAATGCATAATTCTGGAATGAGTTTTACTCTCCTCTTCTCTGCCATAAAACCCACTTTGGCCCCTCTCCCGGGCAAGAGACAAAGAGAAACAAAATACCAAGAGCACAACCAGAAAGATAGAGATGGCACGGTGATTGGTAATGCCTCAAAACACCTGAAGGCAAGAGGCTAGCTGGAGAATCCTTTCTAGGTAGAGGTTAGTCAGTCAAACAGGCCAGGGCGGTGTTTCTCAACCTTGTGGGTGGAGACCCCTTTGGGACCAAAAGAGCCTTTCAGAGGTGTTTCATATCATATGTTCTACATGTCAGATATTTACATTACAATTCATGACAGTAGCAAATTACAGTTGTGAAGTACCAACGACATGATTCTGTGGTTGGGCATCACTACACAATGATGAATTACATTAAAGGGTCGCAGCCTTAGGAAGGCTGAGAACCACTGGAGGCTTTACGAGTGTGGATAAGAGTGTTTTGGATTCTCATGGAACACACAGGAAGAAGTTTAGAGAAATTTTAAGCAAACAACATGGCTACTCTGGTTGGAATACAGACCCACCTTTACTATACACCTTTCATTCAAAAGAGCGCAGGTAAAATTAGTTTATAGAAGGAAGTAGCCATGCTTGAAAGAGACGTCTAACTGAGGGACAGCCAAGATAATGCATCAAAGAAAGATTTGATGGAATGAATCCGAGAGAGGGTACACACAACTCTCATGAGAACAACACAGGAAATAAAGGCTATTAAAGAGCAGTGCAGGGTGAGAGAGTTTGTCAGTTCTGACCAGTCAGTTGAGTTCAGTTCAGTCAGCACAGGAGGAGCAGTGGAGCAGTGGAGTTGAACTGAGGGTTGAGTACCATAAAGTGTGTGCAGTTGAGTTGAGTCAGTTGGAAATCATTGCAGAGAGTACAGTGCAGTATAGTTGTGTTTGTTTGTGAGTTCATGCAGTTCATTGCATGGCAGGTAAATCCAGAGAATAAGAAGGAACCAGAAGATTAGGACAAATTGCTAGAGCTAGTTTGAGGCCAAGTAAAGCAATGGAGTCAGAAGTGAGAGAAGCCTTGGAGAGGAGTTTGAACCAGAACATCTGAATTGAACCAGCCAGCCAGAGTTCAGAAAGGGTGAGCTTATTCAGCAGTGAGTTTTTGAGATGACAATTACAGGTGAATAAAAGTTACATTTACAAATAAGGACACAAGGTGGAAGTTAGCACATGGAGAGAGAATCTTCTGAACAATGGGTCAGTATGGTGAGGATGGTCAGAAAGCCAGACAGAGGGAAGGTCCACCTGACCCAAGAGCAAGTGCCTCTGTGACCAGGGTGTTGCAGATCAGAGTTGGCAAACGGGCTTTGCTTAAAGAGACAGGAAAAATGCAGATTCATTTGCTTCTGCTTGTGGGTGGGGTATACCAGGGATTGATGATAAACAGGGGAGACATTTTTTTTTAATTTATATTTTTAACTGATTCACTTTACATTCTGATCAAAGCCCCTTACCTCCTGGTCTCCTCCTAGTCCCACCCTCCCTCCCTCCTCTCTATCCCCTTTCTCCTAGTCCTCAGAAAGGGGGGCCCTCCTTCCCTACAACTGACCCCAGCCTCTCACATCTCATCAGGACTGCCTACATCCTTTTCCCCTGTGGCCTGGCAAGGCACCCTGTCAGTAGGTAGTGATTGAGGAGCAGACAACTGAGTACATGTCAGCAACAATCCCTGCTCCCCATACTAGGGAACCCACTTGGAGACTGAGCTGCCTATCAGCTGCAACTGAGCATGGGGCCTAGGCCCTCTGCATGCATGGTCCTTGGTTGGTGAATCGGTCTTGGAAGCCCCTGCCTTCCCCCTGGGCCCAGATTTGTTGGCTCTGCTGGTCTTCCTGTGGAGCTCCTGTCCCCTCCGGGTCCTTCTATCCCCCTACTATTCTATAATATTTTTTGAGCTCTGCCCAAAGTTTGACTATGAGTCTCAGCATTTGCTTCAATCCCCTGGTAAATGGAGTCTCTCAGAGAACATCTATGGTAGGCTCTAGTCCAGTTCCCTCTTTTCAACCATTTCTGGTGTCTATTCTATTTGCCCTTTTGAATGAGGATTAAGCATCCTCCCTACAGTCCTCCTTGTTACTTACCTTCTTTCGGTCTGTGGATTGTACTATAGTTATCCTGTATTACAGGGCTAAAATCCACTTATAATTGAGTATATACCAGGTGTGTCTTTCTGGATCTGGGTTACCTCACTCAGGATGATCTTTTCTAGTTGCATCCATTTGCCTGCAAATTTAATTATTTCCTTGGTCATTAATGTTTCTCAACATCAATGGCTTCAACTCCCCAGTAAAAAGACAGATACTAACAGAATGAATGTGTAAACAGGATCCATTCTGTTCTTATAAGAAACACACCTCGGCAATCAAGATAGACATTACCACAGAAAAAGGGCTGGAAAAAGTTTTTCCAAGCAAACAGAACCAAGAAGTAAGCTGGAGCAGCCATTCTAGTATCTAATAAAGTGGACTTTCAACCAAAATTAATCAAAAGAGCTACAGAAGGACACTTCATACTCATCAAAGGAAAAATACACCAAGATGATTTCTCAATTCTGAACATATATGCCCCAAATGCAAGGGCACTTACATTCATTTGGAAAAAAAGGGGGGGGTGTTTTGAATGAAAAGAGTAAGTGACATTTTACTTCTGCTCAAATTGTTTTTAATAAGTCAGGAAAAGGGAGCTTTTTGTTTGAGAAACAATGGTATGAAAATAACATGTCTTTATACTTTCATTTTTACAACTATATCTAGCTTAATAATTTGACTGCAACACTTTCACATCAGCTCCATTAAGTTTTATAATTGGCAGGTTGCTCCTTAGTGCCTTAGTGCCTTGGTATTAAAACCTGAGCACAACATCACACCAATAATGTTTAAATTTACTTACCTTAAGTATTTTTTTTATCACTCTTAAAATTAGGGTTGTATTTTAGTCTTGTTTCTTCTATTACTCAACATGAATCTTTTGAAAATACCCTTTTCCTTATGTATTTGTTTTGCTTGGTCTTTGCCTTCCATATAGTTGGAATGCATCTTTGAGTAATTTCTTCAAGAAAGTATGTTGGCTGCTGAGGCATTAAGTGAAATTTTCTGGTTTCCTTGAAGACTCAGTTGGGGCATGTGATGTTTTTCTAGAAGCTGTCTTGTGAGAGGACATGTGTTGCTTTGCTGGAGGCTGGCTTGTGAGAGGGCATGTGATGTTTTGTTGTGAGCTCGATCATGTGAGGGATGTGACCTTGGCCATCTGAGAACATCTATAGTGGGCTCTAAGGAGAGTAGATATATAGCCACGCAGGAATAGTGAGACATTGGGTTTTGGATCAACATTGCTGCTCTGGTCTTTGTGCTTCAACACTTGATTTTGCAGAGAGAAACATTACAAAGAACTTCCCAGGGCAATCCAGGTGAGTCTTGCAGCTCTTACTGACTTGTCTCGATCTTCCGAATAATGTCGATTCATGTTGCTGCCTGGTGTTAGCCTCTAGACTGGACTGCTGATATCTGGACAACAAAAAGTGGACTCACCCCAAAGAACTGCTTCTACTAACCCCTTTACCCCTTTTTTCTCCTCTAACTCTAGCCAGTGGGTGGAAGGAAGGTAGAAGCATATGGGAACCCTAGATAAAGTAGGTTTGGCTATTCTTTTTCACAGTAGTGGCAACTTAGTTGGATAAATATGTACTGAATGTTAAATCTTTCTATTTTTAATTTTAGTGTTTCCAGTTTGTATTACTCAGAGATCTGCCCAAATATGATTTTGGTTCAAAATGTACTTAAAATAGCTTTATTTTTTTTCTGTCTGCCATCTTTTTAATCATAGACTTAACAGGTTTTATGTCTGTTTTATTTAGTTGTATTTACGAAGATGGTCAAGCTTTTTTTTCCCCTAAGGCAAAATGTCTTTTGTTTATATATATTTGAATTTCATCTAATCTACATATTACTGAGTCTATTATACACAAATTTAAAGACTTTATTTCTTGGTAACTAATGTCTGGAAATTTCTTTCAAATTGGAATATTTTTATCATGAAGAAAGGTCTGTTAGGACTCAGAGCAAACAGAGTTGATAAGACTCAGGAAGTAAAGAAGTTAGAATACTCAGAAAGAGACTGATACTCCAACGAAGGACCATGCAAGGAGATAACCTAGAACTCCTTCACAGATGTAGCACATGACAGCTAAGTCTCCAAGTGGGTTCCATAGTAATAAAAACAGGAACTGTCTCCGACATGAACTGATTGGCCTGTTCTCTGATCACCTCCACCTGAGAGGGGAGCAGCCTTACCAGGCCACAGAGGGAGGAGGACCCTCCCCTACTTGGGGAGGGGCATGGGAGGAGATGAGGGAGAGAAGGTGGCATTGGGAGGGGAAGAGGAAGGAGGCTACAGTGGGGATACAAAGTGAATAAACTATATTTTATAAAAATATTAATAAATATTTAAAAAAGAAAAAAAAACAAAACCACAAATCTAAATAAGAAGAGAAATCCTTAACAAACACTGAAGTAAATACATATAAGAGTGCTCAGGAAGATCCTGAAACTCACAAGACTCATAATCCTCTGCCCAAGGTTATATAATCATTAGTAGCTGCAGCACAGAGGAAACTGACCACCCAACCTGCTGCTGGCCATGCAGCATGCTCCAGTGATACAGTTTTCATACATGAGTGGTCGCCCATACTGGATGGGCTTTTCATTTTAATTAATTCTCATATTTCTCTTGGTTCAATGTTTTCATGATTTCAATAGCACTTACCACATATACTATTTAATTTTTCTTAATATCTTTTTGTAGTACTATTTGTTACATTTTCTAGATTTTCATTTTAGTACACTTATAGATTTTTTCATCCATTTTATAGATTTTTATCTTTGACCACAACACCTTGCTTTTCAGTTACTTCTAATAGATTGAAAAACATCCAGGCTGCAAGCATTTGTGATTATGATACCAGAGTTCCAAAAGTTATAACCAATATATCTTATCTGGGGCTTAGTGAATTAATAAACCCTCATGCTGATAGTTAACCTTTTTTAATCCAAATTATAATGTAATTATAATCACATTGTAACTATGAATGAAGTATGTCCAAACTATTAAAGATTATAAGTAAAGGTTCGGTTAAATGTAATGCTACTTATTCCTCATAGTAGTCTCACCGTTCCTCATTTAAAATTGATATTTTCTTTTCAGTGTTCTTGACTTTTATTTAATCAACTTCCTTTTTTTCCTGAAGTCTAACAACAAGTAAAATAGGACATTTGATTCCTCTCCTCTCTTCTTTATTTTGAGATTTTTAAAATTTTATTTTTAAATTTATTGTAATCTATTCACTTTGTATCTCAGCTGCAGCCCTTTTCCTCATCCCCTCTCATGCCCCTCCCCTAGGGTCAGATGGAAGGGGAGAAGGATCTCCCTATTCATGGACAATTGATAATTTTTAAACAGTGGTAATTCCAATAAATCTTTTAGAACACATATCAATAATTAAAACTCTAATGAAAATCAAATGTTCTTGTTACATCTCTCATGCTTTGGCTCAAACCAAGTGCCTCTTCTATTGTCTGTTATGAATTCAGGTGGTTAGTTATCAGCTCTTTCCTCTACAGTCTAACACCTTATACTATATTGGAGAAGCTTTCTAAATATATCCTGAGCCTTCTTTGTGCTAGGGAAAATAAATAAAAATTCTTTCACATGATATTAATGGGCCTCTGAACCATGTCCAAATTTTTCTTGGATCGCTTCAACACGAAGTAATTTCTCATATTCTTTCTAAATGCTTCAGTGAATCTGCATGTGAAATGTTACAACTGGGAATTTTCTGACAAAAATAATAGAGGGTTTTAACAATGAGGAGGTATGAGAAAATCCATTCTCTTTAGATGTGCAAACACGTGAATTAAATACACGAACAACTAAAAGAAAACCTGGAGATGCTGAGTATCAGTAAGGTTTGCAATGTCAGTAAATACCCTACCAAAAGCAGAACCAAAATAATTTGTTGGAGTTGTTTTTCAGACACAATTAAGTAAGGTAATTCAAAGAGAACCATAAATAAACAAAGTTAAAATTAATATGCACAACATTTATTAATTAAAATCACATATCAACAATTTATAGTTATTATACTTTGCTCTAAATTTCAAAAGAAACACAGTGAAAAATTGCATAGATGAAAATGTTTCATGATAAAAATTTAATCTAAAACTATTTTTAAATTAGATTTGCATTCTTTTAAAATTTCAAAGTGATTTTCCACAGTTGACATGTATTTGAGATTAAGCAATTCAAGTAGTCTATGCAGGTGGGGTGGAATGCTGATTATTTTAGTCTTGAGTTCTAGGCACACTTTATTGTGTATGTCTATGTTCATTATTCTGTATAAGCTAGTTATTGTTCCTTTTTATTTTCCTGTATCATTCATGGAAGGGTATGATTATTTGAACAAGTACACCATAGTTTAGATTTCAATTACAGTTATTACTTCCAATTCCCTTATAACCATGTTTTTCATGCCTGAAAAATTTTAAATGGACTTGTGGCCTTGATGTTATACATTATTTAGTGGTAATTTTTAACCTTATACAGAACAAAATTGCTGATCAAAAGCAAATATTCTACTTTGAGTGGCCATTTGGAACAAAGAAATCTTTGATAATATATATATATATATATACACACATATATATATATATGTTAAAAGTGAATATACTCAGAGTTAGTTTATTCTTATTACTTATAAGCATGCTGCATTGGGTATTACATTTACCAATCATTGCTTTCCAAAAAGTTTTGACTACTGTAAATAATATTAGATTAGTAAATGGCAAGAATGAGTACTGGGAAGTATGAATGAATTAGAATGGACATTGTTACAAACAATATCTTTCTTTCTTTCTTTCTTTCTTTCTTTCTTTCTTTCTTTCTTTCTTTCTTTCTTTCTTTCTTTCTTTCTTTCTAGTTTTTTGAGATAGGGTTTCTCTGTGTACCCTTGGCTGTGCTGGACTCACCCTGTAGACCAGACTGGCCTCCAACTGACAGAGAGATCCACCTTCCTCTGCTTCCCTGAGTGCTACAAGTTGTATTTAAATACATAGCAGAACAGTAAAAACACTGACAATATGAAGGGTATTTTTAACTTGCCATATCATTTGAGCTTTTCATTTTAATTTCCAAAGAACCTTTTCTAGAGAAAGATTGGGAAACACAGGAACATTAAAAAAGAGATCTATGTTGCGATAGGTAATAGCAATATCCATGCATATGTCTATATACCATATGGAGAATTGTTTTGAGAAGTAATTCTAAAGATCTGAAACACATACGCATTCTGCGTTTTATTTATCACCAGCATGCACAGGCATTGGGATTCTAAATAGAAGCTGATTAGATTAGGAAATGGAGCAGGCAATAAGAATTGCCTGAGACCTGTTTGATGATGTCTTAAGGTTTTACTGCTCTGACGAGACACCATGACCATGGCAACTCTCACAAAGAAAAGCATTTAATTGTGGCTGGCTCACTGTTTCAGAGGCTTCGTCCCTGCGAGAAGCATGGCGGCACGCATGCACACACAGTGCTGGAGCAGGAAGGAAGAGCTCTGCATCTAGATCTGGAGGCAGCGGGAGAGACAGTGAGCTGCTGAGGCAGGGCTAGCACGGAGACCTCAAAGCCTGCGCCAGAGACACACACCTCCCTCCTCCAACCAGAACACACCTACTCCTAGGTGACACCTCCTATAATGCCCCTCCCCATGAGCCTGTGGGGCCATTTTTAGTCAAACCAAGATCAATAACAACTTGTTCACAAAGGGAATTTTAGTATTATATAAGCATTTATTTCCAAATTCGCAATTTATTTCTTTAAGAAGTAGACATTATTAATTCCTGGATAAGATATTTTGACTATAATTTTCAATTCAAGTGAGTGTGTCAAATTTCTTGATAGTTATCAGAATTTTATTTTGTTTTAGTGTTCAGACAAACATAAAAATTCTAGAACTGTCTTTTATCAGAGAAAATTACAGCACCAACTATGACCTTTTATCCTAAACCAAGGATCTGCTTAGGTATCTCTGAGGCTATATCTGCGATGGAAGAGTAATCCTTCTTCACACATTGCCAATGACCTAAACAAACAGGGAAGGAGTTGGGCAATCAAGTGGAAGAACTAGGTTTTTAACTCCTACACATTGGATTTACTATGATCACCCATCATGATTAAAATCCAAAGTTTTTCAAGTGTAGCTAATTTAAATGGGACTTTTGTTGTTTCATAAAATCCAGTGAACCATTCGCGATGACTGGTTCATTTTTTTTTTCCTCTTGCCAGTGCACCACTGGTCTAATTCAGCCATTATAAAGTAATTCTTTCTATTCTCTTATGTCCTAAGCAAAACTATGCTGAAATATGGATAAAATGGATATACTGATAGACAGGAGGAAAAAAAAGCCTTTAGTTTTTACACTTGTAAATCCTCCATCTAACCATTTAAACTTTTCCAATAAAGATGGAATGCAGACAAACACAGATACTGCTCATTGTTGGCAACAACTGAAATTCATAAAGCTTCTTTAACAAATTTTGTGCTGGTTATTGTTTGAAT
The DNA here is from genome assembly GCF_907164565.1 of Psammomys obesus. Taxonomy (NCBI): domain Eukaryota; kingdom Metazoa; phylum Chordata; class Mammalia; order Rodentia; family Muridae; genus Psammomys; species Psammomys obesus. The sequence continues at coordinate 3,146,965 of NW_026596073.1, read as the reverse complement.
AGCAAACTGATACAGTACTTGTAGATAGTTAAATACAATGCTTAGAAAGAAAATGAAAGAAAAAATCCAAAATGGAACATCCCCTCAGTCCTCAGTTTTCCCTGCACCTAAAAATAGAAGGAAAGAAGTAAATAGATGGGTTCTCTATGGGATGTATTTTGTCTGGACTCTGTTTATGAATGTGTGCTTTGCAGATATATTGAGTTTCCACTATAGTTATTTATATAAAAGTAACATGCACTTTTGATGTAACAATGAACAATATAGGGAAAAGGCCTGTTCTCATGGAACTTATACAAAATAGAAATTTAGCAAATACAGAAGCTTTCTAGAAAACAAACTGAATTTTGATAAATTGCTGACTCTAACATGTGTGATCTTCCCAGACTAACTCTCCACAGAGAAGCTTGGTATGCTATTTTAATAAATCATTTTTGCATATGAATACACACTTACATATATTTATACAATAACAATTATTACATAAAAAGCCATGAATTTGATGGGGAGGGAGGGTTTAGAGGGGAAAAGGAAAGGAATAAATGTTGTAATAAATTAAAATCTCAAAAAAAAAAAAAAAAAAAACCGTGCTGATAATATTGCAGACATCAGAGATCAAGGTAACACGTATTTGGAAAGCATCATCCTGAAAAATGAGTACTTGCAAGGTTAAGTGAATCCACAGTTTACACAGATTTTTTTCCCCCATACAGAATCCTAAGCACAGAGCAGAAATCAGAAACATAGCATGTGCCCGGGCAAAGTCTTGTACTAATAGATCCTGAGGCAGCAGAGCTTTTAACAGCACCACAGGGACAGAGACAAAAATAAAAACTAAGGGGCCAGGTTTCCAGTAAAAAAAAAAAGTGTTATAGAGAGCCGACATCAATACCCTGCCAGGATCAGTGATGATACCTACCGAATGTTAAAGCCACACATGGAACGATATTAAGAAATAAAGCGGAAATGTGAAAACCGAGGAAATTTTTCAGAAGTCTGTGTGTAAAGGAATTCAGTTGTGAACATTTCAGATGTAGTCAGTGTGCTGTACCCGAGACTGTAATAAGGCAAAATGAGAAAAATATTCCTTTATAATACTGAAATTTCCCTCGACATAGGATCTTTTTGAATTTTAATAGTCGATGTGCATTCATAGCTGAATGATTAGAAAACTTCAGGGCAAATATCAGGTCCACTGCCTCTTTTTATCTTTTCTTTGTTTTTGGTGGGGCTTGGGGTTGGCGGAGGTTGTTTTTAAACAGCGTTTCGTGTAGACAAAGTCACCCCTATGTACTGGAGGGTGATCTTGAACTGGCCTTTCTGTCTCTTCCTCCTCAGTGCTAGGGTAACAAGTGTGTACCACATGTCTGATTGGTGCTGGGCCGGGCATGGGACCCAAGGCTTCAATGCAAGCACTTTACCTACTGTTCGCCATCTCTAGGCCCTACATCTTCTATATTTCTGTGCTGATTTGAATCGGAATGGCCCCCGAAAAAGAGACCATAGGGCGTGGCACTATGAGAAGGCGCAGCTTTGTTGGAGGAGGTGTGGCTTTGTTGGAGAAAGTATGTTACTGGTGGATGGGCTTGGAGGTCTCAGAAGCTCAAGCCAGTTCTCTTCTTGCTGCCTGTGGATCCCCATGGAGAACTCTCAGCCACTTTTCCGGCACCATGTCTGCCTGTGTTGCTGCTGCCATGATGATAACGGATTGAACTTCTAAACTGTAAGCCAGCCCCAATTAGATGTTTTCCTTTATAAGAGTGACTGTGGTCGTGATGTCTCTGAGCAGCAATAAAATCCTAAGACAATTTCTTATCCTTAATGCTTGAAACGTAAGTTGTTAAGAAAAGAATTGTGCACTTAAAAAATGCAAGGCTCTAGGCAACGAGGAGAAAAACCATAAAAAAGTTCCAAGAGGAAGTAGATTTTGTTCTGCAGACAGAACTTAAAAATAGCTGTGATTAATCTGCTCAAGGAGGACTGGGGAAACAGATTTTCCTGAGATCCTTGGAATCAGCAGAGATAAAGTTAAATTTTAGAGCTGAGAAAACCAAACCCAACATGCTGGATGCTGCCAGGACACAAGAGTACATCTGGCGGTGCCTTCCAAAGACGGCCACTGGGACTATTCACGTTGGTCTTTTCTGTTTTCAGTACAGCTTATGAGAAGTAAGTCTTTTCAGAGCCTTTCTGCAACATCTAGGAGTCTTTGCATAGATCTCTATGCCCAGCAGGAAAAACGAAAGAGGGAGAAAGAACTGTAGGATAGAGGCAATGAATTTGTCAATCACAAAATCACACATTTTTAATTGAATGAAACCCACAAGTCATGAAGTTTTGCCTTTAGTTTTCATAGAAAAAAAAAAAAACTACGCATGGAAAACATAGGCACTCTTAAAGGAATTTCTTCGTTTTAAGCACTGAAGTATTAGAATGAACTGATGGATGTTACTATTCACTGTAGTACTTTTGTGTATGTGTCAGCTAGCCAAAAACTCAAATGAAGAACTCTCTGTTTTATTTTTCTGGGATTACATCAATGTGAGATGTAATCCTGGCCTTATCAATGTGCTATTATTGCATTTCTTAAAGTGATCATACAGGCTTATCCCCTTTGAGTCCCCTATGAAGCTTGTAAGCATCTGTGTCTAGACTTATTATTATGTGCATGTCCCATTATTCTAAGAGAAAAGAAACTTTTGGTGAATTATTAAGTTCTTGTTGCTGGGAAGTGTTCCTGATATACAGAAACCCCCCCCAATAAATGTTTTTAAAGAATAATCTATATCTTTGTTCTATAAGTTAAAGAATTCAAAAATAAGAATGAAAATAAAAAAAATCATGGTTGTGATTAAGGCATTCTCTTTTAATATCTGATTCCTTTCATGTGAGGGCAATCTGCCTCCATCTGTCACCCCATTACTCTGTAGGGAAGACTCAGTGGGCCTGGCTCACTAGGCACGTAGAGTCTTCATTTCTCACCACTTACATGTGCTCCTGTTATAAATGCATGCTTGGTCAAGGACAAAGGTATTTCCCAACAGAGGAGGACTAATCTTTGGTCAAGAATACAAGAGTAGTTACACTCCCCTGCCAGACCCTTCAAACCACCTCTCAATCTATAATTACTTAAAAGATAATTATTTTGTACCCAAATTTTCTTATTAGGTATTTCTTATGCTTGGCTTTATTTTTTGTTTGCTTGTTTGTTTGTTTTGTCCAAAAAATGAAGTTAGGGGTTTTTAAGAGAATGCTCTACTGACAAGGCTTTCGTAAGGCTAGAAGGAGAGGACAACCAATAGATGTTGTGTGGCTAGATAACACTGTATTCATCAGCTCAGGGAAAGCATCATATGAATATAAGTTTATGTCTCCATGTTATATCTGCTTTCTATTAAACAAATAGTTCCCTAGAATGCTCACCAAATTATCATCAGTGATCAGGTTCTTAGAACAAGAACCCATTGGTTTTATACCAAGGAAAGAAAACATTTATTTCATTCAACAGTTTTAGAAAAAGTTCATAGTTATTAGGTTAGTTTTGTTGAATCCTGAAAAAGCACTAGACATTTCATGTTAATTATCTCACTTAATCTTCATAAAAATCTTGAAGGAGGCAGATCCAGAGTTGAAATTGAGCTCTTCTTTACTAAAGAACACAGATTGTAGCACATCAAGTTTTGTTTGCTATTTGTTTTGGATTTGGGTTTTTTTTTTTTATTGTTGTCTGTTTGTTGTTGTTTTGGTAAGCATGGGAAGGGATGGAAGAAAGAAACCCTTTTAAAAACTCTCTTAAATGTTGAAATATATATACAAATGCCCTTTAGTCATATTATTGTACCATTTTCTAATGTATGAGGAGCATTATCATCTATTGACAAATGTCACAAAGTTTCAAAGAAGTGGAACCAATTACATACAATTTCTGAAATGCTCAAGAAAATGGCCTTCTGTCCATTTTTCTTTAAAGTTCCTGAGTCTTAGGAGTAGGAGTTGTATTATAGGTAGATCAACTGGGATTGGATACTACCTGGTCACATTATCTGCATTTTGCTAAGTTGTGGATCTCTGAACCAGCCTCTATCTGCTAAGAAAGAAGTTTATTTGATGAGGAGTAATGGATAAACTTATCGCTAAGTACTTAGAATACAATTAATTAGATTAGCATAGGAAAATTGCATTAGTAGGTCTTCTCTGGGGTCTATGACTTTTCTAACCATAGGTAGTTTGCTAGATTGTCAGTGCTGGACATTAATTCCTTCATATTGAGTATGGCCTACATCCAATTAAACAGCTTTTTGCTATCCTTAAAATAAAAGTGCCATTATTGCTTTATTAAAAATATCTTGTCAAGCCAATGATTGCTTTACATGTAGGTAGGGCTAAGTAAGCTTTTTCATATATATATATTTATAAATATATATATTTGTTTATAAATAAATAAATAAATAAATAAA